>NC_046338.1:620000-930000 GCF_000738735.6 Corvus cornix cornix
GTGTCCAAGGAAGGGCTGGATGTGGCCCGTCACCATTTCTCCCTCAGCCTAGAGCAGCTTTGCTGTCACTGCCCCTGTTCAATCTTCTGAACCACCAGAGCAGAGGTGCAGAGTGCAGGAAGAACAGATTTATAGAGTTTATAGTTTCTCCTGAGCCCATCTGAGCCGTGTCAGTCGGGGCATTTCTCAGGGTTTGGTGCACCCTGGGCATCCAGCCCCCATTGCCCCAGCCAGGGCAGGGCTCTGTCACAGCCTCCCCCTGCCACCCCTCAGGTTTTGTCAGAGCCACAGGCTGGGGAGGAGACCTTGATTTCCTCTGAGAATTAAAAATAAGGACCAATGTAAGTGTTTCAAAACCAAAATGAAGGCGCTTAATGACTGTTCTAATCCAGCTGGATATTTCTAGGTGCTAAGAGCCCTCAGTGACATGCTGGGATATTGGAAATTCGGGAAGTAACAGGAAATGTTTTCTCCTTCTCCAGGCACGGCCCTTTGCCTCGCCGTGGTCTCAGAGCTTGTGGTGCTTTTTATTCCATTGATTTGTGTTTCAGTGTTGTGTGGTAAAAAAATCAGGGGAAAATTGGCAGCTGGGTTGGATTCCACCATCAGCAGAAGCCTCTGACTTTGGTAGTCCTATAAAATAAACACAATCAGCTCCCAAATTTTCCAAGACCCCTTCCCCATAGGAAAAGTGCAAAACCATGAAGACAAAGCCATGTGATGATTTGTTTCCTTACTTTTCTGCATTGGTAATGCCTTCTTCATGATTTCTGAAAGTCAGTGTTTCTCTATCATAAATCTCCAGGAATTAATAAATATCAAATGCAGCAGCCAGACCCTTTTTAATATTTCAAATAATGTGATGAATTTAGGAGTTACTCTCTGAAGCTGAAACCAAGGTTCTCACACCAACAATGCTGTGGGGTATTGTTTCTAAGCCTTCAAAGAGAAAATATTATGGGCTCCCATGAAGGAAGTGATTAATGACTATAAATTCTGGGCTTTACACTGCAGTGTTTTGTCCATTTCTCTATGAAAATATGTCGGGGGGGGGATTTTTTGTATAATTAAAACCAACAAGTGAATTTATTGCAGTTGTGGCAGCAGCAGTTTCTCTGTCCTTGCCATGGGAAAAATCCATTTCTTGGTAGCAGGAGGGAAACACCCACTAAGGGCATGGCTGGGGGTTGTGTGCCAGGAAACCCCTGGGAATGTGGAAACCCCTGGGAAAATGGGCTTTCTCCTGGCTTGGATGGACTGGCAGGTGCTGAGAGTGGAACCCATAGAGATCAAAGGTCACACGGCATCAGCTGTAGGGAAAATTACATTTCAAATCTTGTAGAGGAACAAACACTTTTCCTCTTAATTACTAATATTTGACTGATTTTCCATTTAGAGTGTTTCAGATTTAGGGATTAATCCCTGGTTATCTGCAGACAGATTTCCTGGAGTATCTCAAGGCAGATGGGATTATAAAATCCAGCAGCTGGAGATGCCCAGTGCACAAAGTCCCTCCTGTCCCTGTCCTGGTTTCCCTCTCGGCTGTGTCCCGTGTCCCACCACAGGCACCCGGCAGCTGCAGCTGGAATCTGAGGAGTTCCCGTGGCCAATAAACAATCCATCAGTTCTCTGGAGCAATGGAGGAGCTGCAGGAGCAGGGAGGGAGGTTAATGATGCTAATTACTCAGAACACTCTGGTAGCACAGCACCCCTTCTGTTCCAGGCAGTTTGCCAGGTGAAAACCTCATCCCGCTACCTGCTCCTTGTGCAGAAGTCCATGGATCAGCAAATACTGATAGAATTATGCTGGGGGCAGATACTGGGGTGGGAACGGGGGTGGTGGGACAGCAGGACACCAAGGGTCGGTTCAGGGCACCAAAGAGAGCCCGGGGTGTTTGCAGGACCTGCAGGAAACGCAAAGTTCGCTGCCAGCTGGGGGCTGTGCAGGGGGACAGGACTGAAATCCACGTGGGATCCATGGGAGCCACCTCTCCTTTATCCCCGCTGCGCGGTGCCACCCGGGCAGGCAGGATTCCCGAGGGTTCGGCGTTTCTGGGAGCGGCAGGGGCCGGGAAGGTGCGTTCGCTGCCCGTCCCAGGCAGGCGCTGCCCCCGGCCCCGGGCAGAGAGCCCCGGGCTGGCGCACACGGGCGGCTGCAGACACCGCAGCATTTGTGGTCCGCTTTGGCTGCTGGCAGACAGAGTTTCGGGGTTCTGCTTTAAACCCTGTTTCAGAACACCGGCTCATCTCCCGTTTTTACATAATTCCCGTTGCCCAGCCCTTCCAGGAGCCGCCTGCGTGGCTCTGGGGTTTCTGTCCCGCTCCGGGCGGAGCGCTCTCCCTCTTCAGGAAACCGTGACATTTGCATCTTTCCCTGATACACGGCGTTACTTCCTGCGGAGGAAGAAGCTGCTTTCCTAAGGCTGAGATTTTTAAACCCTGTTAAATCTTCTTAGTCCCCAGTCTCCCTTCCTGGAGCAATTCCTCTGCCCTGCTCCGTGCTCGCTGCCCTCAGGGATCGTTCTGTGCCAGTCCCTCCCCAGTGACCTCCCGGTCTGGGTGTTCACCCTTCTGGCCCTGGCAGGGGCAGCGCATCCTAAATTCGCCGAGGGAAGGTGAAATTGGGGCAGCAGCACCTTTGCACTGTGGGCATTTGGGGCCAGGGAGTGGCTGTGGGGGCAGCCGGGGCTGGGCCAGCGCCGCTCCCCGAGGGACTGAGCCCTTCTGGGAATGAAATCCAGACCTGGGAGGATAACGAGCAGCTGTGCAGGTTTCTGTGCAGAATTCCAGGCTTTGAGCTACAGCAGATGTGGGAAAGTGAATTCTGAACACAAAAGCAAAAGGATCAATAAAGTAAATGGCTTTAAGCTGAAGGAAGGCAGGGTTAGAGTGGAGATGAGGGACAAATCCCTCCCTGGGAGGGTGGGCAGGCCCTGGCACAGGGTGCCCAGAGCAGCTGGGGCTGCCCCTGGATCCCTGGCAGTGCCCAAGGCCAGGCTGGACATTGGGGCTGGGAGCAGCCTGGGACAGTGGGAGGTGTCCCTGCCCATGGCAGGGGTGGCACTGGGTGGGCTTTAAGGTCCCTCCCATCCCAAACCATTCCAGGATTCTGGGATTTTTCTCCTTTCAGTGCCCAAATGCCTTCCAGCAGTAGCCCCAGGGAGGGGTCCCTGTGGGTGCAGCAAATGTCCCACACCTGGGACTTATGGAGACGGGAAGGCTCCAGGTGCGTTCCCAGGCAATGTCCTTCAGGGCAGCCAGGTGGGATCCAAGCCCCGGGAGCACCATGGAAGTTCGTGGAGCAGAGCCCCTGTGCAGTTTTAATTAAGCAACTGGAAGAACTGTTTTTCACAAAGATTAATGGGTCTCTGATTTAATTATGGGGGAATAATAGACTAGAGAGCTGGGAAAGTGGGAGGCATTAAAAAAGGAGGATTAAAAACTTGAGGGAAGCTGGGTGAGACTATATTTTTCTGTACTTACAAATTACCGAAGATCATCCCCATTAATAATGATTGGAAAAGTAATAAAGTGCCCTCAGCCATGTATGACAGTTAACATTAAAATCTATTTTTTATGCTTGTTGTGTAGGGAATTTCTGATTACAATAATCAGTTAAAAAAGAAATTGTGCTTTTTTCCAATCTTCCAAATTTAAATATAGAAGAACTTTCTTCTGAGTTCAGCTATGGTTTCATCAATAGTTTTCCAAGCCATGCAAAGGTAAAAAGAGCAAAAGTCACTTTTATTTAATGACTGTTATGCTTCCTTTAGCTGTGCTGTGGTGTTGTTATTAATTGCTAAAAATAATTGGCTCTATGCATAGATTTAAAAAATTACATTGCAGGAAATGCTGCTGCGATGTGCAGGGAGTTTAATATAAACGGGATTTAGGGGAAGAGAGGGAAGGGAAAAGCAAGAGAAAGCCACTGATATTTGCAGTTTTTACTGTTGGTCATCCTTTCAGTGAATGATTTCCCGGACATTGCTGTAGGAAAGGCATCACTGCTGTTTGTCAAAGGCCATCGTGCTCTGCTGGGATCCCTGCCATGCCCTGGGGCAGGAGAGGCACAGGCTCAGGGCTGGTCCCTCAGCCCCGCGGGTGCTGGCTGGAGCAGGGATGGCTCTGGGTCACTGTTCCCGGCTCTGGGTCCTTGTTCTGGACTCTGGATCCTTGTCCCCGGTTCTGGTGGCACTGCCAGCCACAGCAGGCCAGGAGGAGTTGGGCTCTTGGCCCAAGGCTCAGCCTCCTCCTGGGCGTTGCAGGGGAAGCTCCCAGCTCCTCGTGCCGTCTCAGGAAATCCAGACTTCCCTGCTCACGTCTCAGGCTGGCTCAGAGCTTGTGTTGGAGCTTCCAGAGGGCTTTGGGAGATTTCATGGGCAAATCGTCCCAGAGCCAGCCCAAATTTTGGAACACATTTGGCTCAGCTCCCCTGCTGCAGCCTTAAGAAATATCCTTAGTGGGAAGGGACTCACAGGGATCACTGATCCTGCCCTGCCCAGACCCCCCAAAATCCCACCCTGGGCATCCCTGGCAGCACTGCCCAAACGCTCCTGGAGCTCTGGCAGCCTCGGGGCCGTGCCCATTCCCTGGGGAGCCTGGGCAGGGCCCAGCAGCCTCTGGGGAAGAGCCTTTCCTGATCTCCAGCCTGACCCTCCCTGGCCCAGCTCCAGCTGTTCCTGTGGTGCAGTAAAGCCATGCAGAGTTCTCCGTCCTCATCAGCAGCCTCAGAAGTGACGTTAACCCCTGTTCCCAGTCCCAGTGGAGCTGTGCACCCAGGGATGGCCCCATGAGCAATGCAGGGGGACAGCAGAGCCTGGGCACAAGGGGCTGGCACGGCACAGAGTCCTGGGCACTGCTCAGATCCCGTGGGATTGTTGGTGGTTTTATTGATCCCAGTGTTATTCTTGGCAGATGTTCATGCCCGTGAAGTTGGTTGGTTTTGGCACACAGTCCGTACGTGGAAGGGCTGCTCTTCCTTAGGAAACTGTAAATGTATGGGGGGAAAGGCCAAGCCTTCCTTTAAACAGTAAAAAACCCTGGTTTTTCCTTATTTCTGTTCCCGCGCAAAAATGCAGCACAGCCTCTGATGGGCAGCGGCTCAGTGGGGGAAAGTGTGCTCTGAGTGTCCAGGAAAGTTTCAGGCAATAGCTGTGACTCCAGAACTGAGGAGTCAATTGCAAACAGAAAGGGATTAAATTTGTTAGATTAGAAAACATTTCTGAGATGAGTCATTTGATTGCTGCTTCCATGGGGTAAATATGCACTTTATCCATCACATCCCACGTGGGCAGTGGGAAAATACAGGATATTGGCTGCTGCTGGATCTGAAAACCACCCTGGGCAACGGGCTCCGGGCAAGCTGTGCAGCAGTTCCAGAGCAGTTCTCTCCCACAGGGCTGGGGTGAGGGGGAGAGGGGAGAGCTTTGGGTGGTGAAGGAGCTTGTCTGGGGGGCACCCCAGGATGGGGGAGTTGGGAGGGACCTCAAAGCCCATCCCATCCCAGCCCTCTCGTCCTGGAGGTCTTTTCCAACCTCAATGATTCTGTGAATTTTTTTTAAGGAAAGCTGATTTTTTTCTGGCAAGCCACACAGGGAGCAGGGAGTTGGTGAGGTGGTGCTGGGTTTGTGGGCTGGGAGAGGAGGAGGAGGAGGCTGGTTTTTCTCTTGTGGGAAGAATTCACAGTGCTAACACTTCCTTGCAAGGCTTGGATGTGTGAGTGTGAATAACCAGTGTGAGAGTTAAATCAATTAACTGGTAAATGCTCACTGGAACTACAGGCTACCTGCAAAACTGCCGATTTGTACTTCATGGAATCCCAGACCGGTTTGGGTTGGGAGGGACCTTAAATCTCATCTCGTTCCACCCAAGCCACAGGCAGGGACAGCTCCCTCAGCCCAGGCTGCTCAGGTTTCCTGTAATGGACTGGATCCAGCTGCTGCAGAAATACAGTGGCAAAGAAACACGTGGTAGAACAACCTCTGTGAATCGGAGCCTTCTCTGCCTCTCCCACCCTGCTGTTCATTAGAATCAAGTTCAAAACGTTCACAGGACTTTGAAAGCGGCTCCTTGCCTTCCCTGGGTGGGACCAGACCCATCAGAACTCCTCCTGCAGGGATCCCAACCTCAAAGTGCCACTTCCCGGTGACATCCCAATTCTCTGCTCTATAAATGGTGATTTTTTTATCCCACGTTGCAGCTTCTCCCGAACCCTTTCAGATTTAATGCTGAGATCATTAATTAAATGAATGGTTATTCTCATGCTTTGTTTCTGAACCATTTCAGCCTGATGTTTCCAGTTTCTTATTCCTGAATGGAATGTCATTTTCCCCTTAAACAATACTGCCAGATGCTTAAGCCACCAAATCACCATTTTCTCCCTCCAGTTTCTATGGTTGTGCTATTTTAATGTTTCATCAAAGGGATGAGCTCTATTGCATTCTCTTCTTCTCTTGAATTTCCTTCATGTAGAAAGCTCTTTATCAAATAAAAACGTCCCATTAGTCTGTTGCACTTTGTATTATCTTCCTTATTACCTTCTTTCAGCTTTTAAAGTTGTTTCAAAGCCTTAAATTCCAAGGTGGGCATGGGGGTGAGTCTAAAATTTGCCTAATTTGTTCTCTACATTTCCTGAAAAGTAGTTAATTTATGGAGAGAAATGCAGATTTCCCAGTGCCACAGCATCCCTTCCCGATGGCTCCTGGATTTGCAGTTTCCTGCTCTCAAACCTGAATCCATCGAGGTTTTTCCCTGCCCATTATTCCATGGGCTGCTCTGCCTTTTCCCACATGCTGGATGTGGAAAACTGGAGCACAGTGGTGTTGAGCCAGGGTTAAACATCCTCCACCCCCTCAGACAGGCTCAGGCTCCCCCATCAGCTGGTGGATAAAGCTGCTCCTGCCTGTTCTCCCTGTCCTGGGATCCCCACACTCCCAGCCCCCAAGAGGAGCTCCCTTGTCCCTCTTGGACACCCTGGGATGGGATGGGATGGGCTTTAAGGTCCCTTCCCACCCAAACCATTGGAAGATTCTGGGGTTCTGTGAACCCTCTGAAAAAAAAAAATTGGTTTGGATTCTCTGATGCCTGGACAGTTTTTCCTAGGAAATGTCTCTTGGTTCCTGACCTCAGCAGCAGAAGGTGGTTGTGCCTCAGGAACAGGGCAGGAGCTCTCCATGGAGCACACGTGGCTGCTGATCCTCAGGGCTGAGGCTGCAGGAGAAAGTCAGGAATAACTGAGGCTTTCCTCCTACTGCTCCACTACACTCTCCCAGCAGGAAAACCAGGCAGGAAGATAGAGCAGACAGATATATCTGTGTTTATTGTGTTTGTAAGCTGGGCTTTGGGGTTTAGGATAATTCCGAATTAACAAATAATGCCTGGTGTGAGTTCAGCTCTGGTAAATCACAGCTGTGTTCAGTCTGAAGATCAACAGCAGTGAGTGCTACAGCCCCCTCCTCACGGTTTCCCTTTTCCCCAGGTGTTACTTGGAAGATGGAGCTTCCAAAGGGGCCTGGCTGAACCGCTCGAGCATCATCTTCGCGGGCAGTGACAAGTGGTCAGTGGACCCGCGGGTGTCCATCGCCACGGCCAACAGGAGGGAGTACAGCCTGCAGATCCAGGACGTGGACGTGACGGACGACGGGCCCTACACCTGCTCTGTGCAGACCCAGCACACCCCCAGGACCATGCAGGTGCACCTCACTGTGCAAGGTACGGGCTGGGACAGAGCCATGGGGATGGGCAGGGAAGAGTCTGGGTTATGGATGGGAAACTTAAACCCCCTTCAAAGATTTCCTTCCTTCCTTCCTTCCTGCCTGCCTTCCCCCAGACACACCATGATCCCAACATTGCTGATAAGAACAGTCCATTTATTTCCCCCAGACAGCTCCCTGCTCTCAGCACTGCAGAGCTCTGGTGTCAGTTTTTATGTGGATTTAATATTTATTGTATTGTTCCAGGGTGAACAATTCTTGGTTTTGATTGTCTTCCTAATAATTAATGTCCTCATGCAAGGGCTAAAAAAACAAGTTGGAAATTAATTTCATGTGTAAAATATATCAACAGGAGCTTAAAATTAATTAGGCTAACTACAAGCATATAGAGAAATAATAACTCAATAGTTAAAAATATGCATAATTATTAAGCAATTGCATTTATATCTTCAGAAATGCAAAGTATAACCTAAGGCTTTAACTTATTAGTCTTTGGTGCAATCATCATTAACATTTTCTTTTGCATTTTTATGAGTAATAAAGCAATGAATATAAAAGAGAGGAATTGAACTGGCAATCCCTATTAATCCGTGTGGCACACGGAAACCCCTCAGAAATAATGGGGTGAGCCACCTCCCAAACCAGTTGTCCTTATCCACGGCACCTCTGGAATCCTGCAGGAATGTTGTTCTGGAGCTCAGGGCTGAGTGTATCTGTTGCAAAAGGGACTTTGTTTTATTAAAATATCACTGGGTCATTTTTGTGACCTTCATGAGAGGCCTCGGGACCCGCCAGTGCTCGGTTTGGGGGGGTCTGCAGGGACTGCAGAAATGTTTGTGCTTCCCATGGCCAGAGAGGGGAACGGGGCTGGGAAAGGGTTGGGATGGAGGGACAGGCCTGTGGGGAGAGGCTGAGGAGGGGCTGGAGCCCCAGGAGAGGCTGGGAAGGGGCTGGGAAGGGGCTGGAGCCCCAGGAGAATTCCTGAGGGAGCTGGGAAGGGGCTCAGGCTGGAGCAAAGGAGGCTCAGGGGGGACCTTGTGGCTCTGCACAAGTCCCTGACAGGAGGGGGCAGCCGGGGGGGTCGGGCTCTGCTGGCAGGGAACAGGGACAGGAGGAGAGGGAACGGCCTCAGGCTGGGCTGGGGAGGCTCAGAGTGGACATCAGCAGGAATTTCTGCATGGAAAGGGTGCTCAGGCCTTGGCAGGGGCTGCCCAGGGAGGTTTGGAGTGCCCATCCCTGGAGGTGTCCCAGGAAGGGCTGGAGGTGGCACTCAGGGCTCTGGGCTGGGGACAAGGGGGGCATCGGGCAGGTCTGGGAGGGCTGTTCCAGCAGCCCGTCAGCGCCTTCCTTTGTGCAAGGACTCTCTCACATCCATTTATATTCCCAATGGGACCAGGAGCCTGCACCTCAGGGCTGTTCTGCCTGCCCTTAGGTCACTGGTGTGAGAGGCTGGAACATCCTCTCCTGCTCCAGAGGGCTCGTGGGATGACACAAGGATTTATCAGACACAAGCAGTTTTTGTGGGAGCAGCTTTAGGTTTACCTGTAAGATCTTCCCCAGCTTTGTATTTGCAGATTAGAAACACCTTCTGCTTTGGGGAGAGATGAGTGAGGGCAAAGCAGTCTCAGGGCAAAGCAAAACCATTCTGTCAAAGGCCATCGAGCTTCCCTTGGCTTTGGGAAAAAATGATCAGACCCGAGGAAATCACAGGAGGAAAGCAACACTGGAAAGCAGTCTCAGCCCTTTCCAATCCCTCAGCCCCACAGGCTCTGTTTCAGGGGTGGAAAACCTTCTCCTGCTGCAAACAGCGGAGCTGGAGGAGCCAGGGGGTTTGCTTTGTGCCACAAAGGAAAGGAGGGAAGGCTTAGGCTGCATCTTCAGCTCCCAAATAGCTTCAGACTCCAGACAGAAAAATTATTTGCCATGAATCTCCACATCAAGAGCTGTGTAAACCCAGCTCCCTCTTTTTTCCTTCCCTTCGAGTGTGTGTGAGCCTTTCCCCACACACAGAACCAGGGGCTGTCATGTCGAACATGCTCCTCTCTGCTTCTTGGGCTGACAGGTTCTGAGCGTGTTCACAGGAGTAAATAAATACATTTTAATGGGTTGAAGACGCCGTAATTCCCACGAGTAGGACAGACCCAGGGAACAGGATCAATTCCCAAGGGAAGCAGCAGCCTCTGCCCCCTGTCCCACACAGAGAACACCCAGGCCCAGGGGGTTTGGCCCCTGCCCACCAGGAATCTCTGGCAGAGCTGCAGGTTGAGTTTCAGGCTCCCAAATCCCTGTTCGATCCCTGTGCAAAGCCAGCACAGCACCTTGAGGGACACCGCCAGGTCAAGCCCTGGTTGATGCTCCTTAATGCAGTTGCTCCTTTTTGTAGCAGGGAAATTAACTGAGATATTTGCTAAAAAATAAAATAGAACTTGTGTCTGTAGCCCACATTTACATCTGTGAAGGAAAAACCACATGGAAGAGAGGAAGATAATCCAGTTAACGTAATTTCAGTGACCTTATTAAAAAGAAGTGAGAATTATGAAATAATTAATTAAAAGTTTCAATGGCAGCAGTCTGTAATCAACTCAATCTACCTCAGTGCCAGATGCTGGATCTGCAGAGTCATGAGCTGCAGATGATTTAAACATCAGATGTTTGTCACAGCAGAGTAAAAACCCGAATTTCCTCTTGCCACACTCTGTTGCTCATAATTTTTCTACAAAAGGTTGTGCTTTCTGCCATTTCTAATCTGACATTTACTCTACCAAAGTCGAAATTGCCTCCTCCAAGCTGTTTTCCTTTCAATTGCAAAAGTCTGCAGCCACGTTTGCCAATGTCCTTGGGAAGGAATCGGGGCTGGGTGACAGCGCCGGTGTCCGGATCCCTCGGGGGGATGTGACAGGGATGCTCCCTCACCCTGGGGCACAGTGGGGTCAGGGGCCCAGTTTGGGACAGCAGGGACACGGGGGCCGGAGCAGGGGGCTCAAAGGGACCCCAGCCCCGAGGGAGGGCTGCCAGGGTGAGCAGGGGGATAAAGAACTTCTGCTGGAGATTGCTCCCTTTAGCTCCGTGAGATGAAGGGTCGGGAGAGGTTTGTTGTGCTTCGTCAGTGCCCTTGGTGTGGATCCGGGGAGGAAGAACAAACACCAGCTAAGGGAGAGCATTTCTGCAGGACTGTCCCAGAGCCACAGCCTGGGCTGGGCTGGGAGGGACCAGTGCCACCCCTGCCATGGGCAGGGACACCTCCCACTGTCCCAGGCTGCTCCCAGCCCCATCCAACCCGGCCTGGGACACTGCCAGGGATCCAGGGCAGGCACAGCTGCTCTGGGAATTGCATTCCAGGGCCTGCCCACCCTCACAGGGAAGGATTTCTCCCCATATCCCATCCATCCCTGCCCTCCGGCAGTGGGACACCATTCCCTGTGTGCTGTCCCCCCAGGCTCCTGTCCCAGCTCCCGTCCGGCTGTGGGGGGGCTGTGCAGGGAGCATGGCCGGGTTTGGGGCGATGGTGCCCGTGGGTTCAGCGGGGCAGGGTGCCCGTGGCGTTGGCAGTGAGGCCCGTGCCCGTGGTGTCCCCGAGGACAGGCCTGGGGCTCTGTGTCCCCGTGTCCCTCAGCGTGCACCAGGCGTGTGGGGACGCTGCTGGTGGCACAGCACTGGGATCCTCTGGCCCATCCTCTGGGTCGGGGGGTTTTGGGGCTGTGTTTGGGTGTTGTGGGTGCACAGCTGGCACAGGTCACTGCTTTGGCCCTTCAGGTGCACATCCCAGGTCCCAGCCCTGGGCCACCCCTGTCCCCAAGTGTCTGCTGCCCTTCCTTGTCCTCTCTGCCTTCCCCGTCCCACAGCAGCCCAGTTCCTGGTTCCAGAAGTCCCAAATGCCCAAACCAGGGAATCAGGGACATGAAATCTTGCTCCCATCAGTTACTTGACGTTTTTATTTTAATCCAGCCCATGCTGGGCAGGTTCTGGACCCCCCGGGACAGCCCTGTGTGTGGGTCCCAGCCCCTGCTCCTGTGCTGCCCTCCCAGCACCATCCCATTCCTGTAGGAATCTGCTCCTGACACTGGAGCTGTAAATAATTCAGTTATCCATGGAAATGCCATTTATAGATTCAGTCAGGAACCACAACCTTGGGTTTTTATTTAAACATGTATAATGTTCCCAAAGTAATACTCTAGGCCCTTTTTCTGTTTAATAAACCCCCTTAATGTCCCCTAAATATTAATGTATTGATTTAGTCTTTGCAATGTTTGCAAAGTCTAATTTGTTTCCTCAGCCAGGCCAAGAGGGACTTGCATTTGAAGCTAACAAGATAAATCTTCCCCAAATTTATTTAAAGTGGGACAAAATAAATATGCAAAAGACTTTAAAATCATCTAACAACCACTTCCCAGCTAAAACTGACAATCCATTACTCTTTTAAATTGCCGGCACTCGAGCAGGGTGTCAGTTTTCTCTATAAAATTAACTTGCTGGTGCCAGCCGCTGTTATCATCTTGTCCCTGCTCAGCACAAGGAGAAAAAGACTTGGAAAAACAGTTCTGGAGGGGGAGGCAGCCTCGTGAGGTTTGCTGTGTGATAGAGACCCCCCAAAGGATCCTCCCTGTCCCACAAGCAGCATCCTTGGCCTTGCCATTCCCTCAGTGCACCCACTCTCATTAATGTGTCATTACTGACTGATCCAAAGGTTTTCTCCAGGATTTGCAGTTTTTATCCATTCATTAAATTCCTCCCACATTTGTCCCTCCCAGGAGCTGCGGGGGATCTCTCACTCTAAACTAAGTTTGAATGGTTTTTCCCTGCTCTGCCAGGCTCAAGGCACAGGAAATGTTTGCGCTGGGAGGTGATCTCATTTACAGGGGTGGAAATCAGGGATATTTTATCTGGAGTGGAGCAGGGCTGCTCTCATCTGAAACTCATAATTCTGTCATGTTGGAGGTGCTTTTGTCACGGCTGCAGCCGAATTTCCATTGTGAGCCTGAAATTTCCATCTTCTGGAATCTGCAGGCAGAGGACAATCGACAGAAAATGAGCATTTCCTCCGGGGCCTGAAGAGTATTGGTTCTGTTCCATTGAATTAAGTGGAATGGGATGGTTGGTGACCCCTGAGGGTCTTGCAAAAGGTGCCTTCAGCAGAGTCCAAAGGGTCTTTCAGGAACTTCCTATGTTACACAGCAATGCCAGACACAGAAGGAGGAAAAAATATAGGATAAAGCTAAAAAAAACCCCCATCCCCCCAAAAATCCTTAGGTTAAATGAAATGATAATGTACTGCAAAGGGAAACATTGTGGATGGCTGAACTCTGAGTCTGGAGTTCTTTGGGTCAGTGAGGTTCTCTGTCCCTGAGCCCTGCCCCAGCATCTCGTGCCCTTCCCAAGGCTCTGCTCTGGTGGCTCCAACCCCATGACCTCCCTCAGCGGCACAAACCCACCCAGCTGGGAATGTCCAGGGAGCCCCAGGCTGCAAAAGGATCACAAAGCTTTCTGAAGGACAGGGATTATGGAGTTTTTGGAAGGAATGGGAATTCAGCCTGGGAATGTACCATGAGCTGGTGGCTGGGTCTGCCCTGGGGCCTTCCAGGGTTTTATGGGATTAAGGCAAATACAGGTGAAATGTGCTACTTTGGAATGATGGGAATTACTTTAGAATGATCTGTTACATTAGAGTGATCTGAAATGGATGATATGACCATAAATGGGCTTTTATTTTTAATTGTTATTCCCTTTTTTAATGACAATTACTTCATCCAAGTGCAATTTCATTTGAACACTTCCCCAAAACTTTATTTTGGAATGAACTGCTGGAGTATTAAAGTCAGAACGTTTGGTTTATGGCCCTCTCCAGGGCTGGTTGCTTTTAAGTGCCCACTGTCCAGGCTCCATTATCCCTCTCGCAATGTCCCTTTCCCATCCTTTCCCATTTCATTACAGGCACTTGGGCTGCCCTGGGCCAACTGAGGCAGTAATTACTCTGTCACTCATTGCCACCATTTCACACCACAAGTGCTGCTGGAGCTCTGCCCCCCAGCCAGCAGTGTGAGATCTCACTGAGCTCTGTGCTGCCTGTCACCGTGAGCTCTGGCATTGCTGGGATTTATCCGAGCTTTTCCATTGGATTTATTTCCTCTTCCATAGCTTCAGCCCAACCGTTGTCAGGAGAAATAAAGGCACCCCCTGTTTGAAAGTTTAACTTTTGCTTGGAGTGTTGTTAACAAAGGAAATTAAACAGCTCTGAAGAACATTGGAGACAACCTCTGCAGCTCTTCCTCAGAGCATCCTCTTCCTCACCCCCCCAGACTGGAAAGAGGTTCCCACCTGATGGTCTGGAACATCCTGGGTTTATCTTGAACACAGGGTTTAAATCTAAATATTTAATGAAGTCTTGCTAAGGAGGAGCAAACCCACTGATTTCCCCGCAATGAGGTTCCACAATTTTCAAGCATCCTTCTCTTCTGTTCCTATAAAACTGGGGACAAGACACTGCAAAAGCATTTGAAGGGTCCAGCTTTGGCACAGCAGGACTTTTAGGCATTAAAGCCTATCAGGAGTTCTGTTCAATGTAATCAATGACAACGGGGATCCATGTATGGAAAACCCATTTCTATAAAACCAGACTGGGAAGGAAGGGGGGATAAACCAAAAGGACACTTGGAACATCCTTCAGTGTCCCAGCTGAGGCCCTCTGACTGCGGGAAGGACCAAGGGCAGCGGCTTCCTTTTAGCCTGACTGCAGCTAATGGCTTCTGACACACGAAATGTCCTCCTGGAGACACCATAATCGGATAAAAACCTTTTGTCAAGTCCAGTCAGCGGTGAAAAAGTGAGACAAATGGAAACTGGGCTGAATTTCCAGGTTTCCTGAGGAGTCAGAGCTGCCCTGCAGCCTCCCTGGTCTGCGGATGGCGCTGCGGCACCCTCACAAGGCTTGTGAGCAATTCCAGAATCCAGCAATTCTTTAAAAGGAACAAATATCTCATTCCAGGCCTCAGGGCTCCAAGGATTCATAATTTTACCATATTTGCAGTTAAAAGGCTCCTCAGTAGCAGCAAAATTTGTTCTGTGAGGTTGTTCAGTCATGGGGAGGAGAAGGCTCCAGGGAGAGCTCAGAGCCCCTGGCAGGGCCTGAAGGGGCTCCAGGAGAGCTGCAGAGGGACTGGGGACAAGGCATGGAGGGACAGGAGCCAGGGAATGGCTTCCCAGTGCCAGAGGGCAGGGCTGGATGGGAGATTGGGCAGGAATTGTTCCCTGGGAGGGTGGGCAGGCCCTGGCACAGGGTGCCCAGAGCAGCTGGGGCTGCCCCTGGATCCCTGGCAGTGTCCCAGGCCAGGCTGGACATTGGGGCTGGGAGCAGCCTGGGACAGTGGGAGGTGTCCCTGCCCATGGCAGGGGTGGCACTGGGTGGGCTTTAGGGTCCCTCCCATCCCAAACCATTTCAGGATTCTCTAATAATAATTCACAACATGCCCTTAATACAGAGCATGTTCTTTCGGGGGTTGCTTTAAATGCTCTGCTTTTCATTTTTCTGTGTCAGCCTCTTCCCACACTTCCCTTTCTCTTTGAAGAAGCTCCAGTGGTAGGAATGAAACTGGGCCAGGCACGAGTGAAACTGGAGCTGGAGTTCCAGGCAGAAGGAGCAGTAAGGAGGAGGACTTTGATAGAATATTTGCAGTAAAAGGAGCTGCACGCTTCATGCTCCATTTCCACAGTTAGTGCTGGGGAAGCTGATAACAGAGGGTTTGTTTTGTCTTTGCCTTCCTCCTGTGATGCAGACTCCTGCTATCTGCAGTGTGTGATGCTGCTCCTCACCCCGGCAGAAGGGAAGGAATTGTGGAGTGAGTTTGTCTATTCCTGCTTTTAAATTCCTGTCAGCCTGAGAGATGGGATTGTTACCCTGAGCAGTGCGAGGACCCTGATTTATATCCTGGTGCCAGATCTGCCTCAGCAAGCGCTGCTGCACGAGCTCTTGGCATGCCAGCCTCCTTCCAAATGCTGGCTGAATTATGTCCAGGCAGGAATATCCCACTTCTGGTGAGCAGCTCATGAATAACCCCATGAACAGGAACGGGGGGGAAGAGCTCATTAGGAAGAGGAAAGAGGAGAAATGCACAAACCTGAAGCACTTTAACAGCCTGGGACTCTGTCAGGGTCACTGAGTGTTTGGGCTCAGAGGAGGAGCGCCCTTGGCCTTGGAAGCAGCCAGAGGCTGTTCTGGAAAATGGGGAGCAGTGTCCTGGAAAGGCTCTGGGAATGCACAGGACCCTCAGCCCCATCTCTGAGAATTTACCAGCTGGGAAAGAGGGGCTGGAGCGTGTCCAGGGCAGGGAACGGAGCTGGGGACAGAGCTTGGCATTGCAAAGGTGATTTATCAAATTGGGAATGGCAATGGTGCATTTTCTCCCTAAACCCCTCCTCCAGAGTGTGAGGATGTGATTCTTCCATGGGAATTTATTCCATGGCACATCTTGGCTTGGATTTACGAGCTGGGAACTTGGAGAAGAAAAATGTTTTGTTCTCTGAGCTGTGTTGGGTTCGTGGTTCTGGGAGAACCACCAAGGCTGGGGATGGATCTGGTACAGCAGCTCCTCCTCACACTCCACACACGAGGAGCATTTCCTCATGTTCTGCACACACTCATCTGCTCTACACGTTCCTTCTTTATTTCCAAACCCCCACAGTTTAATTTTGGTTTTATAGCCTAAGAAAGGGTAAAGAGAGGATGATGACAATATCTGGTATTTGCAAGCAGCCAAATCCACCAGTTGGAAAGAGCAAAACCAAATGCCTGTCTTTAAAAAGAATGTATGGAGCTAATTTAGGAAAATTTCTGGAGACGACTGAAAAAACAACTGAGAAGTAAAGTGGCAGATTCATCCTGGAGGATTGAGCTGTAAGGAATTTGAAAGGCAGCTTTAAAGGATTGGGATCGAATGTTTTTCCTCCCTGGAAAATCTCCATTCGAAGGAGAGGATCTTTGATTGTACAGCTTTCCTAAAGGTGTAAAGAAAACTTTTCAGTTGTCCATCAAAAGGTTCCAGGCAGAAAATCCATGGTTCCCTTACCTGGGACTCCTGGCAGGGATGCAGGGGCACAGGAGGGGGCAGCTGGGGGGGACAGGCTCTGGTGCCAGGGAACAGGGACAGGACAAGGGGAAATGGCCTCAGGCTGGGCCAGGGCGGGTTTCAGCTGGAGAGTAGGAGAAGTTTTTCCTGGGAAGGGCTGTCCAGCCCTGGCACAGCTGAATCCCCATCCCTGGAGGGATTTCAAAGCCCTGTGGCTGTGGCACCTGGGGACATGGAGCAGTGGTGGCCTTGGCAGTGCTGGGAATGGTTGGACTCGATGGTCTGAGGGCTTTTCCAACCTGAAGGGTTCCGTGATTCCCTGATTTTCTCTCCCTTTCTCCTGGGTGCCTGAGATTGATGTGGTTGCCTTCAAACCCAACTGCGTAACATTCCGTGTTCGTTTCTGGGAGCAGATCTTGCAGGGAAGTGTTCTGAGGAGTTTCCTCGCAGGAGCCACACAATGCAAACTCCGTGACTGAAATTACCGGGGCTCGGTTCCTGCGTGTTGTAATTTGTGAGGCAGGAGCAAGGATAATAAATAGTACAAGATCTTTAGCTCCAGACGAGGAAACTACAGCAGAATGAAACCACACAGCATTGATTCGTAATACAATCCCATAATATGACTCCAACTCCTATTATACCTACTTATCACAGCTCTTTTATCCCAGCTATTCAGATAAAAGCTCGGGAATTTTTGCAGGCAGCACAGCACAGCCCCATGGGTACATTTTGAATGCTGTGCTCAAGGAGATGCACACACACAGTCTATTCTTGTACTGCGCGTTTTGGCATCTTTTTTTTTTTTCCCCCCACCTGATGTTTTGAACATTTCTCCCTTCAGGTTAATATGTTCATTTATAAGGAAAGGATTAAACAAAAATCTCACAAGAGAGACGTGAACTTGAATGTGAGTGTGCAGATTTGAATGGATAAAGAGGCACTTCAGGAGCTGGATAAAACCGGAGTGTTCCTAAGCCTCTGATTCCAAACCTGCCTCAAGGCCAGCGGTGCTGAAAACGTTGCAGGGAGCAGAATAAACAGCTAAATTTTGCTTACTTATAAAAAGCTTTGTAATACTAAAGGCTCAAGTAGAGAATTGTGAGTTATTCTGTTAACCCCTGTGGATTACTTGTTTTGTTGTCTTTAGGATTCAGAAATGTTCTTGTTTTATTTAGACTGAAATTTTAATCATCCCCTCTTTGCATTTAAAACATGGTATTATTTCCCCTTCTATCATCTGTAAGAGAAAACGGGGAAATTTCCTTAATAGTTGGCAGATTAGCTTTGTTATGTAAAACAGATCCTGGCAAAAGGAATTACAATTAACACAAGCGTTCCATTACACAGTGAAAGGGCTGGTTTGGAGGAAAAGTCTCTCAGTTCGAAACACTTCAAAGCAGAGGCTTTGTTTTGTGTTCCGACTGAATTGGATGGAGTTAGCACGCTCAAATATTTTGCCCATAAATATTCCCAACTCCCGGGATGTGATAACAGCAATCTCTGAGTGGAACTTTCCTCGGCCCAGGTTTGGGATTTGAAAGCCTTTGCCCTGAGTCTCCTCCTGCATCTCTCTTTAATCCAGCCCCTTTCTGCAGAGAGTTTCTGTCCCACTAAAATACAAACTTCCCATTAAATGTGGCTTTAGTAGTTCTGCCTTTGCACTTCTCCCTGGCTTCCCGCAGGCAGGTGCAAAATTCCTCCATTTTGGGCAGAATTCCTGCGATCTCTTTTCCCAAGGTGTGCAGCCATCAAAGGCCTCTGGTTTGTGCTCAGGGGGTTCGGTGCCTTTGCCCCAGGAGCTGCCCCATTCCTGACCCTCTCCCTGCAGTGCCTCTGTTCAGTTCCTCTCACCTCACTCTTCCTCTCTCATTCCCATTCCTGGTGGTGACAGGAGCACCCCGGGAATTCTGTGCCCAGCACATTGAGACACTTCCCCTGGTGCCCGAAAGCTCCTGGAGCAACCTCCAGAGCTCGCTGTGGTTTCTGGCTTCATTTTCCAGGCTTTAAATCCCACCCCAGTCAGAGGCCGTGAGCTATGGCAGATTATTTCCTTCATAACTCTGCTCAGCACAGATACCCAGAGTCCTTTAGGAACAAGAAATCATTCCTTGTTCAAAGTTCCATTGATTTATGGAAACAAGCTGCTCCTGCTCACTCACAGGATGGGAAACAATCTCCAATACACATCCTGATATCTGTGAAATCTTGTGGAAATGGTTATTTATGTGCTGCGTGGTTTTCACCTCTTCATGGACGTATTTTGATTGGCTTTATTATTTGAGGGGATTTTTTGGGAATAATGTGATTGTGACATCATTTCCCTGGGAGGGTGGGCAGGCCCTGGCACAGGGTGCCCAGAGCAGCTGGGGCTGCCCCTGGATCCCTGGCAGTGCCCAAGGCCAGGCTGGACGTTGGGGCTGGGAGTAGCCTGGGACAGTGGGAGGTGTCCCTGCCCATGGCAGGGGTGGAACTGATGTGGGATCCCATGATTCTGTGATTTCCAGGGAGCTGTGTGATGCAGCAGGATGGTGCTCCCCTTCAGGTCAGTCTGGGCACACCAAAGGCTCTCAGGGCTGTTTCTGTGGCTCTCTCCTTATGGGTCACACTGACCATGGAATTACTGGACAGGGGGTAACCAAGGACACCCGTGGAGTTTAATCAGTCCCACTGAAGCTCCTGGCATTCTGCCACTGGCCCATGTCCCAAGGGAATCCTGGCCCCCATCAGTGCCTGGGTGAACAGAATATGCTCAGTGGCTTTTAACTTCCAATTACCATGAATTAATTGAGATGGTGATTGATTGATTGATTGATTGATTGATTTCTGGGTGCTGAGGCCATGGTGCCCCAGCACAGAGAAGCCTCTGCTGTCGTTCTCCCCTCCGATGGCAAGTGCTGCTCTGCAGGATCAAGGCAGAGTCATTAGCTGGGTACTGAGCTAATTAAGGGGGGTTTGGAGTGCTCAGCTCCAGCAGCCCCTTTCCCTGGAGCGAGCTGCCTGCTCTGGCTGCCTGTGATCCTTCTGCAGGTTTGATTTATCCCTTGTTATTGGAGTCTTTAATAGCCGGTGTGATTTATAGGGACAGGGCACAGGATCTGGGTCCGTTTTTCACTCCCCTTGGTCTCTGTGAGCGGGGCCATTCCGGGTGCCAGTCGGGCTGTGTCTGTCACCCGAATGGGGAGAGCAGGAACTGGATCTATTGCTGCCATTCCAAGGCTGAAAATATGGGAAAATTTTCTCCTGGCCCTTTCTCAGTCAAGTGAAGAGAGCAGCCTGAGAGGGAGCTGCTGTTCGTTCTCAAACACTCCTGGCCCGGAGATTGCGCTCGAGGCGTCTGAAGGGCTCGGACTCGTTAAAATCCCATTACCAGGACAGTGCTCCATGCAAAGGGCTGCTTTCCTTAATGAAAAGGGGCAGTGCGATCCCAGCAGCGTCTCAAGGCTGGGCTGGGCTGAGCACGTTGGGGAAGAAGCTAAAATCCCACTGCCTTTTCTGCAGAGAAGTCTTGTGGCTGCTGAGTGCTGCAGCAGAGGGCGAGAACAGAATTCTCCTGGAAGATGCTGTGTCTGGTCAGGCATCCAAAACTGCTGGGCAGGCAACAGTTTGATGTTAATTCGCTGTTAACTGTCTGTAGAATATGAATATTAATAACGCCATTAATCCCCATTAATACCAACAGCTCCCATGTCGTTGGAATGTCAGGAAGATTAAATCACACCACTCCCAACACATTTCCGTGGGATGGGGGCAGTTCTGCAGCAGCTCAGGAGGAGGAATTAATAACGTGGAAAGCAATTCTAAGTTTCAATGTTAGATAATCATTACTAATTTCTAGGCTCTGTAGTGAGAACAAAAGTAAATACTGAATAAATTCGTATCCACTGACTTAATCCAGGGAACAAGCCTTTCCTCCTTTGGACTGGGTCAAGGCATTGGAAACTTGCTCAGGATGTATTTGTGTTCAGTACAACCAGAGAACCATATTCCTGAGTCCCATGGGATGTGAAGGGATAACAAGAGGCATCCCTCGATGTGTGGGAATTCCTTGGGGTGGTCCTGGGGATCTGACCTGTGCCAGAGCTTCAGGGATGAGCTGAGCTCAGGGGTGAGCTGAGCACGGGGCACTGGGGACACCTCCCTGCTGGGTCCCCCTCCTTCCTCTGAGCCTCCCATGGTGGTGCATCCTCCTCCTCCTCCTCTTGCTCCTCATCCTCGTCCTCCTTCTCTTCCTCCTCTATCCATGGAGGCCAGAGCCAAGGCAAAGCAGAAGTTTCCACGTGCAGAGACCAGAATTTCCTCTGGGCTGCCTCCACCAGGGCAAAGCAGGGAAAGATCAAATTAAATTCTGAGGAGCATCACAGAATCCCAGCCTGGGTTGGGTTGGGAGGGACCTTTAATCCCATCCAGTGCCACCCCTGCCATGGGCAGGGACACCTTCCACTGTGCCAGGCTGCTCCAAGCCCCAGTGTCCAGCCTGGCCTGGGACACTGCCAGGGATGGGAAGTCCATTATCACATGAACTGGCACGATCCATCCTCGAACCTCTGAAAACTGTCCCTGAATCCTGACAATTCTTTGGGTGGAAGATGAACCCCAGTCTTTAGTTCTTAAAAAAACTCTGAACAGAAGACTCCAGGAAATGCACAAAAGAGAGCTTGGCTTTAACCTGTTAGGAAGAGGGAATCTCATGACCCATCGCACGGCAATGGGAGATGAATGAGCAACAGTTATTTTTAGTGCTGACCCCACCAAGACCAGGCTCATCTCCCTCTCAGAGAAGGAATCCCCCGCCATGGGAAGGCTCAGGTAGTGCATGGCAGTCACATCTCGATGCTGGAGTGCTGCAAACACAACTGGTCCTGACTTTCTGTACCCAAAATTAGAGACAGCCAGTCCAAACCGCTGCAAGGTGGGTGCACAGCTTGTTAAAAATATTACCGAGGGCATGGCTGTCAGTGATTCACTGTCCCGAGGGAAGGACGCTCTGAATGGGCCCGTGGTGATCCCAGAAGGGCTTAATAGGGCTTTCAGTGGATGAATGGGGTGATGTACTAGAGAATACATCTCTGTAATTTGCCAGTGACATCAAAGTGCGAGTGCTTGTGACAACAGGCTTCAAACCCCAAATGATGGATTTCAGAACGCTCTGGAATCAATGAGGGGAAATTCAATACAGGAGTCTCGGGGAGAAATCAAATACACAAATGAGGGGAACTACCCAGGCAGCAGCACTTGAGCAGAGCTGGAGTGGCCGTGTATTGAATCCAGGACAACACCACAGATCCTGCAGGGAAAGGGCAGCTGGAGATGCAGTGCTTGGGTTGGAAATGGTTGGTACCTTCCTCCCTTTTCTGTCTGATTCAACCAGAATGGGGAAGGTTCCATCCCTGTGGGCAGGGAATTCTTGCAGGGAATTCTCACAGGGAAAAGCAGCTGCTTCACAGTGGAAATCACATCGGGGTCTGAGGGGCCATGAGGATGGTGGGGTCCCTTCCCTGGGCTCCTCAGTGTGGTGAGGAGAAAGGGACAGGGAAGGAGGTGACATCCAAGGGGGGTTGTGTGATTGAACTGAAGGTTCATAAAATCCCAGGATGGTTTGGGCTGTCCTCTGTCCCAGGCTGCTCCCAGCCCCAATGTCCAGCCTGGCCTTGGGCACTGCCAGGGATCCAGGGGCAGCCCCAGCTGCTCTGGGCACCCTGTGCCAGGGCCTGCCCACCCTCCCAGGGAACAATTCCTTCCCAATCTCCCATCCAGCCCTGCCCTCTGGCACTGGGAAGCCATTCCCTGTGTCCTGTCCCTCCAGGCCTTGTCCCCAGTCCCTCTGCAGCTCTCCTGGAGCCCCTTCAGGCCCTGCCAGGGGCTTTGAGCTCTCCCTGGAGCCTTCTCCTCTCCAGGTGAGCACCCCCAGCTCTCCCAGCCTGGCTCCAGAGCAGAGGGGCTCCAGCCCTGGGCTCAGCTCTGCGGTGGAATTCCCTGAGGAGTTGGACTCGATGGTCCCTGGGGGTCCCTTCCAGCCCCAAATATTCCGTGGGTCTGTGCTCGCTGGGTGGGCGTGAATTGGGGCTGAGAGCGAAGGACGAGGATTTGCTCCTCACATCAGAGCAAAATGCTGAAAATGGGAAGTAAGCAGAGCCATATGGTTGGGATACAGAGAAGGGGGAGTGATGCAGCCAGGGAACTGTCAAGGGAAATTATTTTAATAACTGTCTAGGGAATACGATGTAAATCTGTCATTCAGCCTCGCTGGAGAGAGAATGAACCTGTAGAATTCTCCAAAAGGAAAAATGCAGAGTTACAAGAAATCATCTCGAATCATTACAGCTCTTTTATTTAGTCCCTGTGACAGCACAAGCAGCAACAGGTATATCACTGTTTACCTGTCACAACCCTCTAATATTCTCATTTTGCCTGTAAGGAGCAGTGATGAGGTTTTACCTCTAATTTTCTAGTCTAGAATTCTTTTCTTGGCACTTACTGTGTTGCAGAAATCCTTTAGTGAAAATCCCTTTGCCCACTTACGTTGGAATTTGTCTTTAAAAGATTTGTACATTCATACTCGAGTGTACAAATTCCTCCCGAGGGGCAGCACAGGGGAGATCCAGCCTCTGGGACAGGGACGGGAAGGGCTGGAGCTGTGCCAGGCAGGGCTAGGTTGGATTTTAGGGAAAGGTCCTTCCCCCAGAGGGTGGTGGGCACCCCAAGACTCCCCAGGGCTGCCAGAGCTCCAGAACCACAGGGTGGGATTGTTGGGGTGTCTGTGCAGGGCCAGGGGTTGGACTGGATGATCCTTGGGGGTGTCTCCAGCTCAGGATATTCCATAATTCTGTGATTTTCTGACTCTAAACTTGCACAGCCCCTTCAGCAGTCAGCAGCCTGCACACCCTGGGTGCGGCTCTTGCTTTGTCTGTGAGGATAAAGAAAGGGAAATCCGAGTTTATTTGGAATTATTACATTTTATTGCTTTTCTGGCTGAGCAAATGATGGTGCTCTCGCTGTTGGTTGGAAATCGAACCTTGTAGGATTTAGGCTGTGGTCTGGAAGCAGGAACAGTGGGGTTTTAGGGGTATAATGTGTGTGTCCTTATGTAATAACAGCAGCTTATTGATGCCTTCTGGAGGAACAGGGCCAGTGTCACCCGAGGCTGATGGCACAGGAAGGAAGGAAGAGTTGGGATTGTTTTGGCAGCCTGGGGAAGGTGGAGGTGTTTGCTGGTGCCTCACTGATGGAACAGATCCATGTGCAGGGATATTTATGGGGTTTTGCTGGTACTTCATTCATCTCTTTCATTCTGCAGCTGCTTAATCACAGAGATCTTCAGGAGCTTCCTGGGACCAGAAGGTTTTTGAGGTTCTGACTGGTTTATTCAGATGTATTCAGGCTGTGTCTTAAGTGACAAATGTTTATCTTGTCCCACCCAGTTGTTCCTTTCTTACCCGGGGTAAACTCTTTTCTTCCTGTCTTGCCTAAGCGATCACCCTGCTGGTTATAAAGTGAATCCAGGGGAGCACAGGTTTGAACCAGATAAAATCTTGTATTATTTCAACCTCTGACTATTTCCATATTTATGATGATTCTTCTTTAGCCCCAATGTCCAGCCTGGCCTTGGGCACTGCCAGGGATCCTGGGGCAGCCACAGCTGCTCTGGGCACCCTGTGCCAGGGCCTAGGAAATAATTAAATAACTCACCTCTTTCACGGCGATGAATGGAAAGCATCCCTGATTTTCCAGAGCCCTGTCCCACCCCTGTGTGTTAATGAGCTCCAACAATGGGGCTGCTCTTGGCCCAGGCCCTTCCCAGCCAGCAATCAGTGCCCAGCTGGGAGGGCTTTGGCTTCAGCCACCAGGAGGTTGCTTTCTTATTATTATTTTTGCCCTTTGTAACTTTTTGGCTCCATTTCCATGATTAAACCGTTAGCAGAGCTGTGATTGCAGAGTGTTGCTGGCTGAAAGGGGCTTGTGGTGTGTCTGAAAGCTTTTCCAGGGAGAGGGAAAAGCTGAGCTGTGCCTCCTGCTCCTCGTGCTCTGTGGTCCAGGAATGTCCCACTGGGACAGCTCACCTGCCCTGTCGGGAGGAAGGGCCAGAAAGGCACAGCCCACAGACACAAATGTCATCCCACTCGCACAGCACTCCCAAAGAGGACCACTCCTTTTCCACTCACACCCTGATAATGTTTATTCTGGGTGAGGAATCCTCCCTGAAGCTGGGCAGATTTAAGACTAATCTTCAGACTGGTCTAAAATAAACTGGCCACGGAAAACAGGTGAAAATAAAGTTCTGAACATCAACGCTATCCCATTAATTTATAGAGATTATGGTTATGCTGCCACGGCTATCAAAGAGGTAAAAGATTCATCCCAAACCTACAAAAGTGCCACTTTTGTGAGACCTTTTGTCACGCCTCAGCGCTGACATGAATTGGAAATAAATGAAGGCTCAAGATCAAACCATTTCTCTTCCCAGCCCACCCATCATTTATTTCCTCAGCCCCACTTTGCCAAAGCTGCTGCGTTTGAGACAAATTGTGTTTAATTAGGAGGAGGTGGAGACCTTTAGGCAACGCTCTTCAATCAAAGTGCCTCGAGGAACTAATCATGGAAATGCAAAAGCAAAAGGGTTCTGAGCTCTCCCCGCTGGTGACTGATTGTCAGAAGGGAGGGTGTGTGCCAGCACAGGCTGGGGGCTCTGGCTTTCAAAGCTCTCCTGATTTAAAAGCTGTGTTCAAGACACTCTGGAAATGATGTTTGTGGTGGGGGCATTTAGGAAGTCAGTAAATATTGAGCTCATCTGAGTGTGAAATGAAAAAAAGGATAAAAAGTATAAAAACCAGTAAGTATTGATACATAATTTTACTACCCTAAATGCACAATTATCTTTTTTGTGGTAGATACTTAGGGTGCAAGATGTTCAACTATACAAAGGAGTTTGTTGGAAATCATTTTTGGAGATGTTTAGGGTTGGTTTTAGTTTAAAATCGGGGATTTGGGGTGTGGCATTCAGTGCTCAGGGGATCAATGTTGTTTCCAGGGCTGAGAATGAAAACAGCGCCTGGGTTTGCCAAGGAGGGGGAGGATTTATTCTACAAGGCATGGAGGGACAGGACCCAGGGAATGGCTTCCCAGTGCCAGAGGGCAGGGCTGGATGGGATCTTGGGCAGGAATTGTTCCCTGGCACACCGGGCAGGCCCTGGCACAGGGTGCCCAGAGCAGCTGGGGCTGCCCCTGGATCCCTGGCAGTGCCCAAGGCCAGGCTGGACATTGGGGCTGGGAGCAGCCTGGGACAGTGGGAGGTGTCCCTGCCATGGCAGGGGTGGCACTGGAAGGTTCTTCCAACCCAAACCAGTGTGGGATTCTGGGATTTTATGACATAAATAAATTGAGAACCTTGACAAAATTCGGGATCTTTCCACCCCTGCAGTGGTTCCCTGTTTCTGGGAGCAATCCAAGCAGCTCATTTATGGCAGTTCTGGATTTTGCAGCACTGGGCTTTGCTTCCCCACCCACCTGGCTGAGAATGAGCCTTGCAGAGTCCAACTTTTAGGGGGATCCTCTGCAATCCTGAGCTATTTTAACTATATTTAAATATTCCATTGCAACCTGCATTGGGTTTGGTTTTTTCCTTAAATCTTTCCTTTGATTAACTGTTGTGTTTTCTCCCTTTTTTTTTGCCTCAAAGTGGTGGTTGGACTTGATGATCTTACAGGTCCTTTCCAACCTCAATGATTCCGTAATTCCATTATTTGAGTGTCCTGGCTGTGTCTGGATTTTCAGGCACAAGTTGTCTTTGTCCTTCTGATCAAAATGGGAAGAAGAGGAGAAGGAAAGAACCGGAATTTAGGGTTTTCTTGCCACGTGGGTGCAGATGCTGACATTCCTGAGCACGGGAGGCAGAGGCTGGCTTGTGGCAGGGAATTTGGGTTCTAAGGCTCCCAGCTGCTGGGGGTGTGGTGAGTGAAAGCTGAGGACTCCCATGGATTCTCAATTAGTGGGAACGGAGCTCAGCCCTGCCTTTAATCACCCTCATAAGCACATTTTAATTTTTCGATGGATTTGTCATAAAAACTAATTATTATGTCCAAGCCATAAAAAGAACAGGAATCTATTTCCTGTGTCCTGTCAGTGATTTCCAGCTCTTCCCCATGTTAATGAGATCACTCTGCATGCGGGGAGAGCAGGAGGTGCTTTATCCTGTTCCCACAGAGAAAACAGGGGCCGCTTGCAGCCCTTCCATCAGCCAGCTCAGCCCACGAGGGTCCCCAGGGTGTCACTGCAGCATTGAGGGGTCAGGGGTGCAGGTGACGGCCACCCCCACGCGCTGTGGGCAGGTCCTGCTGCTCCAAGGGTGCGCTGGGGGAGGGAATTGTGGAATGGTGGAGGGTGTCAGCCCAGCCAGGACCTCCTGAGTCACATCCCTGACAAACAACTCCAAAATCCCCACCAACACACGGGGCTGAATTTAGCAAGGGGCCTCCACCTGCTTTGCAGCCACCCCGTAAATCCTGGAGCAAGGAGAACTCAGGTCTCTCCTGAGCCTTCTTTTCTCACGGCTGAACATCCCCAGTTCTCTCAGCCTTCCTCTTGCAGCAGCTCCCCAGGCCTTTGGTCACACACCCTGTCCAAAAAGGGGAGGTTCGATTGCAAAACATTGTCCAAAAAGGGAAGGGTTTAATTTAAGAACGTTAAAAAAGAAAAAGCCAGATGACTGCAAAGCGCTTTTCATGTTGGACCCCCGCACCAAATTTACTTGGGAGTTTAATTCCCCTTTCATCCTGGTTTATTATCTCATTTCTTTGGCCTTCTGTTAATCCATTTACTGAATAAATGTTTATTTGCTGCTTTATTTAATTTTTTCCCTGACCTTCACAGCTCCACGTGATCTGGGTAGGAGTTGTTGAAGAGGGGAGTAGCTCTGTGATGGGTTTAATGTGCACTCCAAGCTCAGCAGAGCAGGTTTTAAATGCTAAATCTGCTCCTAGATCAGAGTCTTCAGAGGTGTGGGAAGAAATACGGACACAAACCAAACATTTTTTAATTCTTAGTAAATATTAGCATTCCATCGTGATGCTGCACATATATTTGAGTCGTAATTACTAAATTCCACAGATTTTAGAGATCTGAATGTAATGATCCCTATCAGCCAGTAAATAGCAGAAAAATTAGCAGCATACTGATACGGCAGAAATCCTGATTTGTCTCAAACTGTGAGGCTCCAGAAATACGATGGAAGCCAATTTCTATCCTGGGAAGGACCATCTTCCTAGGAAATCACTGACAATAATAACATCCACAATTTGCCATGAGCCCCAGATCAGATTGTATCACTTCTGTCATTTTACAGGATTACATTGTGCAGCAGGGCTGCAGTTTGTGCTTATTTGGGGTTCTTTTAATTAATGGACCTCTCAGATTAATTTCTTTTCTAATTCTATTTTGGAAATGCATCAATGCTGTGACCTGCTCAGTGTCATTGTAACGAGACTTACAGACATCTTCAACGAGGTTTGATTTAATTTCCTCGCTGTAAAGCCCAGATTAAAGAAGAGCCCAGTCAATTAGGAACTGAACAAAGCTCGTACTTAAGAGGAAATCACTTAATCTGCATTCTGTACGTCTGGAAAATTCTCCACCTTCTACCATGTCACAGCTCCAATCTTCCCTTAGAAAGACTGGAAAATTCCTGATGAGGAGCCTCAGAACCCAGCAAAAGCCTGCACATTTCTTGTGGATCAGCCCATCCCAGCTTCAACAAAACCTGGAGAGGGTTTGTGCCTGTCTGACAGCTGTGCTGGGTCTGGGGGCGGCCCCGGAGCTGCTCCAGGGCTGGAGCCCCTCTGCTCTGGAGCCAGGCTGGCAGAGCTGGGGGTGCTCACCTGGAGAGGAGAAGGCTCCAGGGAGAGCTCAGAGCCTCTGGCAGGGCCTGAAGGGGCTCCAGGAGAGCTGCAGAGGGACTGGGGACAAGGCATGGAGGGACAGGACCCAGGGAATGGCTTCCCACTGCCAGAGGGCAGGGCTGGATGGGAGATTGGGAAGGAATTGTTCCCTGGCACACCGGGCAGGCCCTGGCACAGGGTGCCCAGAGCAGCTGGGGCTGCCCCTGGATCCCTGGCAGTGCCCAAGGCCAGGCTGGACACTGGGGCTTGGAGCAGCCTGGGACAGTGGGAGGTGTCCCTGCCCTTGGCAGGGGAATGGGATGGGCTTTAAGGTCCCCCCCAACCCAGCCCAACTCAGTCTGGGATTGCCCAGTTCCATGATCCAGCAGAGCCGGGCAGTGTTGGATGTTGTGTCCCTGTGGGTGCAGCCTGCAGTGCTGCCAGCTGGGACTGGGAATCCCCATCCCAGGGCTCCAAAAGCTGCAGGAGGAGAATTGAGGGTGTTGATTCATCAAATGCTCAGTGCTGGGATTCACAGGAAGGAGCACAAAATAGTGTTTGGAGGAGCAAATTCCTCCCGTGTGCCAAAAGCTGGAGTGTCCTGCCTGTGCCAACCCCTGGAGCAGTGACATCAGGAATGTGTGAAATGGAAGGAACTCCACAGCATCCTGGGGTGTTAGGGTCCCTCCCCTGCCATGTTGTCCTGGGAGAGGGGCCCTGAGGGCACAGACACGGGGTTTCCCTGTCCCTGCTCAGCCTCGTTCCCATGGGTTGGTTTGTGTTCCCCTGCGCGGGCAGAAGGACCCTTGGTCCCGTGACTGGAACAGTTCCTGGGCAGAGCTCCGGCCATGCGGCTGGAGGAATAAACATCTCTGAAACATCTAGCAAGAATCTGTCTGTCCATATATATTTCCTTTCCACGGGACTCCTGGTTTGATATATGCGTGTTGCAGGATCCCCACTGCAACACTGGGGCTCCTTTCACAGCATCCTGGGGCTCCGGTCCTGGGGAGCAGGAGGGCTCAGGAATGTGCTGGAAGGGATTTTGCTGACTCCAGCTCCCAGTCAGAGCTGCAGGCGTGTTGGCACAGGTGGGTTGGACAAGGCATTAATTCCGGCCCGGAGGAAAGGGACAGTGGAGCTGCTGAGAGCAGCACCTGCTCTCCCCCCGCTGTGCTCATTGCCTCGTTAGGAAATTGGGAAAAACAACCAAGGTAGCATTGTGAGGTGAGGATGCAGCCCAAAATCCTAAAGGTATTTGGGATTCTGGAGAAGAGGAACTGGGATCAGCCTTCCCCACACCTTCCCCTGAAGACAGAGTTTCTCTGCTAATTAAAAATGCTCCCCACAGGCTTTTCATGTCTTTGCTCACAAATGCAGAGGGACGAACACTGAGAATTCCCAGCTCGTTCCAGTCTCTGGGTCAGGGAAAGGGCTGGAGAACATCAGCAAGGGGAGATCCCAAAGCACTCAGCCCCAGCCTGTGCCCAGGGAAGAGCTCTGTGCTTTCCAGCCCCTGAAGGGAGGTACAGACACAGGTATGGGGTCAGGTGGAGGGATTTGGGCTGGGACACAGCAAAAGCAGGGAGGCATTGGGACAGAAAAGCTCCAGCTGGACAGGCACTTGGGTTAGGAGAATGGACAAGGCCCAAAGCAAGAGGAAAGAACAGAATAAGTGTGCTTTAGTGAGCAGCTCGTACTCTCCAGGCGCACACCGAGTGGCTGCAACAGCATCATTATTTCTGAAAGTACCAGGAAAACTTAATTTTGTCTTCTTTGCAAAGTGTCAGGAGCAAGCTCAGCCTTCCCTTAAGCAGGAGCATCCATCTTCCCGGGAGCTCTCCGGCAGCTCCTGCTTTGCACAAAGAGAGGAAATTGCTGCTCTTTGGTTGTAGTGTTTGGACTCCAGGGCTGAGTTCCTGCAGTGTGATGGAAAGGGCTGGGCTCACCTAAAGGAGGTTCTGCAGTTTTCCTTCAACCCCTGCCTGTGTTTTATCCCTGATGGTGACCCAGGTAGGTCAGCAGCTTCCCCTGACACCTCTCTCCCTGTCTCGTTGCAGTCTCTCCGAAGATATTCCGGATCTCCAGTGACATCACTGTGAACGAGGGGAGCAATGTCACCCTGGTGTGCCTGGCCATGGGGAAACCAGAGCCCTCCATCTCCTGGAGACACATCTCCCCCTCCGGTGAGTCCCCGGGGATTGGGGCGGCTCGGGGGTCACCAAAGGGTGTGTCCATCCAGACCTCTGGGAAACAAACGGGCTGAGGGTGGGGAAAACTGGGATGGTGCCATCACACAGGAGTAAGGAGTGGGATGTGGAAATGAGGGCATTAATTACCAGTTTAAAGAGCACCCTAAATGTGAATTTATATCTGTACATGTGTTGTAACAGTCATGGATCAAACAATTCCAGTTAAAACCCAAGCAAGGACAAAAGGAGGAACACACAGGGCTCTCTAGAAATGGGAAACACGAGAGTTAAACACAGGAACAGGTCACACAGTAGGTTTAATTTACTGTCGTTTCTTCCGCTGGTACAGGGTGGGGTTGTTGGGGCGTCTGGGTTGGGAGTTGGACTCGTGATCCTGGTGGGTCCCTCCCTCAGGATATTCCAGCATTCCACACCACTGACCCATTACTCCATGATACAGTTTATTAGAATGGCTTTATGAATGAATTAAATTATATGTATGAAAAATTGTAAACAAAATGGCAACTCAAATTATCCCTGCTGTTTGATATTTCCATTTATCCCTTTGATTCCTCCCAACACACTGAAAGGAGAAGTTTTGGCTGACATTAGAGGCTTCTCTCCACTGCTGGCTTGGTGCAGGGCCACTGAAGCTGCTGCCTGTGGGCAAAGCAGGGGCTGTGGGGAGATCCCTGCTCTGGAAATGAGGGTGGGTTTGTGCCCCTGAGAGGAGCTGCTCCCTGTCCTGTCCCAGGCACTGCACTGGTGCTGTTGCTGGGACTCTGCAGTCAGAACGGGTTTGCAGTGAGGGATTTCTTTGCTCCCCCGACCTGGATAAATTCTGTGTAATTACAGGCAAGAAGGGTTCCGTGGGCTGTCACAGCCTCTCATAATCCTGAGGAACAGTTGGCTTTACAAAGCAAGATCTGGGAAAAAACCCCTCACTTTTGACCTTTAAAACAATGACAATGAATTCGGCTTGAAGTGTCCATCAAGGGACTGGAGGAAAAATTCAGTTGTAGCAGAAAATGGATTTTAACTAAATGTCAAATAAAATTTTATTAGAAACCACAGTGATACTTCGGAGTAATGGCTTAAAGCATTTGAGTGGCTGCAGAAAGGAGCTGGGGTGGTGTTCCTGGAGAGGGAAAAGGAGATCAGGAGAATTACTGCAGTCAGGCTGGAGCAGGGGCTGAGGGGGAGGCAGAGCATCCTCATCTGGAGTTCAGGCAAAATGAAGAGGTGGCACCTGGGGACGTGGTCAGGGGTAGCCTTGGCGGTGCTGGGGACTGGTTGGACTCCAGGGGCTCAGAGGGTGCTCAGAGGGTCTTTCCACCCTGAATGCCTCTGTGGAAATTACTGCAGAGACTCAGAAGGGCTTTTGGTGACCCCCCTGGTTGTGTTCCTTGCTCCAAGCCCCGTCCAGCCTGGCCTTGGACACTTCCAACCTCAGGGATCCTGGGATTCTGTGCCTTGGGACGTGCCCTGGGTGTCCCCTGCTGATTCACAGCCACAGCTGGGTCTGGAGAGGGAGAACACAGGATCTGAACAACTCCTTGCTCAGAAATGATGTCAAATGCGATGGGAGCAAGCCCGTAATTGACAGGGAATGTTCTGTGCCCAAATCCAGCAGGATGTTCCCATGGCCGTGCCACGGCAGCAGTTCGTGCTCGGGTGCAGACAGGTACAAATGGCACCACAGCCCTTCACAGAGCAAACACAGCCTGGGTCTATTAAAACACAAAATGCAAGCGAGCTAAAAAGGCCGGATTTCTGCAGCGGTTGATATTCCGTCTGCAGCGCCTCGCCTCCCTCTATGCATCAGCTTCATCTGCACTTTCCAATTTCTGCCCGTTCTCGCTGTAATTCCCAGCGGCACTAATGAGGCTCCCAGGCAGGCAGCGCATCTCCAATCCAGCACTAAATTATATTAACGAAGCATATTTAGAATATTCGCAAATTGTTTGTCAAAGCTGCTGCTAAAAGATAAGGAACTGAAATCTCTGAATACAAATGACTCAATGTAGACTAATTCCAGGATATGATCATGATTTACATCAACACAGCCTCGACTTGCATGAGGTCGGATTCAATTTTTCTGAACAAGAGATAAATTGAACCTTTCGTAGGAATAAAAATAAAATGCATTTCAAGGTGATTTTTAAACTTAGTCCGTAAATTATTGGCCTGGAATCTTTATTGTGCATGTTTAACTTGCAGTCATTATGTAAATGCTTTCCTTATATAAATATTCATTACACAGCCCCATTATGTAAATCCAGCAAATCTCCCCACTCAGCGTAACAGGTCGGGCTGCGGGTTGTAATCTCCAAATCTGTATTGTGGAAATGTCACCCGAATAAATTGCAGGTATTACTTATTTTGTTCTGACATTTCCGAGCAAAGAGCAGCATCGATACTTTAGGAATGAAGGCAGAATGTTCAAGGATGAACTTCTGCCGGGGACCCCACTGCAGCGTTAGCTCTGCTGTGTCCCACCAACGCCTGGGCACAGCTCTGCTGGCAGCAGCAGCAACAGACACTCAGAAACCTTCTGATAAAATGTTCCTCCTTGCCAAAATTCAGGTGCCGTGCATCAAAATTCTTTTCCGCTTGGGTTTTGACAGAAGTTTCCCAAGGGGAGCTCCCACAGCTGTGGAAGGGACGGGATGGGATGGGATGGGATGGGATGGGATGGGATGGGATGCTCAGGGGATGCAGCGACAGCACACGGGGCAGTGGATTTGAGGTGAAGGAGGGTCAGTTTGGATCAGAGATCAGGATGGAATTCTTCCCTGGGAGACCCTGGCACAGGGTGCCCAGAGCAGCTGGGGCTGCCCCTGGATCCCTGGCAGTGCCCAAGGCCAGGCTGGACATTGGGGCTGGGAGCAGCCTGGGACAGTGGGAGGTGTCCCTGCCCATGGCTGGGGTGGTACTGAGTGGTCTTTAAGGTTCCTCCCAACCCAAACCATGCCAGGATTCTGGGATCCCTGGTTACTTCCAGTTTGATATTTTCCAGTTCTTCCCTGCTCTTTTGCCTTTTTCTCACAGTTTTATCTCCATCATTCCTGGTCAGCTATTTTCCCAAAACAGGAGGATGACCTGGATGTAGGGATACACCTGCATTTGGAGGAGCAGGGCTCCAGAAACTGCGAATAAAGGCAGATTTTCCCATGTGGAATGGAGTGGAAGGCAGGTCCCTGGCACCAGGACACTCGGCGTTCATTCCATCCTGATTCCAGAGAAGGGTGACACTGAAACACTTCCAGTATAACCCAACAAAAAAACACCAAAAAAGCCCTGTAAACACTGTCTAGCATGTGCAAAAGAACTGATTTTTCCCCACCACAGAGAAACACAGTGTTGGTGTTACACTGAGCCAGAAATTAGGCTGGGTTTAGACTCAACACATCCACGTGGTGACTCCTGTCCCTCTCCAGCACATTCCCTTTGCCACAGGCATGTGTGCAGGGGTGGGATGGGACTGCAGGGACTCCAGCGCCCATCCCCGTGCTCCTGGGCAGCCCTAAAGCTCTGGACATGAATTGCACTCCTGGATCAGCAGCTCAGCCTCAGCCCCACGATGGATTGGTGCAATCCATGTCCTGAGCACTCCGGAGCACAGGAAGGAGCCTCAGAGCTGATTCCATTCCATTGCGGACAAAAGGCAGTGCCTGGGCAGGCAGGACCCTTCCCAATCCCACCAGTGCAGAACATTCCTTCTCTGAGGGAGAAACAAAGAGGGATTTATAAAATTCTCCCCAAATGCCAAGAAACAAACACAGCTCAATCTGAGGCAGAGATTCGGCTCCTCCTGCCCAAGAGCTGCCGCCTCTGCGATGGAGCCACGCGTGACAGAAATGAGAAGGGCTTCGCTGAAGTGCAAGTGCTTCAAACCTGGATTTTCAGGCTGCAGATCCTGAACTGACGTGAATTATCATCAGATTCCCCGGGCTTTGTGTGTGTACAAAGGGCGAACTCTTAAAATGCTCCATCTCCTGCTTAAAGATGGTTTTAAAGCTGGAAGTTTTAGAAACAAGTTTCTGGCTTGTTTCTTTTTTCTTGCTAAAGCCCAACCACGGAGCAGATATTGCTGGGGAGGTTGTTTTTCCCCCCAGTTCCCCCCACTGATCAGTGAGGAGCTGCTCTGCTCCCACTTCCCCTTCACACAGAGAGGCTGCTCCAGAATTAATCGCGTTGTGTGAAGGATCTCACTGTCACACTGCCCTTTCCTGACCCTGCAATTCCAGGTGCAATTGGCAGGGGCTTCCACAGCCCGGCAGTGACCTCCTTCCTCAAGCTGCCTTGGCCCAGAGACCTCAAACCCAGGGATTATTTTCTCCTGGATCATGGAATCCTGGAATGGTTTGGGTTGGAGAGGGACCTCAAAGCCCACCGAGTGCCACCCCTGCCATGGCAGGGACACCTCCCACTGCCCCAGGCTGCTCCCAGCCCCAATGTCCAGCCTGGCCTTGGGCACTGCCAGGGATCCAGGGGCAGCCCCAGCTGCTCTGGGCACCCTGTGCCAGGGCCTGCCCACCCTCCCAGGGAACAATTCCCAGTTCCCAATCTCCCATCCATCCCTGCCCTCTGGCACTGGGAAGCCATTCCCAGTCGCTGTCCTGTCACTGGTTTCCACAGGAATTCCTCAATGCCAGCACATTCCACTGACAAATGCCAATTTAGAGCCCAGATTCCCTGGGGCTTTACAAAGCTTTGGTGTCCTGCTCCTGGGTGGGTTTTTAGGGAACACTCCTCCTCCTCCTGCCTTGCTGTGACCTCCCCATTCTCGGCCACCCGAGGCAGAGCTTGGCTCAAGGCTTGCAGCTCCGTGATGGGGACTTTGCACAAGCCCATAGCTCTGGATTTCCCCCTTGAACAGGGATTCCTGCTTCTCCCAGCCATCAGGAGCCAGGAGATGTCCCAGCCTGGTGGCCTGGCACAGCACCCTGCTAACACCCAGGGCACAGCACCAGGGCTTGGGCTGGGCTCAGCAGCTGGGCAGTGCCTGAGCTACACCCTGTGCCATGGAGAGCAGTGTTTCCTGGAAAACACCCCAAACCTGCATTCCCTGGGACGTGGGATGGCTCAGGTGGCCTCAGGCTCTTCCATCAGCCCTTTCCTGAGAATGGTGATGTTCATGGAGTGCTGCTGATGGCTTGGGTGGGTCAGTCCTTCCTGCAAGCACTCAGGGAGCTGAGGATTTTTATTAATATTTGATAGGAATTTAATGGCCCGGCTCGTTATCCTGGAGGGATTTTTCAGCTGATAAAGGCATAACTTGTCAGTAAATCAATGGTCCCTGGTATCAAACACGGGGCTGGCAGCTTCCCAAGAGCTCCAGGGGAGGTGGTGTGAAGTAAATGAGGGCATTAATTACCAGTTTAAAGACAGCAGAGCAAACAGCAGCACCCAATGGAAATGGCTGGGCAGGATTCCTCCCTCTGCCTTTGGATCAGCAATAAAATCACCTCCAAACTGACTTCCCAAACCACAGCTCTCCATGAAAAAGGCCACGTCTTCTGGGTTTGGGTTATGGGAATTCTGGCCTTCTCTTTTTAACAGGACTTGTAAGTACCGGCCTTGGGAGATTTGGCATTAGGACCCAGCTAAGGGATGTTCAGTGCCACGAGGCACCGCCCTGGGGTGAGGGGACATCACCCTGCAGCTGGGGGTTTCTGGGGGACACTCCTCAGGAAAATGCTGCTTTTATCAGGACCGTTTTAGAAGTTTGAGCATCCCTTCAGGAACAATTAAAGATATTCCTAGGAATCCTCAGGCCGTCTTAAAATGCCTTATAAAAAATATTCTCGTTAAAATACACTTCTCAGGAGAAGAATACTCCAACTAAGATGGTCACATAATTGGGGCTTTGTGAAGGAACTGAGGAACAAGAGTGAGATCAAAATCTTAGTGAGATACAAACTAAAACTGTCCAAAACTGTTGCACAGAAATGAACAGGACTTTTTTCTTTTTGACAATTCTATGATAAATGGAAAGTATTTCTTACTTTTCAATAAAAGTAGATGAACTCATTAATAACTCATAAAATGCAATCAAAATGAGAGTTTTAATACAGGCTGAGCTTATTCCTGCAGATATCAGTTCATTTTTACGTGAGAAACATTGCACTTTTGAATGAGCAGTGTGTGACTCTCGGGATATTTCAGAGCTTTAATGTTCAAACCCAACCCAACAGTTCCCCTTTTCCAGAGGCAGCCAAGCCCAGGCTGGCCCTGCTGGTGAGCACAGACCCAGGGAGGGGACAGCGGGTGGCAGAGCCCAGAATCCCAGACTGGGTGAGGCTGGAAGGGCCCACAGTGGCTCCTCTGGTGCCACCTCCCTGCTCCAGCGGGGTCATCCCAGAGCACAGGATTGAGTCCAGACAGGTCTGGAATATCCCCAGGGAGGAGACCCCACAGCCTCTCTGGGCTCTGCTCAGGGCTGGGCCCTGCCCAGGGCAGCAGTTCTGCCTCCTGTGCAGGGGGAACTTTTCCTCGTGTCCTACAGAGTGTCTCACTGCATTTGATGAATATTCCCTTCAATTCCCAATAATTCTCCTGTTTCAGCCCTATCTTTCCCCTCCACACCAGCAGTGCTCACCAGGCCCTTCCTGGTGTGTGTTAGTGAGTGCTGCCGTGCCCAGAGATGTGCTGGGAGAGCTGCTGTGGGACCCTTGCACACTTTGAAACATGAATCCATGTGCGGACACACAAATCAATTCACCCCTTGATGGCCAGGACATAACAGTTCTGCCTTGTCCCCACTGCCCACCCTGGGCTTTTCCAGAGCTTGAAAGCCACAGTTATTAACAGCCAATTAAAGGCTTTCAGGCTGGGAAAACACTTCTAGCAAGTCTTTTAAATCCTCAGGCCTATAATTTCCAGCATCTGTGGTCATGGCTGCTGTGAGCTGCTGTGCTAAAATAATAATTACATGTAACTTTTTGGGGTTTGTGGTGCAGTGAGCACCTTGTGAGGAACGCAAACCCATTAACTGGCCATTCCCTGGGGCACACTGCTGGGAAGGAGTGGGAGGATAACTCGGGAGCAGGGAGCAGTTTCCATGTGAGGGATATCCAACACTCCCTGCCAGGTGGGAACCGAGGCAGGGAAAGGCTGCGAGGTGCTGGGATTTCAGGAGCTGTGGCAGTGCCTGTGCTGGCTGTGCCCCGTGTCAGGGGGGGATAAATGAGCTGTTGAGCTGGGTCAGTGCTCCTGGCCGTGAGCAATTCCTGGTGGGCGACAGGGCACGGAGCAGGCACGGACACCTGCATTGCTGTTTGGTTCTCTGTCCTCTCCCACCAGGTCTGTGCCTGCTCTGGGAATCACTCACGGGCTGTCCTCGCTCCTGTGTGACACAGCAAACGGCGAGATCCCATTCCTTTGGGTCCTGTGGCCAAGGAGAGCTGTTCATGTTTAATTAATGAGTGGCTTTGGTCCCTGCAGCTGGCCCTGACCGCTGGCTTTGCTCCGTCCTGCAGGGGCAGGGCTCTGCCTGGCTGCAAACCATCAGCACTCAGGGGTGCTGCAGCTTTGGAGGCGGGAATGGTGGAGTCCCAGGCTGGTTTGGGATTTAAAGCTCCTCTTGTTCCCATGGGTAGGGACACCTTCCACTGTCCCAGGCTGCTCCAAGCCCTGTCCAGCCTGGCCTTGGACACTGCCAGGGATCCAGGGGCAGCTACAGCTGCTCTGCTCTGCTCTGTGACACCCATCAAGTGCAAATTACTCTCATATATCTGGAAGTTGTTGAGCTTCACTTTGGAGATGGGTTGGGAGAGAACCTTTGGTCACCCCCAGGAGTTTGAGGGGATTTCAGCTCACCTTGGAGTTGGAGTTCCTGGGTGGAGGCTGCAGTGGCTCCAGCTTCCCTTGGGTGTGTGTTAAACTCTCAGGCTGCTGTGCAGATGTTGAATTTCAGGTGTTCTGTGCTCAGCCTGCAGTAATTCCTTTCTGTGATTATTTCATTTCAGCCAAGCCCTTTGAGAGCGGGCAGTACCTGGACATCTACGGAATTACGAGAGACCAGGCTGGGGAATACGAGTGCAGTGCAGAAAACGATGTCTCAGTCCCGGACGTGAAAAAAGTAAAAGTCACAGTAAACTGTAAGTCCCATTGTTTGTTATTCCCTCAGTGTGGTGGAGAAGCGGCAGAGAAGGAAAGTCTGGAGCAGCAAACTGGAGCTGCTGGGTTTGTCCCAGTGGCAGAGGGAGCTGTGCTGTGTGGTGTCACCTGGGTGTCACCAAGGAGGGCACAGCAAGGTGCAAGCTGTCCTTTCTGGGTCATTATCTGAGCGGGTTCTGGAGGCTGCTGTGGATGTTGGGCTGAGCCCTTCCTGGTTTATCTTGTCACGGTGGTGCTGTAGGTGATGTAAGGAGATGAGAAACTCTGGGTCATTAGACAGGGGCTGATGTCCATGGAAGTGTGAACTGTTCTCAGAGGAGGCAGCAGGGCGTTCATGCAGTCCCCACTGGAGGCAGGGGGGACCCTGCTGCGTGGTGGGTGACACCAGGAGCCACCTGGTACCTGTCCCTACAGCCTGTCTGGTCTGACCAGGTGGGATTTTCACACCAAGGAGGTGTTCTCAGCTTGGGTCTAAATCTGCTTTAGCACTCAGCGTGATGTAAAATATTCTTTTTCCCTCCAACATGTGAGAAAAAACAGGCAAGACAATGTGAATAATATCTCTTGTTCATTCTAACAATTTTCTTCGGTTAACTTCAATTACCCAGTTTGTAATTGGTTTCTGGTTTCGGAGTTGCTGTGGCAGCTTTATTGGTCACAAATACGAGATGTCAGCATTTTTTGTCCCCCAGAGACCTTGTCCCAGTTGCTGTGGGCAGCAAAGCCCCTCATCCCCCGTCACTGTGGGGCCACTACTGTCACCCAGGTGTTCAGGGGTGTTCACTGCTGCCCAGACTGTTCCCGTTTACGTGGCACCAGGGTTCCTTGGGCACGTGGGGACAATGCAGTGGCATTTCTGGAGCAGCTGGATCGTGCTCTGGGTGCCAGGGCAGTGCCCTGTGCCGGGTGATGCTGCTGCAGGGCCCAGCCTCAGTGTGATGGGCAGCGACCCTCGGCCACAAGGACGGACCTGGCCTGTGGAGCAGCTCAGGAGGCTCCCGCAGGCTCTGGGGCTGCTCTCGCTGCTGCTTTGCCCTCCCTGATGTGTCTCCACCTCCCTCAGCTTTTCTGGATTCCTGAAAACCGGCAGTGCTTGGAAAACGTGCGGGAGGGAAACCCACACTGGCTGGTGCTGGGGGGAACGAGGGCACTCTCTTTTTGTGCAGTAGGTTCTTCCTTCAAAATACCTTGTGCAGACCTTGCCCAGGCCTGCCCTGGGTGGTTTGGGGTGACACCTCCACAGGAGCTGTGCTTCCAGATGGTCTGTGGTGTCACATAAGCACAGGGAGCTTCCAAACAGGGAGCCCAGCCTGGTTTTAGCCAAACAAACACTGCCTGTGTTATTTCATATCAGGGGTTTTAATAAGGGAGAGAGCAGCTGACAGAGAAAGGGAGAAGGCTCAGCCTGCTCAGAGGTGTTTGTGATCTTTTTCTCATTTAAAAACCCCAGTGGATGTGGTAAACTTAAGGACTCTCTCTTGCCTTCCAAGTCAGCCTAGCCAGGCCCAAGTCCCAGCCTGGATCAGAGCTGTGCTGAGGGATGTGCAGGCTCAGGAAGGGGAGCAAAGGGGAATTGTCTGTGGTGAAGGACGTGCAGGCTCTGGAGGTCCCGTTCCTCTCTGCCTCAAGCGAGGGGTGCTCAGGCCTGACTGTGGCACTCGGTGTGAGGCACTTTGTGAGCAGCTCAAACATGTCCTGGGCTGCTCAGCCAGCGGGCTTGGTGATGCTGGCTGCAGCCTCACCCTGACAAATAAAGTGTCAAAACTAAAGTCATAAAGCTGCTCCTTGTCCCAGCGCAGCCACCAGGGCCAAGCTGGGAGTGTCCTCAGCCATACCATGGATGTACTGGTACCATGTCAGATTCAGGCAAACTTCTAAGTCTGCACTACGAATATGCAGAGTATTTTAATTTTTTTTAAAATACTTCTCACAGCTCCAGAAGGAGGGGTGGGAATCTCATGGAAGCAGTGTAAGCTGAGCTGTGGCTGCAGCTGTAACAGTGTGCGCATGGCTGGTTTGTCACAGTCAGCTCATTGCCCACACAGCCCCGCGGGGCTGGGGATGTGTCCCCAACAGCTGAGCACGGAGCAGGAGCTCTGTCAACATCTGCCTACAGTCACTATTTGGAAGGAATTTATAGCAAGTTTATTTTCAAGTTAAAATCTGGAAAGCTCTCAATGAAAGAAATAAAAAAGGGAAGAAGCCCTCAGGTCCCCTGGCTGGGCAGTTTCCTTTGTCAAATGTTCTTCAGTCCTGTTTCTTCTTTAAAGATACCTATTAGTTTCCATAGCAAACTGGTAAGAGCAAGGCTTTCTCCCCGGAAATTTCATCCTTTTATTTGGTGCCTGTGGACATGGGTCAGCGGTGGCTTTGGCAGTGCTGGGGGAAGGTTGGACTCCCTGTTCTTGGAGGGCTTTTCCAAGCTAAACAATTCTGTGATTTCTTTTCCTCTGCTGCTGCTCTCACCCACTCCTGGTGTCAATCCGTGCTTCCTCTCCTGGTGTGGGGAAGTTCTGCTCCTTTCCCAGGTCCCTCCACTGTGCCTTTAATGCCACTGAGTTGTGACTGAGCTCCTCCGTGAGCGTCACTCAGGCTGTGACCCACCTGTCCTCCTTCGGTCTCACAGGGACCTTGGCATTCCAAAAAACGTCCATTGCCTTTCCCACGTGGAGCATTTATGTGGGAAATTCTCCTGGCAGTAACGTGTGTGGCTTGTGTTCCAAACCAAGGCCGGGCTGGCCGGGGCCTGGAGCAGCCTGGGGCAGGGGTTAACGCTGCTCTGACAGCCCCTAACAGTGCCCCACGTTATTAAAGGGGCGTTCTCTGCTGCAGCCCTGGGAGCTGCAATAAATCAGGGCTCTGTTGCTCCCAGGTAATAGAAGGCATCCACGAGCCCTGAGCGGTTCCAGAGGGTACAGGCAGAATTTGGGACGTGGATATTCGTGGCACGGAGCGGCTGCTCAGCCATCCAGGCAGAGACAAGAGAATTACCAGGTTTAAATTACTTTGTGAAATTCAAGTTTCTTGGCTGGGCATCTTCCAGCCCTCCGTATACACGGAGCTCCCGGCCCACGTTACGGCTCTAATGACTTACAGGGGGTTTCATTCTACTGCTGGATATGCCATAATCTATATCTTCTACCTAATTTATGTCTGTCCCCCCTAATTTCCCTTTGAAAAATGGTGGCCTGAGAATCTGCCTGAATTCCAGAAGGATGGGGGGTAAGAAAAAGAAAAAACCCATTGAAGCTTCTGGTTGGTGCTGAAAGAATACTCCACCAAATCAAGTTAAAATAGATAAGACGTAATCCAATTTCATTTCACAAGTAAATCCTATTAGCATTTTCCATTACATTTTGTAAAGCAAATACTGATTTATAGATTATAATATTGAACCCTGCTTTGAATGAACCAGTGTGTGGATTTAATGTGTCATCTGAAAGCTGGTCTGAAACTCTCCATGTGCTACTGTCACTGCACTCCTTCTCTCCTGCACTATTACTGTCATGCTTAAAAAATCTTAAAGGCAGCTGCTAAATCCTAGAATTTCCAGTAGAGCTGAGGCCACAGAACAAGGATGAGGAATGGGATGTGTGCATCAGGAAACTGGCATTTATTTGCATTTACTCCAAACTGTCAGCTGTCTAAGTAAATAGAAAATGTGGATTTAAAGTGGAGTGCTATTGTGGAATTCCCTTTTTTTTAGGGTAATACATGCTAAGGGTCAGTTTTCCTGTAATTGTACCTTGGACAGCTCCGGTAGAGCTGGAGCTCTCAGACTTGACTGAATCAAGATCCGGTGGCTTTGGGGAGGGAAAGGACATTCAGCTGGAGTTAAAATAATTTAATAATTTAATTTCAGGCTGCACACTGCAGGCTGGGTTGGGGGTACTCACTGGGGAGGTGACAGTGAGAGCTCCTGTGCTGAGGGTCCCAGCTGGCACCGGGCAGTGCCACTGTGCTCTGCCCTGTGGGCTCTGCTGGCCTGGATGTCGGGGTGCTCCTGGCAGCACAGGAGGGAGGACAGGCCCTCATTCCAGGGCCAGAACTCCCAGGCAGGTTTTTGGCATGGGTTACTTTGCAGGAAATGATGTCTCATGCAGCCCAGGCTCCACCTGCAGCGGTTCTGCCTCCCTGTGCCACAGAGCACAGAGCTCACCTGCCGGGTTCTGTGGGCAGTGAGTACAAAGAAAACTCAAAATAGTGCAGACACTGAGCCACGTCTGCCTGCAGCACCATCTCTGCGTGCTCTGCTCCATCAGGCCTTGAAAGCCTTGAGGGAAGGGAGTGGGAGTGGATCTGTTCTCTGCAGCGGGTCAGGATGGACAACAGGAGGAATTTCTTCACAGAAAGGGTTTTTAAGCATTGGCAGGGGTTGCCCAGGGAGGTTTGGAGTGCCCATCCATGGAGGAGTCCAAGGAAGGGCTGGAGGTGGCACTCAGGGCTCTGGGCTGGGGACAAGGCAGGGATCGGGCACAGCTTGGACTTCACGATCCTGGAGGGCTTTTCCAGCCTCAGGGATTCTGTAATTCCATAGGCCTGGCTCTGGGGCACTTCCCTGTGACAGTGGGACATTCAGGCGGTGTGAGGTTCCCCCAGCAACTGCGGTCACCCTCTGCAGAGCGTCCATCTCAGCTGCTTGCTGGATCCATCCAGAGGGTGACTCGAGTGTTGAACTCATTTCTGGGTGGTTGAACTCATTCCTGGGTGGTTTTGTCCAGTTTTCAGGCCACTTTTTCCATTTCCCTGGATGATTTCAGGGTTCTCATCTCCAGTTACGGTGTTAATGAACCCTCACCCAGCAGCAGGCCCAGGACTGGTGTCCAAGTGAGCAGATGGGAGCAGACCAGGAGCAGAGTCTTGCAGGCACCGTGTGCTCGCCTGAAGGCAGATTTTAGCCCAGCTCAGCTGGTTTGTGCCTGGGAGCCGTGGTCAAACACAGCTGCTGCCATCCCCTGCTCCGGGCAGGAACTGCTGACCTGCCACAGTCCTTTCCTAACCAACCTGCTCATCTCCTCATCATCTTCCACACCTCTGATTGCTTGAACAGCATTTCCATGGGCATTGGAGAGAAATGGGCTGTGTGTCATTCCCTGGCTCCTCCTGTGCTCTCCTTGCCTGAAAAAGCTTCACCCAGGCTGTGGTTGGTGCTCAGGGCTTACACTGCAGCCCTGCAATTGCGTAATTCAGCCCTTTAATGAGTTTTTGAAGCTCATTGGGCTGATTTGGTTTGTATCAGTTTGGTTTATCCAAGTACTCACTGCATTATTTTTTCCTTGTCTTAACCTGAAATACAAAACAAAATATTAGGGTCACTGACTTGGTGAAATCTTGTGTTTGGAATGATTCTGTCCCAAGCCTGGCAGAGTTCAAGAGTTTGGACAATGCTCTTGGGCACAGGGGGCACAGTGACTTGTGGGGGTGTCCTGTGCAGGGCTGAGGGCTGGATTCCATGATCCTCATGGATCCCTTCCAGCTCAGCACATTCTGTCATTTAATCCTTTCCTTTTCATGCATGTGTTTTGTGTTCTTCAGCAAACCATCTAAATTTGAGGCTTGGGGGCTTTATTCCCAACTTTATCAAGTTTTCCTGTGCCTCTGGGCCCTGGGTCGGTGTGCTCAGAGCAGGTTCCACGTTCCCTGGGTTATGGCCCTGCTCAAGTCGGGAGCAGAGGGACCCTGGAAGGACATCCCAGTCCTTCCCTGGGTTTTCAGCCAGCCCAGTGCCATTCCTGTGGCCTCTGGGGAGTGTGTTCCAAAGGCTGTGTGGGATCCTGTGCCCTTCCCGCTGGGATGCTTTGATAAGGAATTTCAGGCAGTGGGGTTTTTTTGGTGCAGGAATGTGTGAGTTCCTTGTGAGGAATTTTAAGTGGGGTGTTCGTTTTCGCTTGGCCAGGCCGGTTGTGCAGAACAGCTCCCCTCATTAGCATTTCTCCCCTCATTAGCATTTCTTCGAAGGCTCCTCGCTGTTGCTATGGTGCTTTGCATAATATTATGGATAATACTCCGATTTTACTTTGAAATCAGACATCCTGTACAAGCCACGCTGGCCTAATTATATCTGTAACCTTAAATCTCCTGGGGAAAAACACTGCAGGACTTCAGGGCTTGGTGGGGCTGCCAATACCTGGACATGTCGCTGTGGCTCTGTTTTCCCAGGAAGTGTCCTGTGTGAACCATCCCTGACCTAGGATCAGCATTTCCTTGGCAAGGTTTTGAGTTTGGCTTCAAGAAGGAAAATTGCCTCCGTTAAATTCTTAAATATGAAGACAAAGCCCACATATTTTCTGGAGGTCTCAGTCCTCCTCTTGCTTTGGCACCAAGTATAAAATTGCTCAGAGCAATTTAACTTTAATTTCCACTTTCCTCTAATGAAAGAGAGGGGAGGAGAGGGCTTCTCTTGAAGCAGTAGTCAATAACTCTGATTCTTTCAGTTTTTAATAGCTCCCAATTTGCAGCTCCATCTTTGTATCCCTGACTGAGTTTAGGATTTGGGGTTAAGGTCAGCATTGGCTTTAGGAGCTGAGTTTCACTATCAGGGGGTTTCACTGCTTTGGAAAAACACATTTTCCTCAGTTCTCAGGTTGGCATTCCAAAAGGCGATTTTGGCCTCTAAGTGGCACTGGGGACTCCTGGAAATCTGACTCCTGGCTCATGTTTGGTTCTTTTCATGGCCCGGTGGGGTTCAGTGCCCTGTGGGGTTTGCAGGACGTGCCCTGCTCTGTGTGATGCCCTCGGTCTGGGATGTGTGGGTGATGTTGGTGATGCTGGGGCAGAGTCCCCAGGCTCCAGCTGTGCCCCTGGCCTATGCCAGCTGTGCCCAGGGCACGGCTCCAGCCTGCCCTGTGTGCCATGAAAGTTCAGATTTTCTGTGGGAAGGCAGCTGTGAGGATCCCCTTTTGGTTTGGGATTCATTCCCCGAGGTCCAGCAGCTGCAGACGTGGGGAATGGAGTGTCCTCCCTTCGCTTCTTTGCATCCAGAAACGTTTGCAAGAGACCACAGCTGGAGTTGTGCTGATGTTCTGAGTGGGGACAACAGTCCTGCTCCGTGACACGCTGCTGGGGACTGGGCATGGGCTTCTGCAAGGATGCACTGGACGTTTGCAATGTGGTCAGGCCAGGAGCTTGTGGAGATGCTTTTATCGTCCCAGCCAGCCCAGCTCCTGGCTCGTTCCTCCTGCTGCTGTTCGATATTAACCTGATTCTGCAGATGGGCTTCTCTGTGGTACAGCTGCTCCAGCCCGGCCGTGAGAACTCTCAAATTTGAGATACTGCTTCAATTAAAGAGTCTGGGGGAGGCTGTCAGAGCAGTGATGGAGGGGACAGATTTCCTGCAGCACAGCACACGCAGCTGAGAGGAGGGAAAAAACAGGACTTGGTTTCTGTATCTGTGGGTTCAGTGTGTGAGGACACAAAGCTGCCCACTGGGCTGAAGGAGGTGAGGGGACAGCACGGCCCTTGTGGAAATTTGGATCATGGTTCAAATCAGGGACAGCACAGCTGGGTTTGGGTGGAGCCATCAGGCAAGGGCTGCCAGCAAAATATTTCAGGTGAAACCAGTGCAAATAAAAGGTTTGTGTTGGGGGTTTTTTACATAAGATAAAGGCCTTCTGCTGTCCTATAAATTGGAGGTTTTGATCGTGCACAATGTCATCAGTTGGGGTTTTTTTGCTTTTTGGGTTTTATCTTGTTACTTTTGGTCACCAGTAGGACTCAATTCTTATTTAGCTAATTTGCAAGCTGGTCTCATCACTGAGAACTTGTCTGAGTTATGTGATGTCCTCTCTCATAGCAACACTTACTGACAAACAGCTTACACCAATTCAATCAAAACTGGTGTGGCAATTAAAGCCACCTCTGTTGGTTGGGTGGGGAAAGAATGATGCTGCTTTGAGGAAAATCTTTCCCTTCTCTGGTGGAGAAATAATCCTCTTGTGAAGTAATGGTTGTCATTTTATGTCCTCCCTGTGTTTTTATTAACATTTCAGAAGTCAGATTAAAACAATATAGTTCACATTTGTGACTCGAGTGCAATTTGGCTCCTAAATTAATATCGATTTCTTTTGGGGGGGTGATGATTTGTGCAGAGGTTCTGCAAACTCTGTGTGGTTCCTGCAGATCCCTGACAAACACCTCTCCTGTGGGAGCGTGACAGAACTGATGATGATGTTCCTGCTCGGAGATGGTGGCATTTGTGCTAACACAGCACATAATCAGGGCTTTGGCTACGCCAAACGAGCGCTGCTGCTGAAGGAGCTGCGGCATTAGCGCTCAAGATCTCTCTCCAGCAGATAAGGAGGATGCTTTTCATCTTCCCAAAGAAATTCTCTGCTTCGCTCTGCCAAGAGGTGTTGATTGGGAGGGAGCGGTGCCAGGGGGGTGGTGCAGGTCTGCCAGGGGCAGCGAGGGCTGCCCTCCAGCAGGGTCCCAGGCTGCCCAGCAGGGTCCCAGGCTGCCCAGTAGGGTCCCAGGCTGCCCAGCAGGGTCCCAGGCTGCCCTCCAGCAGGGTCCCAGGCTGCCCAGGGCACGGGGGCTGCAGAACCAGGGTTCAGCCTGGCTGCTTCCATGGGCAAGGAGCTGGTACTGCAGCGTAACACCAGCACTGCTGCTGCAAAGGCAGATGAGGAGCTGCGGCCACAGGAACCCCCTGAGGTTCTCTCCTCGCTGTGTTAGAGCGTCTCCAGCTCTGAGCTGTGAACCACATTGCAAAGCCAGGTTAGGCAGGGGAGGTTTAGGTTGAATATTAGGGAATATTTCTGCATGGAAAGGGTGGTCAGGCCTTGGCAGGGGCTGCCCAGGGAGGTTTGGAGTGCTCATCCCTGGAGGTGTCCAAGGAAGGGCCGGAGGTGGCACTCAGGGCTCTGGGCTGGGGACAAGGGGGGCATCGGGCACAGCTTGGGCTCGGTGATCCTGGAGGGCTTTTCCAACCTGATTCTGTGAAATAATGGAGCAGCCATGACACACGACCCTAAAATTGGTGGGAAATACTGTAATCAATACATTGTTGCTGGTTTTTACAACAGCACCGTGTGAAGCTCTCAGGCCATTGTTGGTGAAAGTGTGGAAGCAGCCCATGAATCTGTGGGCAGAAAAATTCATGAAAGGGTTTTTAATAGTTTTTATCTACTGTTCTACTCTTGCTGTCATTTTGAAGTCAAAGGAAGGTTCCAATACAATTCTGGACACCTCTGTGCATCCACGTCTTCTGAAGACTTTCTTGCATCTTCTGGCCTCAGGGGCAGCAGGAATGTGCTCCTCTCCATGGATTTGGCTCTCTAGAGGGTCAGTAGCTCCCCTCATCTTCAGAGGTGCTAAAATCTCCCATCTGTGGGTGGATGTTAAAGCCCCAAGCTGACGGCTGCGGAGCCAGGGAGTGGCTGAGGAGAGGCTGTCCTGGGGAGCCAGTCCTGCTTGGGGCGGGGGCCTTTTCCCACCGCCAGCTCTCCAGCCTCCAGGTGATCCCACTTTAAACACCAGCGAAATACAGTTCAGGAAAATTGAAGCTTTAATAGAAGATGAGTCATCTCTAAAGAGCTGCTGCGTTTGAAGCAGCAATTTGGAGCAGAGCTGTGTGAGACTCCGGGCTAGAGCCAAAATTAATGGAGAGCTCTTGAGCTTCCAGGAGTGTTCCCTCGCCCAGATCACTCTTCAGCAAAAACAATTACTTAAAATACTTACTGATAGTCAACACACTGTAAAGCAATCTTTCTCCTGTAATTGCATTGTTCCTGGTTGCTGTGGGGCTGAGGCCTCCCTGTCCCTTCCAGAGCCTTTGAGGTGATGGTCAGAGGGGTTTGAGTGCAGCTGCTGACACCAGCTGGGGTCACAAAAAGCCAGGCCTGAGCAGTGTGTCAGCCTTGTGCGTGTGACTCTCCATCCCCTGGGGTTTTTTCATGGTTTTTATCCCAGTCATTGCAGTTTGAAATGGTTCTGCACTAGGAGTGTGCTGTAATGATATTATTACAACCTGATTTCTCCTGGTGACAGGGCTGAGGTTCAAATACCTCCTGTGGTGGCAGGGCTGTGTGGAGGCAGCAGATGGGAGCTACAGGAGCCTCAAGAAGTCCTCAGTGCTGTGGATGCAAAAGACAGGAAAAACTGCCAGCATCACTCCTCAGGCATTATAATCCATAAAGCTGCTGCTCTTCATCCCTTCTGCTCTTCTCAAATAAAACCAAACTGTTGTGAGGCTGAAGTGACCTTTCCTGCACCTTGGAGCTGCAGAGCAAACACAAGGCTCTGTGATGGAACTTGGTGCCTCCAGGCATGGACCACATTGTTTTGGTTCCTGTTGCACAAAGATCTTGATAGTTGGTGCTGGACTGGGAGAATTCAGTTCTCCTAGAAAAATTGCCTTCAAAATGCACCATTTCCAGTGTATTTGGAACCAAATTCTGTGAAATAGCAGATGTATCAAAATCCAGGTGTTGTGCTGCTTCTGCACCTGGTGGGATCGATGGCCAAAAGAAAGAGAACAAATCGGGAATTATTTCTCAAGGCAGCAATTTCCTGAAGTGGGGAGCTCCCGGTATTCCAGGTCTCCCGTGTAAAGCCAGGTCTGCACCCAGGCGTTGGCTTGGGATCTCTTGTCCCTTCCTGAGGAATGTGTGACATCCTTTGGAGATGAGGGGCTGTCACAAGAACATGAACCCATCCTTGGCACAAGCTGTGGAGCCCGGGATGTTTCTGGTGTCCATCAGTGGCTCTCCCCTTTGGGCTCGGGGGAGGCCTGGGAAAACCCTGTCAGAGTCACTCTGAGGTGGAATTTTAGAGTTTTATTTTTAAATTACAGTTGTTTTTGTTTTTTATTACGCAGACTCTTCCCGGGAGTGAAAGCAGCCGGGATTTCCGTGGCTTTATTGCTTTTAGCAGAACCCCCTGAGGCCGTGGCTCTGGGTGTGCCCTTGTCACTGCTCCCTATCAGCTCACATCTGCCACGGCTCACTGGGGAGGGGAGCCAAACCCTCCCTTTATGTAAACTTCACTTCTTTTTAATACAGAGCAAGGGCTTCGAGACCTTTCATGGCTCCTTCTCATTCTTCATGAGCTACATATGTACATCAGCTCCAACACTCTGTCAGGGAACAGGGGTTTTCAATCAAAAAGACTGTCAGGAAAGCTGATTCACTAACAAGAAAGCTGTCAAGCTGTGACAGCTGCTGTCTTTGCAACCCCAAACAATCTGTTCAGTGCTAACTCTGACTTATGCTTCCATTTATTATACAGCAGTAATGAGTTCTGGCCTCGGAAGCAGCGTTTGGGGGACTCACCTGGCTGCTTTGGTGGGGATGTGCAGCGTGTCAAATCACATCCGAGCTGGACATGAGCAGTTTGCTGCAGAAAAGTTCTGCTTCTGCCTTTTGAGTTCTTTTTTTAAATTCCAGTGTCAGTCCTTACCTCATTTTTGTACTTAAGTGTGAATCTGGAGATTTCATTACTGTTGGGAGCTAACAAGAGTATGATTTCTGATTTTTCCCCATTGTGTTGAATAATGGATTTCAGTTTAAAGACAACGTGTTTATCCCCAGAAACGAGTGAAGGAATTGGTTCTGGTGCTTAATTATCCCAGGATCTCAGAGACCACAAAAATCCTGGGAAGGAGCTGAGGGCTCAGGCTGGTGCTGCTGTCCCATGTGTCAGCATTCACACTGTCAGCCTTTGCTTTTAAAATGAGAAAAGAGGAAGAGCATTTGACATCTCCTCAAACATCTTCCAGCAGTACCTTACCGTCCCTAAACCTGCCTTGCTGCAGTTTAGGCTGATTACTGCAAACCTGGCCCATCAGAGAGATGGGGTAGAGCTGATTCCTCTTCCCTTCCATCGTGCATATTCAGTGCTGCAGTGTATCCCAGCAAATCACCTTCTGCAGCTCTGCTAAGCCAAATTCCTTCTGTTTCCCTGAACTTTGGGTGCTCCAGCTCAGCCCAGGAGTGCGTGGCCCTAAAGCAGGTGGTTTGCTGTAGGTAGGGAGTCTGTGGGGCACCTCTAGGGGATCCTGGCTAATTGTGGTCTCAAGTCATCAGGTGAGGGCAATAAATTCATCAGAGACCTGCAGGATGGCTCCAGGTCGCAGGTGTTTGATGGTGACTGTGCTGGGTTTTGGGGGGGTCACGCTGCAGGTGGGGGCACAGACAGGCCCCACCATGGCTGTTTGGGGGCTGGGCACTGTGCAGGGTGACCCCAGCAGGGTCACTCTTCCTTGATCCCGATGAGGTGCCCCTGGTGTGGTTTCTCCTTGCCCTTGGTGTCTCCTGCCTGCCTTCCCTGCTCCTGTGGGACTGGAGCAGAGCTCTGCCTGTGTTCCCAACCTGCTCTGAGAGATTTGCCTTTTTAGTTCCAAACTTTCTTTCCTTGGAAAACTACCAGCTTGCTTTAATTCCTTTTCTTCTCAACTTTGCTGCCAAAAGTTGCTACTTAGTAATTCCTGGAATTCGTTGAAGTCCATCGCTTTTATCTTCCTTGGAGGGGGAGAAGCAGCAAAGGCAAAGCGCTCGTGTCTGTCACAGCCAGGCTCCGGGCCAGCTCTCCCTTCTGGACTGGCACCAGCTGTGTGGCAGCATCCCCATCGCTCCTCCCTGCTCCTCAGTGCCACTCTGGGATGCTGAGACTCGTTTTTCCCCTTCAGGCCCCCCAGACACACTGGAACTCCCAGCAGGCCCAGTGTGCAATGCACCATCGGGTTTGTGTTTGCCCAGCATGGTTTCAGTCACTCTCGTGGTGAGGATGGTGCCATCGGCACCACCATCTGGGATGCTCCTGTCCCACTTGTCCCCCTCAGGTTCCTCTTGTTCTGAAGTTCCTGGCAGTGGGAAGTGCCCGGAGCAGAGGGGTTTGTTCCTTGGAGCATTCCCAGGGGTGGCAGGAATTGTTCTGTCAAACGGGATGTGGACACGTGCAAGGGGAGGGAGAGTCCTGGCAGCCAGGGCTGAATCACAGAATCAGGGAACACCCTGGTTGGGAAGGACCCATAGGGATCCTCAGTTCAATCCCTGGCCCTGCCCAGAACCCCCAAATCCCACCCTGGGCATCCCTGGCAGCGCTGCCCAAACGCTCCTGGAGCTCTGGCAGCCTCGGGGCCGTGCCCCTTCCCTGGGGAGCCTGGGCAGTGCCCAGCAGCCTCTGGGGAAGAACCTTTCCTGATATCCAACCTAAACCCCCCTGGCACAGCTGAGAGTGGGGAGCATCCCCTCCCCTGGGGCCAAGGGCTGCTTGCAGCCCGCTCTGGGTCTGATGTGCCATTTCCAGTGCTCCCAATCAGCGTTTGTCCCTGTGGAGCCCACAGGGACCCCGAGTCCTGCTGCAGGGACACGGATCAGGTGCCAGCGTGTGGCTGGAGCTGCGCTCCTTGGATGCTGCTCAAGGAAGGGGTTTGTGTTCCCACGCTAGAGCAGCTCCTTTAATAGGGGATCAAACTGCACTTACAGAGCTGCCTTAAAGGGAATATGGGGAGAAAAGTGCTTTGCTGGAAAATAGAAAGATTAAAGAGATGCAGCATGAGATAAACCCCAATGGGCAGAGAAACAAAGCAGTTCTTCCAGCTTGCCTTTTCTTCTGCAGCTCCCTCAAGGTCTTTGCTTTGCTGCTTTTTGGGAGGCTTCATTAAGTTCTTCCCTCTTCTTTTTTTTTTATCCCTGAAATACCTGTAAAACAGATTGTTCAGGTTTCCTGTCTGGAGGCCTATTACTTACTATTTTGTGATGCTGATTTTTATGTTTTCCACCCACATAACAATTACTGGTGGATTTTAAGCTTTGCACTCGGCACCGGGAGGTTTTCTGTCCAAACCCATAAATGGCACAGCAGCCAGGGATTTGGGTGGATACAAAGCAATCCATGAGCTGGAGCCGAGGGAGGAGCACGTTTGGGAAGCGGATGTGCCCTGTGACATCCCAGATCCCACGCAGGGAATGCCTGAGGATCCTCTCTCCTGAGGGGTTGGCACAATTGTTCAATTAATCCACATGGAAATACAGGGTTGGTGAAGGGAAATCCTGAGCAGGAAAGGGAAACCTGAAGGAAGGTACATTTAGATGGGATACTGGGAAGGAATTGTTCCCTGGGAGGGTGGGCAGGCCCTGGCACAGGGTGCCCAGAGCAGCTGGGGCTGCCCCTGGATCCCTGGCAGTGCCCAAGGCCAGGCTGGACATTGGGGCTGGGAGCAGCCTGGGACAGTGGGAGGTGTCCCTGCCATGGCAGGGGTGGCACTGGGTGGGATTTAAGGTCTTTCCAACCCAAACCAGTCTGGGATTCTGTGAAAAGCTCAAAAGAGACAGCGGGTTCCATCTAGAACTGAATTCTTACCGACACCTCCTGCGTTTGCGTATAAATTTTATGGAAATGTACATGTCAAGATCCCAATGAATCCGGGATTCTGAAAAGTCATCAAGAAAAGCTGGAATAAATCAGCCTGTTACTTGCTGAGCCCAGTGGTTGTTCCAGTCGTGTCTCTCAAATGTTTCTGCACAGCAGAGAAGGTTCTGACGTGAAGAGTCATTATTAAACCACTCCATTAATCTGGGGAGAGGTAGGGCTGCTGCTCTGAATAAATTAGAAAAATTAAATAATCCAGAGTATCGAAAGCCCATCTTAATTATATAAAGTACAAGTATATAAAGTATATAAAGTACAAGTAACACCGTTTATATAATTACATGAAGTACAAGTAACACTGTTTGACTTGGTACTCTATTGGTAAAACACTCTGAGGGTGCATATACATAAAAAAATATATTTCAATATTGCTGACATCTGTTTTTCTGAGCACAAAACACATCTCAGAAAACCTGTTCTCTTACCTGGAATTTTTTATCTTAACACCCTGGAAAGCAATTTCACTAACAAAAGGTGACATTAAGATGCCAAATTAAAAGCTGATGAAAACAGGGAAAAGAAAAGATTTTTTTTTTCTTGACATTTACAATTAATGCCACAAAAACGTTGGTTTAATCAGACAATATGGGGGCTCACAAAGGTGAAATTGGAAGTTTCCAGCCCTGAATGCTTGTGTAAAAGTTAATAAATTCAGCTCGTAATCATTATGCACATGCTAGTTATAATAATTTACTGTCCATACCAAATCTTTATAAGCATTGTAATTAAATATAAAATGCACATTAGAATTATAATGAGTAATTAGGGCAACATAACTAATGTGCATAAAAGTCCCGAAGCTCATTAAAATGTTAAAAGAGGAAACCTGCTCGGGCTGGAGTTGGTGTGTTGCCTGTGCCTGGGAATGCCACGGGTTTAACTCTTCCTTTAGACACTTGAAAGCAAAGTGAAAATATTTGGGATGAGGACCAGGTTCAACAGGCCTTTGGGCTGGTTTTGAATAGAACTTCAGGTGTAAAGTTTGGGTTTCCGTGTGAAGGCATTAGGGAGCTCAGATGTGCAGAGTGTCAGGATCAGGGACTGGTTTGGGTTGGGAGAGACCCTCAGTCCCATCCCATCCCACCCCTGCCATGGGCAGGGACCCCTTCCGCAGCCCAGGCTGCTCCAAGCCCCAGTGTCCAGCCTGGCCTTGGGCACAGCTCTGTGCTGGGTGAGACCTGCGTGGGTCCCATGTGGTGACACCGAACCCTCGGTGACCCCGGACAGCACCTCCAGGCCATGCTGGGCCCAGTTCTCCTCCCTCCCACACTTCTGCTCAGCCCCCTCCGGGGGGGATCCATAAATCTGTATTTTTTGGGGATGATAAACGCGTATTTTGGCTCAGGCCCAGCCGTCCCTCCCAAGCCATCTCACGGGGGACAGACGTGGAGGGCGTTGGGAAAACTCCAGTGAGGCGGCGTCTCGGAGCACCCACTCCAAAGAGCCTTTCCCAGCAAGGCACTCACAGCTATTGGGAAACTGATATTAAGTCAGTTCCCGTAATTCATTTCCAAGCCAGGAATTAGGCATTTATTTGAAGTGCCCTGCTCTGCAGGGATGAACCACGGGAGGGGATTGAACAAGGAGCCACTGTAGAGAGGAAAACCTCTGGATCTGAGTTACAGGAGCCAATGCTGCTGACAGACACAGATAATCACATTTTTTCCTCTATCATTTTATATAACCTTTATTTAGGAGACCTACAAATGACAATACATTTTAAATTATTCGTTTTACACCACATTTCCTTGTTAACATCCCTGTTAGATTTTATTGCGGTGTCTCTGTCAGCCGTTGATTTGTCTGGATAATCCTGCCCTGGGAGCTGTGGGAGGCTGTCCCCGCTTCCCTCCTCCTGCAGCCTCTCCCAGCTTACCCTCCCTCCTGCTGCTCCATACCTCTGAGCCAAGGTGTTATTTCCTTGCTGGCTGTTTACTGTTATTTATAATGAGCTGCTCCACACACCCTCAGACACAGGACTGTGCCGGCTGCTCAGTGGGAATCCCTTCCCACATCACTGGCTGAGGGGAAAGCTTCAGCTGTGAGAGTTTGAGGGGGTCTGGAGCTGGAATCTCATTTGTCCCACACCTCCCTTCAGCCTCAGCTTCTTTTTAACCAAATTTCTCCTCCCAGTTGTTGTCTCTTCCTGTTCCAGAGGAGACCTCGGCAGCAAGAGCAGCAGGTTTTGAGTGTGGGATTTCACCTGGAGCTGCTCAGTCTTCCAGGTCTGATGGATTTTTGGCTCCCTAATCAGTGCTCCAGGAACACAACTGCATCCCTCAGTTTGTCTTTAGACTAAAAAGCATAAAATAACCTGACAGTGATAAATCCAAGAGACAGCGGCTCCAACGATCTCCGGTTTGTGTTTCCATGCCTTTATTAACCAGGGATTTCCCGGAGCAGGGAACATTGATTTCAATTCTCGTTCCAAACAAACAGAGGCTGAAATCCTTCTCAGAGGGAGATCTGAGAAAATTTCCTCCTCAGAAGTTTTCCAGCAGTTTCCAAACAGACCGCAGAGCCTGGAGTTGTTATGTGGAGCTGGGATGCAGCTGTCATCCCCTTCCCAGCTGTGCCCGGAGCGCGGGGCCGGGTGCTCCTGCCTGAGAAGCAGCAGCAAGTGTTGTTACGCTCCATTTCATCCTGAAACACGTTGTCAGTGGTGTTCTGCTTTTGTGTAAAAACCAGCCAGCCAACTAAAACAAAAGCATCCCCAAAACCCCCAAAACAGCCAGCAAAAGCTGAGCAGGCCCAGGGGGAAGCAGCAAGGTGGTACTTCTTAGAAATAAAACAACTTTGTAACTCAGGCCTTTGCTCATCTCTTATTTGCTCTTCCAGTGGTCACATCTTTCATACAACCTGAGGGAAGGAGTGGGAATGTTTTACGTGTCCCTGTTGTTTTTATGGAGTAACAAAACCAATCTGTGTTTTTTCCTGTGCAGATTATGGAGACATAGACATGCAAATTGCTTATATATTTATTATCCCCTTCCAACGTTAATGTTACTGGGTGAAAGCTAATGCATTTATGGATTGGTTTGTTGTAGTCATGGGGATGGGGAAGCTGGAGGCAAAGGGTGAATTTGCCAGTCTGTGGACTGACTTGTGGGAGGATGGGAGCGATGGAAGAGGGAGAAGCGGCTCTGGTTTAACCCCAGGTGAAGCTCCCTCACCCGGTTTTGTTAAAATCAGGAACTGTGCTGAGTGCTCAGGGTGTGTTTGCTCTCCCTGGCCATGGCAGCTGCATTCCCAGGAGATTCCCCTCCTGCAAGGTGGGAAAGCAGCCGCTGGTGTGAGGGAGGGGACGTGGCTGCCACTGCTCTGCCCCAGAGCCGCTGCTGCTCCAGCAGGGCAGGCCCGTGGAAAACACGGAGCTCCCTTTTAGGCTGTGTCACAGAGCGGGGTTTGGTCACTTGAACACCTTCCAAGTGCTGGCAAAAGCAGGGTTGGACCTGGATTTGTGGAAATGAGGCTTTGCAGAGCTGGGTACTGCGCGGGTTAAAGCGCACGAAGGAAGATCCCATCAGGAGCCCTTCGGGATGATTTACACGGAGGCCGGGAATGCAAAAGGGACTGCAAAGCATACGATGCAGAGATAAGGCTGCACAAGGGTTTAGCAGCACTCGATTGTTGAGTATTTAAGATTTACAAGGAGATTTGATTGGGTTTCCTGTAATTACAGCAATGCTTAACTACAGATCAGAGATAGCTGTTTCCACCCGTAATCAATTCACACCCGGGTACAACGAGGTGTGCACCCGTTTCCAGGTGTGGAAAGGGACCTATCCAAACCCGCTGTGGTTCAGTGAGATATTCCCATCAAATCCCTTTGCCTTCCCCACCAGGGAGGGGTTTGCACCTCGAGGAGTGTGGACACGGGTGGGGCTCACTCAGCACTGCTGGGGCTGGAAGATGCTTCCTTTGGCCACCCCCAAGTTTCCATCCTGCCCATAACCCAAGCCAGCAACTCCTGGGCTTTCTTCCCAGCTTTTTTGAGAGCCCTGGCAGGGTCAGGCTCAGCTGGGGTGGCCCAGGGACCCCTCACCATTCAGGTGGTTCAGCCAAGGCTCATGAGGAGCTCCTGGTGAGGGAAGCAGAGCAAGGCAGGCAGAGCTCCACGTGTCCATAAACACCTTAAAGCAACATCTGGAGAACTGCTCAGGAAAAAATAAACAGATTTTTATTTATAAGTTATGTGGTTTGGTTTTTACAGCGTTTTGATGATGCACATAAATTACCGTTTAAAACCAGAGAACGTAAAAAGTTCCAGGAGGAGGCAGTTGTTTCCTTTGATAATCTCTTTCCTGAGGAATTTGCTGTGTTTTATTTTCAGCTGGCGGTTCCTTTTGCTGGCAACAGGAAAACCTGACAATTGCTTTTTATCTTTATTTGTGTCTGTAGTTCTAAGCTCCAAAAGTTTATTACTATTTACAGTGTTTACTATTTAAAAAGACAAAATGCACTTACTGAAACTTCCAACTTACATATGCAGTGGAATCATGGGAAAGTCACTTGTCTCTGATATTTGTGGTTGGCTCATAATTTTGGAGGTTGATTCCTTTAATCTGAGATCTGAAAGGCCACCTGAGCTCTGGGTTTGTGGGTGTTTGCAGCCAATGCAGGAGATAAGAGGTGCTGGCCCTGGGGACCTGCCACAGCCTCGCAGTGACAGGGGGTCCTCGGAGCCTCTCGGTGCCCCAGTGCTGGGGGTTCCTTTTCCCAGCCCTCGGGGTTTAAACACACCTCGTGTGCACTAATGCTGATGGCTGTGGGTTGTGCTGGGTAACTGTTGGAAAAGCAGCTTTTTCCAGGACTGGATTGCTCTCTCTTCACGTCTCAGCTGGGTTTTTACACCAGACACACGGAGTAGGATCTGCAGTGTGGGATAATTTTCATTCTGCTGGAGCAAAAAGTGGTGGAATGTACCTCGAGCTGGAGGAGACCCCGCGCCAGGCGGAGGGGCCGAGGAGGAGCAGCGGCGTTGGGTCACCTGCCTATCCAGATACCAATGTCCACTTTACAATTCTTTTTTTTCAGTTGCCCCCACAATTCAGGAACTTAAATCCAGCGGTGTGGTGCTTGGAGGGAACGGCCTGATCCGGTGCGAAGGTGCAGGAGTGCCTGCCCCGGTCTTTGAGTGGTACAAAGGAGAGAGGAAGTAAGTAGCCACTGCTCGCCCACCCCTCGTGTGCCAGGGCTGCTGCCAGGCTGGGGCTGCCCCGGGGTGACCATTCCAGCAGCTCCCCAAGCTCCAGCAGCGGGTGCTTGGAGCTGCTGGCTCCCGGAGCTGCCCCGTGGCCACGGCTCCTGTTCTGTGAGAGTGGAAATTGCAGTAACAGCCTGACATCCCAGCGTGCTGCAGGAATTGCAGCCTTTGAAGGGGAATAGCCAGGAAAGCACTGGAAAATCTGCAAGAAGGATTTTTGTTTAATTTGTCTTCCTCACTTTGGAAAGCAAGACTTGGAACCGGTGTGAATTGTGCCCCGGTTGTGCCGGGGTGGTCTGTGTTCCGTGGGGTCAGCAGAGCTCTGCAGGTCACTGCAGCCAAGGGGGCCAGGGGAGCACTCCCTGCCTGAACCTGAAACCTGACCATGTGCTCTGGGTTTGTGTGCAGCCCCCTGCCCTCCTGGGTCATGGGGGCTGTGGGACAGCAACAGGCACCTCTGCAGAGTCACCTTGATTTTAAAGGCAGATCACTGGACAGGGAGATGTTTTTCTTTTGAACAGGACATTTTGGGTTACAGCTCTTGGCTTGTGCAGGAGCTCATTTTTGTTGGGGTCACACGGTGGTGCAAAAGGAGGTGGATATTGTCCCTTGTAACTGGGGAGCTTTGGGAATTTCCAAGCTCCCAAGTGGTGGGTTTTTCAGCTCGAACATCCCATTAAACCTGGGAGCTGGCAGGAGAATATTAATGACCCTTTTTCACAGAAAGCCATCTGTCAGCTCCTTTGTCAGCTGCTCCCCTCCTGCAGCATGAGCTGCTGTCCTCCTCCCTCCTTGCTGAGCCATTGCATCCCACCAAACCTTCTCTGAAACTGATCTTTCCTATACGGACCAGGAAATGTTTCTCCCCTGCTGGTGAAATCCATCTGCATCCCATTTCCATGGCTGCTCATGGTTGTGTTGTGCCTGTCCTGGGGGCGGTTGTGGCACAAACACCGTTTCTGTGGGAAGGATTTCAGAGCAGGTTTTGGCACTTTGGGTTCCATTAGCAGCTCCCAGCATGCTGATCACCTTTCTGTTTATAACTCTGACCAAATTCTTTTCTGCTGAGCACATTCAGTGCCACAGCAGCAGCAGGAAAAGTGAGGCAGAGCATTTCAGGACACCCAAGCTGTGCTTCTGCTCCTGTTTTGGTTGGTGTTTCACCTCAGCAGGAAACTCTCTGTCCTGCTGGGTCTTGCTTCTCAAATACTGGGTTAAATCTAACACTCCATCCTTTGATAATCATCATCTGATGATCCCTTGGGGGATCATCCATCTGATGATCCTTGGGGGTCCCTTCCAGCTCAGGGTATCCTGTGAGCTGTTGTTGGTACATGACTACAAAGGTGCTGGGGATCTCTGAGCCCCGTCCCTTGCAGGAAAGAGGAAAATACCCCCGGGCTGGTTTTGGATCCAGTGTCTCCCCTCTGCCGCTGGGTAGAGGTAGAGGATGGGCAGCCAGCTCAGGATGAGCCTTGGCCAGCTCAGGCACTGCTTTAATGCAGAGCTGAGAGGTCCAGCTCTCAGAGGGAGCTCACAGCAGCACCTACATTACCCTGCAGATAATTTGCAGCTGTACTCCACGGCTGAGTTTGCACCCTGGCAGTGCACACCCTTCTGGACTTTCTGCTAACACAATAGAGAGATTCCTACTTTTTTTGGATACTCTTGGACTGGGACTTCTCTTTTTTAGAAATCTGGATGGATTGTTCAATAAATTAACAGTGGGAGTTATCCCTGTAATCATAACTGTGCGTGCAGTGTCTGCAACAAGGCTTTTGGGGGTGGAAACTGCATTGTTGTTACTGAGATTAATGTAAATCCAGACCCACCATTCCCAGACTCCAGGGATCATCTCATCATAAAATAACCATTAAAGCTAAACACAGAGGCAGTAACAGACTGCACTGAGGTAAAGTTATTGGTTTTGAGGCAGAGAGGGCTAATTCTGCCTAATCACTGAGCTCCCAGGGGTTCTGTTCAATAACTTCCCACAGGTGCTGGTGCACAGGGTGGGGAGAACTGGGAAGAGAACATTTTGGGGGAGAAGTTAATAAAAGCATCTTGAAATTGTTGCAGAAACATCCCATGGTTGGGTTGGAAGGGATCTTAAAGTTTATCATGTTCCAACCCCCTGCCATGGGCAGGGACATCTTCCACTATCCCAGGGTGCTCTAAGCCCCATCCAGCCTGGCCTGGGGCACTTCCAGAGATCCAGGGGCACTTCAGGGATGGGGTGTTAGAAATGTGTGTGGCTTTGAAGAGTGTTGAGGATTCCCTATGGAGAGCAGAATGGCTTCACTGTGCCAGCTCTGGACCCACATCTGCTCCCAGGCTGTGTTCTGGGGTTACAGAAGTTAGAACTCAGACATTAAACAGCCACAGGGAAGAAGCCCAAAAGTCACCTAAATAAAATATTAAAATACTAATTCTCTTTTCCTTCTCAAAGCAAACAAGACTTACATTTGAAATAACAAAACTCATTATCATGGCTTCATCAATTACGACAACGTGCAGGTATTCCAAGATGAAAGCAAAGGCAGGGCCCCGGGGGCTGGCACTGATGGGGAGCTGGGGATGCGTGGGAGCCATCCCTGGAATGAAAAGGAGCTCGCTCTTCCCTTTGTAAGTGGCACAGAGCAAAAGGGGAAGGTACGTGCAGGGTGTCTGCACACCCCGAAATGCTGCTGCAGCCTGGGAGCCCTGGGCGAGGCCCAGAGCAGGACTGATGAGCGTGTGCTGGTGCTGAGCAGGGCCCAGCAGCGCAGGGAGCAGCTCATGCACGAGGAGGAGCATCTGCTGCCTCCCGCCGCACACGGCCACCCTCCGGAGCTCTGGGAATCGTGGGGCTCACTGATACCCATCTCTGTCCTGCCCCCTTTGCTCCAGAACTTCCAGTCCTGATCCCCAGCGTCAGCCCCTTCCCAGCAGGGATGTGAGGGAAGGGGATGTGGGAGCAGTGGGAGGAAGGGAAGGGCCCTGAGCTGGGGCCTCGTCCCCTGGGCAGCCTGGGGAAGGCAGCAGGTCACAACAGGCAGACACTCTCCATGGTTTTGAGGCAGATGTCACGTGTGACAGGGCATGGGGACAGCAAAAATCCCAACGCTCCATTTTCTCTTGGAAAAGAGGGAGATAAACCTTACAACTGAAATGGAGATGGTGCAGTTCAAGTTCTGCTTACGGGCCGAAAGGGTGGAGCTGGCTTGGAAACAGCTGGTACAAACCACAGGATCCCACACTGGTTTGGGTTGGAGAGGGTCTTAAATCCCATCCCATTCCAGCCTCTGCCATGGCAGGGACACCTCCCACTGTCCCAGGCTGCTCCAAGCCCCAATGTCCAGCCTGGCCTTGGGCACTGCCAGGGATCCAGGGGCAGCCCCAGCTGCTCTGGGCACCCTGTGCCAGGGCCTGCCCACCCTCCCAGGGAAGAACAGGCAGAGGTGGACACAGAGCTCTGGCTCTGGTACCCCTGGGAGAGGAGCGGGGATCAAACCCGAGGGACAGTGACCCTGGCTGCAGCTCGGGCAGGTGTGGGAGCAGCAGGGGGGGGTTGGGAGTGAAGAACTCTCTCGGAATTTTCTGCAGGAAACAGGGACAGACATTGGTGGGTTTAGAAGAAGAACATCCAGAGGCTGAGTGGACAAATTTCTGCCTGGTACAGAAGTTTTCTCTTTCTGGAAAAAAGATGAATCTTCCAAGTGCAGTGTTCTCCCCAAACCAGGCACTTCAATCCCATTTTTCTGTGTTTTCATGTCCATGGGATGTGCCATGTCCTCTCCCCAACCTTAGGCTGGAGGAGCAGAGTCCTTTACAGCAACACAAATTGCCCAGGGAAAGGAAATCCCTGTGTGAGCAGCATCCTGCAGGGATCCGATGGGAAGAGGGGCACTCACGTAACAATGAGGAATGTTCAGTCCACAACCTGCACAAGTGCAATTAATGACAGATTTGCCAAGGTTTTCAGACAGAATGGTGGAAGATGGCATTAATTCCCAGGATATATGATTATATCCTTCAATATAGCAGACAAAAATTGTATTCTTAATCCAAAACTCTGCTCCTTTTGGGAAATAGAAGGAATTATGAGTAATAACTGTAGCGAGTTTTTAATAACACGGTTCCCCTTCTCGTCTCCTTGTTTGAGCAGACGTGGTTTGCCTACGACAACATCATTAAAGTTGGTCCTCTTGCTTTGTCCTGGTGCCCAGCGATGCTCCTGACATGGCTTTGGGAGCAGTATCCAAACACCTGCATTTTTCCTATGGATTTGGGGTGGGAAGCTCAAAGTTGGGTGAAAAGACTCCTCATTTGGCTTTTTCCTGTGCTTCATTACCTGATCCTGCCCTCAGCAGTGCTGCTGGAGCACTTTGTCCCTAATTGCAAGGCTCATTTGCAGCTGCAGAGCCCCATAAATGAAACCATGGTCACAATCCTGACTGCTAATCTTCACCTGCCATCAGCCAGAGCTGTGAAAGGATGCAGCAAACTCCAGAGGCTGAAAAAACCCTCTTAGAAAGACTTACCACGTACCTTTCTGCCCCAGGGAGGGGATTTCAATTTCCAGTTGGCTTTGCCCAGCTTAAAATCCAAGCTGTGCACCTGGGAGCTTCTATCCCCCGTCCTCTGGGCAGGAGGGGCTGTGGGTGTTTCTGTTCCTTCCGCTGCAGGACACGCAGGCAGCACCGTTCCCTCAGCACCCCCAGCCCCGGGGCTGTCCATGAACTCTGCAGTGTGCCAGGACCTGCACAGGCACCGGCAGCTCGCAAAGAGCTCTCGGTGCTCCCAGGGCTGTCTGCAAAACCAGCAAAGAGAAGAGAGGTATAAAAAATAAATCTTGGTTGTGGTATGTGAGTTATAGACATTTTCTTTTTGCTTTCTAGACTGATCAATGGTCAACAAGGAATCACTATTAAAAATTATAGTACAAGATCCCTTCTTACTGTTACCAATGTGACAGAAGAGCACTTTGGCAACTATACTTGTGTCGCTGCCAACAAGCTAGGGACGACCAATGCCAGCCTGCCTCTCAACCGTAAGTAACGGGGACGTGTGGCAAATGTTCAGGGTTGGTGCTTCCCACATCCGTGGATTCCAAAGCCCAAAAGGAGCAGCGTGCTCGTTCCCTCTCAGCACCCTGGAAATGCCGTGGCCTTCGTCGGGACTCGGAGGTTGTGCGCCTGGTGCTGGTTGTTCCGTGCTGCAGAAGGGTTTGGGCTCTGAGAGCCGTGGCACGTTTTGGGGGATCAGGGAGTTGCGGATCTGCCAGCAATCCCAGCTAACCCACCCCGCCATGGCGGTGCAGAGGCACAGTTTGCACAGCCACAGCTTCCTGCTCAGAACGGCAATCACAGGTCCCTCGGGGCCACTGCGACAGAGGTCAGAGCTTCCCCAGCACATTCCAAGGAATACCCTGAGCTGGAGAAGGGGGATGTGCCAGAGCTCTCTCACACCTCGGTTTGTCAGTCGCTGGGGCAGAGAAGTGAAATCTCTTGGAAAAGACAGTGAGCGGTGTGAGAGGCAAAGCATTGGATGTGCAGCGTGGAGATTGCCCAAAATGGGTCTCCAAGGTCCTGTTTGGGAGGTGTTTGTAGCTGTGGCTTGGTGGAATTTCACTGCTGTTGGATGTTCAGCCATCTTCTGGTGGATCCACGGGTGTTTGTGGTGGAGCGCTGGTGCTGCTCTGTTCTGATGGCGACAAAAGGCAGAGACAAAGCTCGGGGTGTATCCTGCACATAAGGATACTCCTCACTGAGCGGAAATGCGGGCTTTCAGTTGCTAAAATCCCACAGTTACTGCCTTCCAGCCTGGAAATTTCCTCCTGAACTTACTCCCCCTATGATGTGTGTTGTCAGGAGGTTCTGAATTCCTGCAGAAGAGACGTAACAGGCACAAAATTACGGGGACCCTTTGCTGCCATTTATTTAATATTTGGGAGGTCATTACCAAAGTGGGAACGATGTAACACTTATTTTAAACAGGAAATGCAAGTGAAAACAAAGGAGTATTACACCAGAAGGAGCTGGAATTTGGTGTATTTGCAATTCAGAGCAGGTAAAAGGAAGGGTCTGGCTTCAGTTGAACAGAGCAGAGCTGAATCTGTCTCTGAGCTGCTGCCAGGATTTTTTCCATCTTAAATTGTGAGGTGCCTTGTAGCCACCCTTGAAAAGCTCTTTGAGAGGCAGAGGTTGAAAATGTCATAGAAGTACCAAGCACATTGATACCAATCATAAAAATAGATGTTCTCCATCATGAAAGAGAGGGGATGTGGGAAGCAGAATGGTCTGAGAGAAAATATGGAAATCTGGGTGTGCTCCTGACCTCGGGGGGGAAATGGGGGAATGTTGGCTCAGAGGTTTGACTCGAAGACCAAGCTGAAATGTCTTATTTTATACTGTGATTGTTTTAAGCCAGCCAAAACAAGGAGAGCTGTCCTAAAGGTGGTGATCTGGATTTTGGTTGGGAATCAGGATTATTTGGTGGAGTTTTTCCTTTGCTTATAATTTACATTAATATTATCTAGAAGCATTATCCCTTTAAAAAAAACAACAAAAAAATAAGTTAGAAAAATTCTCAGGGTAGCAACTTGTTAAGTGTGGACTCCTCAATCCTTCAGCAAGAACCTTCTGTGAAACTGCTCCATTTCGTTTTGTTGGCAGTGGGAGTGGGCCATATGTGCTGGTTCAGGTATGTGTGAGGGAGCTGCGAGCTCTGCGTGGTTGCAGCACTCAATAGCCAAACGTAAGGCTAAGGACAGTTTCATTTGTTACTCGAGGAGTGTTAAAATAGAATTGCTGCCTTATTTCAGGGAACATTGCGGTCTGTAGCTGCACCGGTGTGACACAGTCTGAGGAGTGCAGTGGCCTCGTAACAGCGGCGATTCGGGAGCCCCTGTTGGGTGTGCAGAGACGTGGCAGGGGGGATCCCAAACGCCCCCAGTGGGAGCAGCTCAGCCCCAGTGTGACCCTGTGCTGTGACCTGGGGGAGCTTGGGATACCCCATCCCATGGGGAACCCCTGGGGTGTGCAGAGACATGGGGGGGGGATCCCAAATTCCCCACAGAGGGAGCAGCTCAGCCCCTCAGTGTGACCCTGGGCTGTAACCCTGAGCACAGGGCACACCTGCACTGCCACCGTCAGCTCCTTGCCCAGCAGGGCTGGGGAGTGGCCCCTGGCTGCTTTCTGCTCTCAGGGTGGGCTTTTTAACCAAAATGTTGCAGCAGAGTTAAATAATCTGTGTTTTTTTCCTTGCACGTCCCCATATAACACACATAACGTACATAATGTACCGAAATGGCACAGCAGCTGGGCACAGCTGGGCACCTTTCTCGGGGACAGGACTGGGCCCAATCTCCATTACTGGGCTCTGCATCCAAATACATCAAACCCCAGGATAGCAGGAAAAGGATTATCTCCTTTACTGTGGAGAGGGCTCTGGCTCTCTGTGATCCATCAAGGAGCCCTGAGCTGACAGAAAGCCATGAGGAGGGTGAAGGAATGTCAGGACAAGGTCCAGGCTGACTCTGTGTGGCTGGGACATGGAGGGAGCCCAGGTGGATTCGTGGAGCTGGACAGGCGGGTGTAGCAGGGTGAGGAGAGCTGTCTGGGCTGTGGCTGCTCACCCGGGCCAGGGGACAGCCCCGCTGCTGCTGTGAGCTGGGGACATCCGTCAGAGGTCATCCAGAGCCACTCCTGCCCTGGGGGCAGGCAGCCAGGTCACTGGCTGGGGAGTTAGGAACATCCCAGATCCCTCGAACACGAAGGAGTTTATCCTGTCCCTGACTGAAGCCCCTTTGGCCATGCCTAAGATCCAGTGATTAATAATAAATCCAGCAGCTGGAAAAGAGAAAGTCTCAGCCTGGTGGGGAAAACGCAGAGAAGCAGCGGCTCCAAAAAATGAATAATGAATGGCAATTTGCTAATTATTCATGGCTGGGTCCTCTGGATCCTCCAGCTATGTTGGTTTTTGTGGGGAAGCGTTTGAAGCGCAGGATCTTCCCGGAGCAGCCCCAGGAGGCCCCCTCAGACCGGCCCGTCCTGGCCTCCCCGGCCCAACTGATCGGCTGTTTAGCTCAGCCTGCCTGGCTTTTCCCAGGATTTCTGGTACTTGAAAGGAAGAGGAATGTGGTCCTTTGCTGTCGGTAAAGCTGGGATGTGCTGACTCATTAAGCCCAGGAGATGAGGCGTTCGGGAGAGTACCCAGGGCAAGAGGTTCCCTCTCCAGGGGCGAGGAGCCAGCAGGGAGCGAGGGAATGGCAATTCCTAATTAAGCAGATTTGGCTTTTAAATTAGCCCAGTGTTCATTTGAGACAAAAGGCATTTTCCTACAGACAAATTTGCCAGGCTCTGGGGATGGGAGAGGGAATTGTCATTAGCCACTGGCAGCCAAAGGAGGGTTATTGAGGAGTTTTTCCCAGCAGCCAAGTCTGAGATGTCTCAATTGCTGCTCAAGCAGCCCTTCCTCACCCTGGTGCCTCCTGTCCTTGTGCTCTCCTCACCACACATGGGAGTGGCTTTCCCACTTTCCCTCCCCACAGCTGAGTTGTGGCAGAAGGGTTTTACTCCCTTTCTTTGATGAGGGTAAAGGTGGAGCCATATCTCAGCCTCTGCTCCCCAGGATGGGATGTGGGATGTGGGGTGCTGTCCCCACAAGCCTTTGGTGAGCTGCTGGAGATCCCAGCACAGGGATCAGCTCTGTGGCACAGCAGATCCAGGTGGATCAGGCTGTGGGGAGCACTGGTTTGGAGTCCTGGCTCAGTCAGGGGTGTGATGCCAACCCCACACCTCTCCAGCCTGGCAGAGCTCCTCGTCTCTTCTGCCTCAGCACCTGTTAAATTAGGGTGAGAATCTGAGGGGTTCTTCAGGTGCTGCAGTTTTAATCTGCAGATTTATTCTGTAGAAACTCTAACCCTACTCCAGAGACTTTGTAGAGGGATTAAACTCACTGCACTGTGGGGCCTCTGTGTGTCCCCTGAAGGTGTCACCAACAAAAGCCTGGGCTCATGTAAAGCCACCACCTCTGAGAAGATGTAAATTACCATTACCCCTCTATTACCTCTCTTAAGAAGAGGTATTATTTCTGTGTTCCAAAGAGCACCTCCCATACATTCCCTAATATTTTCAGGAATCCTAGAAATAACCTGACTGATAAGGGGCACCTTTCTTAAGAAAGCCTTGCAATCCACAGGAAGCATCCTTCTCCTTTCCTAACAGCTGCCAGAGAAATTGCTCCTTCACATGGCTGGTTATATGATTCGAAGGTGTTACTGATGTCCAGGTTTATACAGAATCCTTGGATATATTGCTAGTAACTATGAAAAAAATGTAAATAATTGCAAAAAGCTGCCCAAGAGGTCAGGAGTGACATCTGGAAGGAGAAGGAGCCTTGTGAGAGGGATGTGGTGGTATTTTCTGTGCTGATTTAATCGCACAAGGACTTCACTGAGCAAGCATCTGACTGCACTCCTGGTTAGTGCCACACGCTTGGAATCTTGTCTCCAACATTCCGGAAGCGCCAGACCGTGCCCTCAATTTCCATGTGTTGATTGCCTGGTGTGCTGGTTCCTACTCGGAGATTCCTAATTAAACTCGTGTATTAATATTCCCAATACATCGGCTGCGTATCGGAAACATAAACAAGATGAGTTTTCTCCCCCAAATGTAAATGAGCTCGTTATAAATTGTGGTTCCCCGGTGGCACCACGAGCTGTTGGTGTTGGCTGCTGGAGCCCCAGGGGTGCAGAGGGCTCGAGGGTCTCTGCTAAGGGGTGAAGGGGCCCTGCTGTGAGCCCTCTGCCAAACCAGGGCACCGTCTCCACGGTGATTCCTGGCAATGCTTCCCGCTGTGCCAAGTCCTGGCAATCAGGGCCAGACCTGAGGGGGCTTTGTAGATCTCCTCAGTGACGGACTCGATGGTCTTAGAGGTCTTTTCCAGCCTGGATGATCCTGTGTGAATCGAGGGCACAGCCCTGATGCTGCTCCCACTCCTGCCAGGTGCTGGACTCGCTCCCTGGGATCCAGAGAGAGCCTCCACGTTGTGGGCATTTTATAGCCCTGCTTCTTCCTCGCTTTGGTAACTTTTCTTTGGATTTAAACCAAGCTGAAGCCTGCTCCGCCCAGCGCAGTCAGTGTGGGAAGGAGAGCAGGGTTCTCAGGAGAACTGGGATGTGGGCACAGGGAGGGAGGGGCAGTGCCACTGTAGGTGGTTCTGCCCGGAGTGGCCCCTGCTGCAGCCAGCTCTGGGCTCCCCCTCCCAGCCCTGACCCCCGGATCTCCCGTGGGATTTCTCCCCCGTATCCCAGGCTGGGTGTGGGAGGTTCATCAGGAATTTACAGAGCCTTAATTAACGTGCCAGCACTGCTTGGGTCGTGGCTGTTCACACAGTTCAGTGTCATCGTTAAACTCAGCAGTTTCATTTTATTGACTGAGAAATCGTATCTCAGTGCCTTCGGATATGTGACAGGTTTCTGCTCGGTTTTAGCTCGATAGCTCTGCCTGGCCCACCAAATCTGACATTTCTGAAGAGAAATACACTCTCCAGGGAAATTCCCTTTGTGTCCACAGTTTCTGCTGTTGTCCAATTACCTAAGAAAGATTTTGCTATTTTATCTCTCAAATACCGGCCTGGAAAGCAAATCAAATTTCAATTTGCATAGTTCTGTTTCAGCCAGGAGGGCTGGTCTGCGTCAGAAAATATAAAACGTGTGTGTAGGTATATATATATTTATCAACTTAAATGAAAATTCCTGTTCTCATTAGGAGCCTGCTGCAGTCAGTCAGAGGACAGTTATTGATTTAATAAGGTTTGGATCCAGCCCAAGGTCTCCTGGAGCCATCACGCTGCAGAGAACTGGTGCCGTGTGGCTCATTTTTCCTTGCATCCCTCCCAGTCCTGCCCCTGGGTGCAGTCACTGTCCTGAGCTCCGCCAGCTCCTGCTGGGCCGGCAGAGAAAGTCTCTCCCTCCACACCTCCGGATGGGTGATGGACAGGGAATGGATCTGAAATCGGTTCTAGGAAATTCCAGATGCTTCGTTAAGGGGTGGTCACACGTTCTGAGCCTCTGAGCTTCTTCTGGCTCCTGCTCAGGGGTAGGGGACACCCAGACCCCAGCCAGAGGGTTCCTGGTGTGCCTTCACAAAGCCAAGACACGGCTTTGCCTGGAGCACATCCCAGCTGGAAGCTCAGGAGGTCCAGGCTTTGCCTCTTCCCTCACAATCTGAGGGGGATTTCGCTTTCTCCCCTCTGTGCTCTGTCTTCACTGGGGCGTTTCATATCCAAGGCCTTGGTTTTGCTTTCCGTGTCCAAGCTGTGCAAACAGGACAGGCTGCTCCAGGAGAGCTGATCCTGATCCATCATGGGAAGGCCCCGTCCTGGACACGGACCCAGCTCCTGAAATTCAGGGTATCAGAGAAGCAGGGTTATAATCCATGGGAACCCTCCTCAGAGATCCAGGTGCATTCAGCCAGGGCGTTTGAATGGAGCGCTCCCCTTCCCAGTGGAAAACAGCTCTGAAAACTTCCAGCCATCCCCAGTGGGACCCACAGACAAAGGGAAAACCTCCCCTGTCTCCTCTCCTCTCTCCCAGGGTGAGCAGTTCGGCTGAACCGAGCCTCCCTCCCATGGCAGAGACCAGGGAAGCCATTCCAGAACAGATTGATGAGACAGAGTTAGAAACCAGCACCTTGGATTCATATATTCACAGGGAATTAGATAAATGGCCAAATCCTCCATTTATGTAAGTCATAATAATTCTGTTCAATGTTGGGTTTGAGCTCCTTCCATATGGATGCCAACTGCTGCTCCAGGTAACAATTACCGAGAGTTATGAAGGAATTTTCTCTAAATCCATTTTCCAGCTTGAGCTTTATTATGAATTATATGACAATAAGTGACTGAGATGGGATGAGGCAGAAATAACCCGTTTGAGCAAGGCCAGGAACACAAGTTTCTCCTTGACATTTAGCAGAAATTTAAAGGCCCGAGAGTGGATCAGGGAAAAATCAGACAAAAACCAAACAAAAGCCCAGGGGTCTTTGCTGTGGAGCCTTGCTGAAGTTGCCCCGATGCTCTGTTTTGTTCCATTTGTGTTTATATTCACAAATTTTGCAGTTACCCACACCTCACGGGGTTCAGACTCATCTTCTTACCCACCTGGATAAATCAGAGGGGTTGAAGTGTGGCCAAATCTTATCTCAAGTATCAGTTAATTGTCACAAAATCATGGAATATCTCAAGTTGGGAGGGGCCCACAGCAACCACTGATCCAACTCCCTGCACAGACGCCCCACAGTCCCACCCTGTGCCTGGGAGCATTGTCCAAACAATGATTAAAACATTCCAGGTCATCCATGGAATTTACACTGGGACTCGAGTTTCTTCTCACAGAGTAGAAAACCTTGTAAATCAAAGAAAATAGAAAGTCCAAAGAATACCTCATGTAACAAATGGGATGAGGACAAGAAGTGCTATAAATAGCACTATAAATAATGATATAAATATATTTTACAGCTGAATCTGGAACGCAAACTTCAGCTTGGCCTCAAAACTTTGGGAGGATGGGGGGAGGAGGCTCAGAAAGGGCTGATAGGAAGCAGAGGATGAAACAATCCTCAAGTGAAGAGATTAAACACAATTACTGTCTATCCTGGGCAGGAAAAGTGGGTTATTGGAATTCTGGTGAGTCTGGGGAAGGTGCATTAGGAAGTTTTCTCATGACATGGGCCCAGGAGAGAGTCACTTACAGTGCTCAGTGGCAAATTTTAAACCTAATGCAAAGCACTTCTTCATTAGAAGGTTATTAAGTGCAGAACTTATTTTCATATCAAGTTGTTGAGCAAAGCTCAGGGGGCTTTACAAAGGAATTAGATATTGATCAAGGATATCCTGAGTTTTCAGGGAGATCAGAAAATAGATTTTAAACCCAAGACCTTGATATTTAAGCAAATAATCCAACAGGTTAGAAAATGCCAAAACTGGAATAATTTCCCAGATAAATTCTGGGTTAATTGACAAAAGCAGTTGCTTAAACCCAAACATTTATCTGTAAAGTGTGCGTGCTTCTATCGAGTCAAGTGTTTGTCATTTAGAGATCACCAGAAAATGCAGAGAGGTGGTGTCTGCACAGCTTCCACTGCATCTTCCTGGCAGCTGCTGTGTGTTCCTGAGGGTCTGGACGCTCGGTGAGCTGAAGGAAAAGAGGAAGGGGAAAAAACAAATCTTTCTTTTTGGCTGCAAGAAAGCTAAAAATAGCTCCAGAGGTTTAAAAACAAGAGGTTTTCAGTGAGCCCACACTAGAAGCACTAATTAACCTCTGTGTAACAAAGTGCTGAGGTGCCTCAACGAGCCTCAGAAATCAAGAGCTCAGTTACTGTTATCCTTAATTCCGCCTCCAGGTTTATACGTGGAGATTTGGACTGCATTTGCAATAATAAATGGAGCATAAAAGCTTTCTCTTCTCAGGGCTCTTCCACACCTCGGGTGGAACGCGCTGGCATCAGAGGCTTTGATTGTGGTATCAGAACTATTCACAGAAAAAGGCCTGTAATGAATTTTTCAGAAACTTCCTTTTCCCCCTACGTATCTAAAGTAACAACGCTGATTTCTTGGCTTTTAAATGTTCTGCCATGAAGCACCTACAGCAATAACCTGAATTTTACTGTGAGACAAGGTGCTGTTCCTATAGAGACCATTTCTTATAAATTGCCCTGATACTCAGATTTTAGGCTTGGCAATATTTAGATTTACTAACTTTGTTCAAAAATAAAACATAAACCTGAGAACTGGATCATTTAAATTCTGTTAATTTATTCAGTTAAAATTATATTCCAAGGAAAAGAAGAAAAATTTTGAAGTTCTGGGGATGTGAGGAAGAAAGAAGCAAATCTCATGGAGTGACTGCACCCTATCATGATGTAGCAGCTTTAATTTAGTCAATAAAATGTCCATTTTCCCCAGCCCCTTTTCTGAGGCTGGTGCTGAGCTGCCCAGGGTGCTGCAAAGGACATGAGGAAATGCCTGTAGGAATGGGAAACCGGCTTTGGAGTCAGGATCACACTGGGGCTTATCTGAATCAAAGGGGACACAAATGTTTTTTAAAATGTAATTTTACAGACAGAGGTAGTTCTGTGCCTTTCTTCAGCTTCTTCATCAAGGTAATTCAATTTAATCATCTTAATCAAGTGCTGAGTTTAAACAATCGGCTCCTGCTGATACCAGAGCAGAATGTTGTATAAAGGATGTCTGGTTCCAAAAAGTACTTTTGATTAATGACTGAATGTTGATTATTTTTGCCCCTGGATCCCTGGCAGTGTCCCAGGCCAGGCTGGACACTGGGGCTTGGAGCAGCCTGGGGCAGTGGGAGGTGTCCCTGCCATGGCAGGGGTGGCTCTGGGGGCTGTGGGGGACACTGTGCCTCACTGGGCTGGGCTGCTCCTGCAGGAGCAGCAGCAGCAGCAGCCTGGCTTTGGCCTGAGCAGGGCTGTCCTTGGCTCGGGTCTGACCTTCGGAGGTGTGACCCTGACACCAGAGCAGTGTGAGCTCCAGTATTCCCAATGTCCCTGCCTTGGCCAGGAGCTGTTACGGGTGTGACAGCAGCGATTGGTGTGGGAGGTGTCTGAACCCCTGGGCAGAGCAGTGGCTCCTCGGGGAAGCACATTTTGGGAGTTCTTTTAACCACTGCTGGCTGTGCCTGGAGCCTGTTTTCCTGCAGGGTGTCTGTGGCAAACTCCTCCCTGAGCTCAGCTTTGAGTGGCTCCTCAGGCACCAGATGCATTCCCCTCCGCTGGGGGTTTCTCCATGCCTGGTGCCACAGCCCAGCACTGCTCATCCCCTGCTCTGCCTGATTTCCAGGACACATCTGTACCAAAGCAAGGCAGCTGTGCTTCCCTGTGCCGCATTTGGAAGTGCAATCATCCACATTAGGGTTCATTGTTGCTCTTCTCTTTTTTTCCCCAGCCTTGCAGCGTTCCGTGGCTCTATTGCATTTGGAAAGTTCGGTGTCAAGTCTTGAATCCCAGACTGGGTGAGGCTGGAAGGGCCCACAGTGGCTCCTCTGGTGCCACCTCCCTGCTCCAGCGGGGTCATCCCAGAGCACAGGATTGAGTCCAGACAGGTCTGGAATATCCCCAGGGAGGAGACCCCACAGCCTCTGTGGGCTCTGCTCAGGGCTGGGCCCTGCCCAGGGCAGCAGTTCTGCCTCCTGTGCAGGGCAATTCCTGGGCTCAGGCCCTGCCCGTGGCTCTGGTGCCGCTGCCGGGCCCCGGAGCAGAGCCCGGGCCCTGCCCTGAGCCCTCCCTGCAGCCAGGGACAGCCAGGGCTGAGGGCCCCTCTCAGCTGGGGCTCCTCTCGAGGCTGAGCAGCCTGTGCTGGGCACGGGGATGCTCCAGGCCCTTCCTCAGCTGCGCAGCCTCCGCCGGCCCCGCTCCAGGAGCTCCCTGGCCCTGCTGGGCTGAGGAGCCAGAGCTGGGCACGGCACCCCAGAGGTGCCCCCAGGACTGGGCACAGGGGCAGGATAAGCTGCTCCTTCTTAAACTCTAACTCCATCTTAATTAATCTCCTTTCACAGGAATTGTAGTAATTTCATGAATCTCATCGTGACATGGGCACATCTCCCATGTAATTTATAGAGATTGTAATGATTCATTTGATAGGCATTGTCTGTGGATTTCGGCTCGTCAGGGATCAGCAGAGCTATAATTACACAGTAATTACTAAATAAGTTATTCACAAATTGCTGTGCCAGTGAAAGCAAATAACAGAGCAGTTGAAGAGTATCCAGTGGTGGGCATGTGTTTGATCCGTACAAGGAGTGCGGGGATGGGGGCTTGCTCTGAATGTTGTGGGAATCCATGGATCCATGGCAGAGCCTGCTGGTGAGAATGGCTTCTGTCCTGGAAAGAGGTGTCCGTGCCTGTATTCCAGAGCTGCAGCAGCAGGAGGCTTTCACCTGGGGAGCCCTCCGGGAGGTGGTGGGGTCAGGAATCCCGGTCCCCCCATCAGGGGAGCGTCTGCCTGGGCTGCCACAAGGCCCAGTGAGCCCAATCCCACAGGGACCATCCCTTGGGCCACAAATGGACCACAAACCCTGGGAATTTGGGTACCTGAAGTTCATGTGAACCCTTCCCAGTCAGCTCCCCATGTCCAAGCTGCTGCTTCGCTGTAACTCAGGCAGATTGCTCAGGTTTCTTCTTCTGGTTTTCTGGTAAGTGTAGTGATGAGCTCCCAGTGCCAGAGGGCAGGGATGGATGGGATCTTGGGCAGGAATTGTTCCCTGGGAGGGTGGGCAGGCCCTGGCACAGGGTGCCCAGAGCAGCTGGGGCTGCCCCTGGATCCCTGGCAGTGCCCAAGGCCAGGCTGGACATTGGGGCTGGGAGCAGCCTGGGACAGTGGGAGGTGTCCCTGCCATGGCAGGGCTGGCACCGGCTGGGATTTGAGCTCCCAACCCACCCCACACCAGTGTGGGATTGTGTGAGTTGCTCGAACACCTGCTGCACTTGGGACTTGTCCTGAGCCCTGTGTTCCCATGGCATGGGGGGCTCCCAGCACTTCCCTGAATCAGTGACAGATGAGTCTCTTGTGGCCCAGGAGCTGCACCTTCACAGATGTCCCCTGCTGCATCTCCAGTGTGTATTTTGCCGTATTTATTTCCAGAAATACAGCGACAGTTGTGCAGATTTAAAGAGTGACCTCTGAGAACAGGAATATCATTACTGGGAGTCAGAGCAGTGTTAATCATATGTTTCTGAGCAGGAAAATGCTAACAGATTTCCAGACCTGCATTATTCATGAGCTTCCATTTATCCATATGAATGAGAGACCAAGCTCAAAGGACACAGCCAACTTTGTCACTTTTTCTTCATTTTGTTATGGTCTCAACAGCTGTAAAAATCATTAAAGCAGCAGTTTTCCCTGGAAAAATCTGAAATGGGGAATAAGGACTAGTGAGCAAATAGTGTTTATCCTTTAGAACACAGTAACTTGAACAACTAAATCACAGCGCTGTCTTTCATGTCCCTTTGGTGACATAGACATATCCACATGTATGAAATTCCGTGGGTTTCTCTCTTTGCTTCACCCAAGCTGTGACACAGCACCGGGACTGGGACAGACTCAGGACCAGCTTCCTCGGATCTCTGCCCTCATGGATGTCGTGCTCAGAGCAGCAGGGTCAGGTGTCCTAAACGAAAATGTTCTTTTTTCTCTTCCATGAGCAGAGACATTCCTCTCCTCCACCCATTTTATTTTAAAACAATTTATTTTAATCTTAGAATGGTTTGGGTTGGGAGGGACCTCAAAGCCCCTCCAGTGCCACCCCTGCCATGGGCAGGGACACCTCCCACTGTCCCAGGCTGCTCCAGCCCCAATGTCCAGCCTGGCCTTGGGCACTGCCAGGGATCCAGGGGCAGCCACAGCCACAGGCTTGATCTTTTACTCCATTGCTGGTTCCCACGTGTGGATGGCTCATCCCTGGAGTTTGGGGGTGCCCTTTGCTATCAGAACCTGTGGGACCCTGGCAGATGCTTCGCCTTATGGATTGATGGGAAACCACAACATCTGAGCTGAAATGGGTGCTCAGGCACCCCAGGGACAGCTGGGGTACAGCAGGGAGCTGTCACAACCTTTCCCTTAGCTGCTGGTGGTTAAACAATGGATTTCCCCGTTGGCAGGCAGTGCACTGGGGTCTGGCTGCAGCCCCTCTCCGAGGAATGGGGCTGCTCCAGGTGTGCAGGGGAAGGGAATGTCATAAATCACATCCCCAATGGTGCTTTTCTGATCCTCATTATAGGAAAAATATTGTAAACCATGTGGAATATTTCATAAACACAGCTCCTCCACAGAGGCTGCAAACTGGCTGTGCTTTTTATTGTCTTTTGTTTTTGATAATACTCCAAAGTGTCTTGTAACTGGATCCAGAGTGTGGGGAGAAATGCTTTGGGATTTGGCATCAAACGAGCCCATTGGATGTCCCCTCTCAGGATGCAGAAGTGCTGTCGGAGCTTGTCTCTAGTTGTGGCAGTTACTGTTGCATTGTTTTATTCAAAAAACTGCAATGGAAGCCCCTGGGTGGGAAACTGGGAGTGCTGGGAATCTCCTCTTGCCTCTGAAAGGGCCTCAGTGTCCTGGGAAAAAAGTCCTTATGAGGCTCTGTGTAGGATGGGTGAGTTCTTCCTGCTCTCTGGGACAGGGACAGCACCCAGGGAGCGCCTGGAGCTGGGCCAGGCAGGCTCAGGCTGGAGAGCAGGGAAAGGCTCTTCCCCCAGAGGGTGCTGGGCACTGCCCAGGCTCCCCAGGGAATGGGCACGGCCCCGAGGCTGCCAGAGCTCCAGGAGCGTTTGGACAGCGCTGCCAGGGATGCCCAGGCTGGGATTTGGGGGTTCTGGGCAGGGATAGGGGCTGGAATGGATGATCCCTATGGGTCCCTTCCAGCTCAGGACATTCCATGGCTCTGTGTGTCCCTATGCCACTGGCACATCTGGCACATCTGGCACATCTGGCACTTTGGAGCACAAGCAGAGCTCCTCACTGCTCCACGGACCCTCCCCATGGCCAAACCACCCAAATCCAGCCCAATCCACCCAAATCTACTTTTTCTCTCCCAGGAAGGGATGAAGTCTCTTTGCTTTCCCAAGCCCACGAATCCTTGGCCTGCCCTGGTTTATGTTTTCCTCTGAGTTCTGCTTGCCAGGAGTCTCTCCAGGCACACCTCGGTGGGTGCAGGTGCTGAGGGTCCTTCTGAAACCCCTAAAGATCTCACTGCTCACATTCATTTTTGGGATCTGATAAAATCCAGGATTCATTCAGTAGATTTTTTTTCTTCCTGTATTGCACTTTTTCATTTTTAATGGTTTAGTGCTGTAAATACTGATGCAAAGATGTGCCCTCACATCAGTGGGTATATTTTCCTGATACTCAAAAAGTGGCCTGCAAATGAATGGCTGCTTTTGCCAACATGCATTTGCTGAGGGAAAAGTTCCCTGATTTATTCATTTATTCAAAATAAAGGCAGTCCTGCAAAAGGTAAAGCCTTAAGCATATACCAGTGTCTTATAAATGTGAAGTTGTTGTTAGAGTGAGGATAATTTTACTGCCAAGAGAATCAAATGTGTGACCTTTAATTAAAATATTATTTTGGATGTTTTTAATTAAAATATAAATTTGTCTGTTGCTGGTTCACCCACACACATAACACCGCCCCTCACATTTATATTAAATTAAATCGAATTAAACTAAATTAAATGAAATTAAACCCCATTTTTTTCACACTATAAAATCATTCATCCTACATAAAACATGATGGTTCACTCTGGAACCTATTAAAAAAAAAATAAGCTTTTAGTAGACTGGGGCATTAAAACAATATGTTCAGTATCTTTCTCTGCCTTTCCATGGGAAAATCAAATTCCATCAGAATTTAAGTCAAATTTGAAATTCATCTTATTGTGCTGCCAGCTGAGAACAAGTCTGGGACTTGGGGCTGGAATCCACAGACCTGGAGGCTCTTAGAAATTACCTTCCATTGGAATTCTTTTACAACAGGGCACAAAAAGGTGTCAATAATGTGGTTTTCCACAGCCTTAAAAATACTGGAATATTTCTTGAGAAGCTCCTGCTATCAAGCAAAACAATCAGCTGGAGGTGTAGAGCTGCTGGAGGATGGAGTGAGAGAACTCCCTGGCAATTTCAGAACTTAAACTTCAAGTTCACAATTATTATTTTTTTAAAGTCTCACCAGCATAGAGCTGTTAAATATTTATCATCCTGTAATAAAAGAGTAAACCATTTAAATAAAATAAACCATTACGAGGCAATTAAGGTGTAATAACTCAAACCTGCAGAAAAGCTCTAATTGTAATTGCAAAATATTAAGGGTGAGAGAAAGACACAGAATAAATTAAGGTCACGTCTCTGCCCCATCCACTCACACACTCACAGTTTCCATCCAAAAGATTTATTATGAAATGTTTTTCCATTTTTCGTGGTACTCAAACAGGCTCTGGCTTCCCTAGGCTTAAAGACCTCGATTTCACAATAAATCATTAATCTTTAACAAAGCTGATGAAGCCTGGGGGAGATTAGTTTAAATAAGCCCAGTTAATTATCAAAGGTCATAAATTGAAGCAGTTATGAGGGTTTTTTTAATTAACTAATGAGCTGGTATTTAACTGCCAGTTGTGTTTTGGTCCAGTTATTGATTCCTCCAGGTTGATCAAAGTCCAACAATTGTACTGATGCAGATGGAAATGAAAGCAGCTTTTTGTATTCTCCAGTTGGGAAAAGTTCTCCCTGGGACAATCCCAGCACCCCCAGCCTGGGCATCCCTGGCAGCGCTGTCCAAATGCTCCTGGAGCTCCGGCAGGTTTGGGAATGTGCCCATTCCCTGGGGAGCCTGGGCAGTGCCCAGCACCCTCTGGGGGAAGAACCTTTCCCAATATCCAACCTGACCCTGCCCTGGCAAATCCCTGAGGAGTGACAGAGACCAATGTCATGGGTCAGGGGCTACAGAAAGCAATTAAACATTTCCACGTTTGTGTTGGATTTCCTGCCACTGAAACAGTGAAGAACACTGGGAATTGCATTATAGCGTTGCTTTTTACTCCCAAAACCAGAGCTTAGGCGTGGCTTTACTCACAATAAAGCACATTTTTCATTTTTAAAACCTGTTATCCCTCCAACAGCTTTGATTGCACCAAACACAACGGTTTGGCTTTGGACCAGCTGCAGGGTGATAAAATAAGGTACCATTGTAACAAAAAATGGGATTCATAGCTTTAACTTCAGACCTGGTCCTAGGGATGGGCTGGTGCTGAGCTTGTGCTGGGAGGGGGCTCCAGAGAACTGGAAAAGAGCATCAGCACTGTGGTGCGTGAAATGGAAAGGTGCTGGAAGTCTCGTGGGCAGTGCCCAGCGTGCCGCTGGCTCTGCTGGGAGCTGGAACAGGAGCTGGGCTCCTGCCTGGGTGTGGATGGATTTCTCTGGGAGGCAGAGCCTCTCCTCTCCTCTCCTGGCTGCAGGCACAGACTGAGATCACTGCTCTGTTCTTTTGCTGAGCTCTCCGTGGTCTCTGGGGATAAAAGTTTGGGCTTTGCTACTGAGAGGCTGAGCCTGGAGCATCCCTGGGTCAGTGGCTCTAATCCTTCCCGCTGCAGGCTGCTCCCTCGGGTAATCCCTTCCCAAATTAATCGAGTTTGCTCCTCACAGGAGCTGGGGTTTATTTCAGGAGCTCCGAGGAGGAGCAGCGTGAGCACAGCCAGGCTGGGGAGGTGCAGATCCACACTGGATTTCCGAAGGAATCCGCCCTCCGTTTGCCCCTTTGCTCGTGCAAACAGGGGCTGATGAATCGCTGCCTTCCTAATCACGTACAAGGAGATTTGCTGGGCAAATAATTACAAGTAATTGGCCTCTAGTAAACTAAAAGTCAGGGTTTATTTACTTGCTTGTTTTTACCTGCCTATATCCTCTAATAGCTCCTTCCAGCTCATATTTTTCCGAAGCCTTGGATGTCAGGAAGCCGCGGCTGTGGGTCCTGCCCTCCTCAAACACGTCTGTAATTCTCAGTCCCGCTGTCCCTGCTGTCCTCCCCTGCCTATGAATTTACTGTTGTTTTGACAATTTTATGTGCAAACATATTTAAATCCCTCTGACCTCAGCCTCCTGAGCTGATTGAATTTTGCTTTAACTTTGGTCTGGCAATTTCCATTCCCATGTTTTTATGCAGAATGCCAGGGTTTCAGCTTGTGATAAAACCGAGACAAAACCAGATTTGGGTCCATGCTGAATTTCTCTGCGGCACCTCTGTGAGCAGAGGGGCTTGCATTTCTCTCAAGGTACCTTATTCCTTCACTATATGGTTTAATGGACGTGGTGGTGTTTAATTTGGACTTGATGATCTCGAAGGTCTCTTCCAGCCTTAATGATTCTGTGATCTCTGGGGTCAGGGAGTGCCTTCCCGCAGGTTTGCGGTGGTTCCCTCTCCGAGCTGCGTTCTGGCTTTCCCAGGCATGGCCTTTTTGCAGCCAACGCCTTTTGTTCCCTGTAATTTGCCTCCTTGTGCTGGGGAGCCTTTCATGGGATGGTTTCTCATTTCGGTAAGAGGTTTTCTCTGCCAGCTCTGTTCTGCCTGGGATCAGAAAGGAATTTCTAGATACAATCTCTGTGCTTTCGGTAGAAGGCAGCACTAAATGTCCTTGACATTTAACCTCACCTCCTTGGCCCAGCTGTCTTTAGTGCTTATGTTCGCCAGAGGTTTCCCTTTTGAGGATTAGAGCTGCAGCTACAAATCTGTGGGGTTTATTTTCCCACTTCATTTAAACCCACTCAGCTGCTGACTGTCTGAGGCTGGGTTATTTCCAGCGTTAGATCTGGCTCACCACCCCCAACCAAAACCAATTTTAAGGAGAACATGAGGCTTTACTTCTTCCCCTGACAGCGTGCTAGAGATTGCTGCACACGCATTGCCCCTTCCCCAGCCCAGCAGAGCTGGGCTGCCACACCAGCGCCTGTCACAGCATTTCCCTGGTGCACCAGGGCAGCTCTAGTTTGGAGATGAGGAAAAGTTCCTCCACTGACAAGTTCAGGCCAGGAAGTCAATCAGGGGGTTGGGGCATTGGTGTATTTAGACCTGGGCAGAAATCCCCAGTTTTCCGTGTTTATTTGGCAGCCAGGGATGCTGTGCCAGTATCCCTATGCCCAGAACATTCCCGGTTTCACATTTTTGAGCCACTTTAAACTAACGAGCTGGGTTTGTCTGTCCTGCCTCCCCAGAGGAGGTGGCTCTGCAGGGCACACAGGGTCCTGCACACACACCAGGAGCTGCTGGGCACTCGCTGCTCTTCCTCTGCTTTGGGAAACAAAGCTCCGAAGTTCCGCTCAAGGAGAATTCCCCACTGCAGCCACAGAAATGGCACAGAAAGTCATGGCTTTCCATTAGACTTGCAGATTTTTTTTCCACAAGCACCCTTGGAAATCTGAGCAGTCCTGATACTGTAGGATTGGGGTCCCAGGAAAGTGTGGTACAGATAGTGCCCCTCTCCCCCCCACATCCCTGCCTCCCAGTGTTCCTAAGGAGTCATTAATAAATTTTAATTTGAATGAACCAGCCTAGCATGCTTCTACAAAACCAGCTGGTTTTGTTTTCTCTCTATAGACCTGAACATTTTCATGAATAAAGATTTGCAAAGAATTTTAGAACTTGAAACTAGAAATAGATCCGTCTCTCCAATGCCTTGATCTAATAATGTATTTAAAAATGAGATTTTTTGCAAGAATAATACATGAAATCACCACCTTCGCTTCCATCCTTGATGCTGCCAGGAATCTGTGACTTTATGCTACCTTAAGCACCTATAATTAAGCCTAGATCCCATGTTTCCCAAGGAGACACGATCCCAGCACAATCCCTGCTGGTTTGGGTAGGGTATTTTGCTTTTTAATGAAATATTGTACTGATTGAGTGTGTTAATTTGCCTGATTGTCAGGAAGAATGGTGCTCATCTGCAGAAAGAGGAGCTTTTCCTTTCCTAGGAAGCCACAGTCACGAGGATTGACTCCTAAATTCCCAAGGAAAAGATGCTGTTAACTTCAGGCAGCCATAAAAATAACTTTTGTCATCATTGCACAACACATTTGAGCCAGGCTGATAATTATCCATGAGGAGCAGGATTGGGAAGGTTTGGGAAAAATTTAAGAGCACTAAATCAAATTGTTGTCACACTTTTAAAACAGCCATTAAAATCCAAAATTGAGGGATTCTTGATAGGTTTTTGTTCTCTCTGAGTCTCTTGTTTGACCCCAATTCCTGTTTCTCCTGCTGAAGCCAGGGTTGCTCCGTGCAGGAGCACGCCCTCCTTTCCCAGGGGAACATTTTGGTGGGGGAGCATTTGCTGTGGTGAGTTTCCCTTTTCCCTCGTGTGGAGCTCCAGCAGCTCCTCTTGGCTGGGGACAATCCCCGACGTCCCCTGCAGCAGCCCCGACCCCGGCAGGGCTCCAGGTGTCAGCCAGGCCCTCCCTGTGCCCCTGCCCCGAGAAAGCAGATTTGGGGTTTTCAGCAGAGTCATCCAAACCCCACCAATGCATCATCGTGGCTCTTTCCCCCTTTCCCAACCCACACCAATGTCACAAAGTCCACAATTGATTAAAACTTAGGCATCACTGAAATCAGTTTGGTGTCTCACATATTTCTGTATTTCTGGGTCGTTTTGCTTTCTCTCTGTTAAATATTCTGGGAAAAAGCCTTGTTTGTGCCTCAGCCAGCTGAGCAGAGACCTTTGCAGTACAGAGCCTGCAGAGGATCCTCCCCATCCTTCCTCTTCCTCACTGGAGCCAGCCGCACATCCCTGGGATGCTCCCGCATGGAGAGCACCCTCACCTCCAGCTCTCCCTTCCCAGTGCGCCAGCTGCCGTGGTGGGAAGTGATGTGGGACAGCTGGGATGGACCTGCCTGGCCTCAGCACTCCCCACTGCTCCTGCTTCTGCACAGGGGTAGGAGACCTCAGTACCTGAAACCCCTTTTATGCTGAGGGTGTCACCAACTCCGTGGATTTTAGTGTCAATTGAAAGTGTAACACAGCTCAAGTTCCATTTTACTTTAAAAACGTGGTTTGGGTTCACCAGCACCCACGGTGTGTTTTGTCAAGGCGTTGAATAATTGGTTTAAAGGCTGGAAACATTCATCTGCATTAGCAGAAGTTTAGCAGTTGGGTAAAGAAACTTCATAACTTTTTATTTGGGAAAATACTTGTCTGCTATTTCACTTGGACTCGTGTTTGCACAGTATTAACCTGAAAAGCAGTTGTAGGTGGAAAAAACCCCTCAAAATTGGCCAGGAGCTGGTGTGTGCTCAGCCATTCCCTGCACATCCTGCTTGTCAACTTGCTCCCATTTTTTTTCATTAGTTTCTTGTTATAGTCAAGATATGGTCAATGATCTTTTGAGCTTGGTAATTTTGTTAAACCTTTTTTATGAGGAGTATTGAATTGCTGCATTGAGATGGGAGCTTGCTTCCGTGCAAGATTAATTGGGACTGGTATTTCATTTTGCATAGCACTATTCAAAGCTAATAAAAAGGCCCAGAATAATGAATTCTAAAGTCAAATTATAATGAAAAGCCACAGGTGATTGTTTCATTAGGCTGGATGCAGGAGAACTGTGTCTTCTCTTAACTTTGCCTGTTTGTATTGGTTGCCTGGGGGAAGTAAACAACTTCCAAATGGGTTTGATGTTTCTGAGAAATGTTTTCTTCTGGAAAGACTTCAATAATTAAAAAGATGTGCCTTCTTAAAAGTTCACTGAAGCACAAAACTATTGCTTTAAAACATTCTTTGTTCAAAATTGTTACCTTGACTGATATTCATGGGAGGAAATTGCCTTCAATGAAGTGAACAAAGCCCTTCTCTTAGCCAGGTTTCAGTGCCTCCCCGGAGAAATGCTCGAGAGCTCCAGGGCCAAAAAGCTTGGCCCAGTGGGAGTGTGACGGTGCTGATGGTGTGCACAAAACGTAGGGAAGGAGCAGGGCTGGGGTGCAGCCCCAGGCACAGAGCTCTGGGCCCCACAGCTCTGTCCGAGGCCCCACCTGAGATAAAACTGTGCTGTCTCTTGCATGACTGTTTGCTGTCTCATTCTGTACTTGTCTTCCATGTGTGATTAACTCCCAAATGTTCTCTTTTTTTTTTTCCTTTTCCCTTTTTGTAGAAATTATTGAGCCTACTACCTCTAGTCGTGTCTCAAGCCCAGGTCAGTATCCCCACGCATCCCCGCAGGAGGCTCGGTGCCTGCAGGGCCTCATTGCCATCGGTGCCCGGGGCTGACCCAGGCAGCTGTGTTGTGGTAGTGCTGGACTGTCTCCTCCGTCTTTGTGCTTCCATTGGTGTGTCTTCCCTCCAGGCTTTGTGTCTTGTCCTCTTTCTCCCTGTTTTGAGCAGCCTCTCCCACATCCCTGTCCCTGCCATGGGTCTCTCTCGGCTGTCCCGGTGGGGGTGCGCAGGGCACTGCTCTGCGTGGGCAAGTCCCTGCTCTGGAATCACCTCACCCTTTGAGTCTTTGCTGATGTTGTTGCAAATGTGGATGTTGGTTTGAGGATTTACAGATTTCTCGCTGTCTCATCACTGACTGATTGTGGGATGGAGCCAGGAGCTGTTGTGAGGTGTTTGTGGGAGCTGAGCGCCTCTCCTTGTGCCTGGCAGGTGTTAACAGGTCCTGAATGTTTGTGGTACATCCCCATTTTCTTGGGGATTTCCTGCTGCTTCTCCCCAGCAGGACACCCTCAGTGGAGCTGGTCATAGAAACATGGAATGGTTTGGATTAGGAGGGACCTCAAAGTTCATCCGGTGCCACCCCTGCCAAGGGCAGGGACACCTCCCACTGTCCCAGGCTGCTCCAACCTGGGCTTGGACACTTCCAGGGATCCAGGGGCAGCCACAGCTGCTCTGGGCACCCTGTGCCAGGGCCTGCCCACCCTCCCAGGGAACAATTCCTTCCCAATATCCCACCTGTGAGACAAAAACAAGCAGAGTTTTTCTCTGGCAAAACCTACACCAGATGTGTACTTTTATTTCCTAACTCAGATAAAAAGATTGGAAGGACTGTGCCAGAAAGCCACAGAAAGTGGGGTGATTAAACCAAGTGAGGCAGACAAAAGTGCAGATTAAACCAAGGGTTGCAGAAGGAAAACCAGGCACAGGTGGTTCCACCACCCTCAGACTTACAGGAGTAGCAAGGTTTAAATCTTCAGTGCTTTAATTAAAGAGCTTAGGGAGGCCAAGCTCCGGTGTCACTCGGGGGGCAGAGGTGCTGCCTCCCTGCCTTCCCCGGGCCCCAGGGAGCTTCCCAAAGCTCTCCATCTCCTTAGGGCAGAGACTGTGCTGTGCCAGAGCCACAGCAAACCCTCTGAGTGATGTCTACAGGAGCAGCCTCCATCCAAACCTGCACATGGGGGGGCTGGACTGCAAACAGCTGATAGTGCTTGCAATGAAAGTCCCTATCCTTGGGATTTTCCACAGTTGCCTTGGACTACCAAGGAGTTGAAAATAAGCTGGGGAATTATTTTTGAGTTAACAGAAGCTGAGAGGAAGGAAAGAGTCACCGCTGTGTCGGTTGTGCAAAGTGGTGATAGGAGACCCTCACTCTGTGTGTTGTTTAACTCTGGGGTTTGTAACTCCTGAAAAAGTGCCCTCAGCCTGATGCTGTTCCAAGCTCTGTTCAGGGAAGGAGAGATAATGCTGGGTGGTTGCAGCTGGAATGGACTCCAGTAACATTTCTGGGTTTAATCTCCATCAGTGAGAGCTCCAACAGAGGCACAGTCATTCCTCACTTGCAAAAACTGCTGTTCAAGTAGCACAGCGTTGAGATGTGTTTGAATTCTTGTCTGCATAAATGTGCACCAAATGAGCAAAATTACATGTATTTTTGGGAGCAGGATGGAGATGGGGGAATGGAAAGGCATAGAGCCCTTTAATAATGATCCCTCTCTTAATTCTGAAAGCACGGTGCTAAATAGAGAGGGCTTTTTCCAAACATGAAATTGAGAATATGAAAACCTCTGAACGCAACAGAGGAAAAATTTAGGAATCATTAAAATTGCAGTAGATATGAAACTACATGAGCAAATCCAGCTTTAAATCACCAAGGAAAGTACTCTGAGCTCAGTTTGCAGTTGAAAACCAACATCTGTTCTGCTGAAAGACAACAGAAAGGGGGAGGAGGGTTTAAAGACAGTTCTCAAAATGGTTGAAAATTTAGTATTGAGTCTTTTCTCCTGGAAATGAGCCCTGGTACCAGCAGTGACATTGCATTGAACTGTTCTGTTTGCCTTCCATAATTAAATAACACTGTGATAGTCCCTCTACTTGGCTAATTTTAGCCTGGTAAATAGCTGGATAGTGCCAGCGCTATTGTTACCAAGTTATTCAGCTGCAGAGGCAATGAAAATCTTCCCAGAGTTTCAGGAACTGAGTCCCTCATGTGCTGCAGCATCAGCAGGGAAGGCAGCAGGTTGGGGTGGGAAGTGGTGGCAGAAAGCCTGGGTTATTCGTCCATAGCTGCTTGTGACAGGAAAATTAGATTTATCATAAATCACAGAATGGTTTGGGCTGGAAGGCACCTTAAAATCATCTTGTTCCACCCCCTGCCATGAGCACGGACATTTCTGGCTTTGTTTAAGGTCCTCCCAGGAGGTTTTGGCCACAGAGTCCTTTGGGTCTGTCTGGCTGCCCCGCTTCCCTCATGCAGGAATACAAAACATGGATAATCTGTAGGAACTCATTTTATCCTCGTGTCTCACATCAGCCAGAAGACAGAGCATCAGCCTCCTTCCTGCTCAATCAAGGCTCTGCAGCTAATTAGCTAATTACCACCATCCTTTACCACTTCAGTGCAGCTTCAGGGGATGTTTTCCCTGGAGAAGGACACAGAGCCTTTGTAGGGTTTCAGTACTGAGCCAGAGGTTGTGAAAACACCCCAAAGCGAGTCAGTCTCTGACCGCAGGAGGGTGAGGGAGAGTTGGAGGCCAAGGCTCTCCCAGAAAGGATGGGAAACGACTGACAGGATGTTTGATGTTCCATCATTACTGCTTGAGTTTCCCAGGACCCTCCTTAAAGATCAAACTCAGAAGTTGCTCTTTGTAGAAAGTGAGGAATCTGTAGCAATCCTGGAGAACTTTCAGGATCCCCCCCCAGTTCCCAACAACAGGGTACAAAGCATTTCAGACATTTTTAATGCGTGCAAAGCAACGCCGTGTTTGAGAGCCCTGGTGACACATTTGTGCATTTCTCTACTGGAGCCCTTTTCGGTACATTTGGGGATTTACTTTCCTCATTTGAAGTGACAGTGCTTCAAGCATGTGGAATTAGCTGCAAAAGTTACAAAATTGGGGCCACCGTTGGTATCTGTTTTGTCAGCCAGCGCCAGGAGCCGGAGCTCCTTACAAATCTTTCCTCCTTCAGCATAATTAGTTCACAGGTGGTGTCTTGAAAAGCCTTTGAAGATGTTGCTGAATTCTTAATGCTGACTAAACAAGTAACTGTGACAGGTCAGAGAGAATAATTGAGGAATCTTCTTTAATTAATGATTTCACATCTTATGAAACACTTTTATAAAAATTGGAGCTGGAGAGAGAAGGACCTTAAGTTATTTAATTTTCTCAGGAACAAAAGCGTATGTTTAAATGAGCACTTGGGCAGGTTGGACAACTCCTTGAACTTCAGTTGCTTCTCCCTGCTCTGCCTTTCTGCACATCTAACACATTTAATGTGCCACAATACCAAATAATACCTCATTTCAAGCAGGCTCTGTTTGTTTCATGGGAAACCTGCCAACCCCTCCAGTTTTTCTCCTCTTATGCAGTTGCAAATCCCATTTAAATCAATCAGTGAATTTGTGTAAGGAGAATCTGCAGGGCTGGACTCTGAATTCGGCATTTCCAGTGCTCTTTCTGGCCATTAGTTCTGTCTGTTCGTGAGGAAAGCACCACGTTCCTGCAGCTGGAGGGCTCTGCGTGTGAGAGGGAGACATTGGCGCAGCAAACTCTGGAGCAGGGAAGAGCCCTGGGTCAAAAGACAGAGCCAGTTGTGCTTCATCAGCCAACACCCCACTGTTCTTCCTTTTCCCTGTCTGTGGAATTCCTTCCAAAACACTAAACGAGCATGAAAAGGTGATCCAGATTTCGGGTTAACAGGCCCTGGATCATTGCAAATTTAACTTCTAAATCCTGTTAGGAGCAGATGTGTGTTTGTTCTAAGGGCTTTTAATGCTTGGCGGCCACTTTGGTGCCTCCCAAACAACCCACCTGGGAAGGAAGGCAGAGTGTCCCATCTCCATCAGCTGATGGTGAATCCCCCTCCAGCACTCAGTCCCAGATCACCAGAGGTTCTTAGCCCCAGCTAACAGATATCAAACAGATAGAGGGTTACCAAGCCTTGCTGTGAGTAGTTTGGCCTCAAACAGGCGAGTATCTCTAAAGAGAAAATACCAATATATTAAACCTCCTTGTTAGTCGGCTGAAAGCTTTATGTTCAGAGCACATCGTGTGCATTGCTGCTGCATTTCAGAACCCAGGCAGGTGTGAAATTCCAGCGTGGCTCCCCGTGCCAGGAGAAGCTGGTTTCTGTATTCAGCCAGCTCCGTGCACCTGCACCGTTAATTCCATGTTTCTGTGGGAACCCGCGGCTGAGCGACACCAGCCCGGGAACACTGGGAATTATATCCCGTGGGAAATAGCTGCCTTTCCGTGCTGCAGTCACCTGCTGCTACAAACAGGTGAACTCTGTGTTTGTAAATCATCCGGTGAAGGCACATCCTCCGAGTGAATGTGTGGAATTAGGTAAACATTTCTGTTTAAGCTGAACGAGTGTCTCAGGGTGTGCTCAGTGACATTCAGCGTGTTCAGAGCCTGCATCATCATTCCAGCAGAATGTTTGAACACACTAAATCATATTATTCGCTGCTTGCTGAAGAGATGCATTATTTAATATCAAAAGAGCTGCTTTCTGTCAGCTGAAAAATAGGACTAGAACTAGGTCGTTTTTAGTCCATTGGTTCCCACTCTCTAAGCTGGCATGTAAAATAAAAAGAATGTTTTTTTCCTGATGCTGTATTGCCTACAAGCCTTCTGTCAGTGGGGATTTCAATATTAATAAGTTTTCCCACGAATATGAGAAGCCCACTTAGGAGAAGAAGCTGCTCTGAGAATCCTGAATACTTTACAATATCACACATTGATCACTTGGCTGGAATTTCACATTTTAACCAAGGAGTGCTTCTGAGAGCTGCCAGGAAAGCAGAGCAGGGCCAGGTGTGAAATGGCTTCTGGAGGCTGTGAGAAGGGTGGAGGATGTGGAAGGTGCAGAGACGCTCAACCTCCTGTTGTTGCTTTCTCCCACTCGCGCGTTTCCTATTCCGGGATGAGCCACGGCTCCCAGGCTCCCTGGGCAGCCCCAGGTTCCTCCCTGTCTCTGAGGGATGCTCACCCTGGATGGAAGTGCTCAGCCTCAAGGGATCAGTGTCCTTGGTGCTGGGGGTTTATCAGCATCCATATTAATTTTCGGTTTTTGTGGATGGGATCAGCATTTGTCAGGTGTGAGTGTGTTGTGGGTAGGAACTCCAGCATGGAAACCTTGGGAACATGGGGAGGGATCTTCCCAGTACAGCTCGAACTTCCCACAGTTAAAGGGGTTTAAAACACAGCTATTCATAGAGTCATGGAATATCTTGAGTTGAAAGGGACCCACAGGATCATCCATTCCAGCTCCTGTTCCTTCACAGACCCCTCAACACTCCCACCTACTCTGGGCATCCCTGGCAGCGCTGTCCAAACGCTCCTGGAGCTCCGGCAGCCTCGGGGCCGTGCCCATTCCCTGGGGAGCCTGGGCAGTGCCCAGCACCCTCTGGGGAAGAACCTTTCCTGATCTCCAGCCTGAGCCTGCCCTGGCCCAGCTCCAGCTGCTCCCTTGTTCTTTATCCAACCTATTTACACCTTCCACGAGATTGAGACAAGTCCCAGCTCTGACTGAGAGAAGACAAGCAGGAGACTCCAGAATGTGATTCACCAGCAGGAAGAGAGCAGTCCGTGTTTTTATTTATCACAGAAGGATATGTTTTAAGTGAAGGTTTGATCAGCCAGAACTGGCTGGCTACAGGAATTGTACAGGAATAAATATGCATATATCCATCTCGATGAGACGGGTGGCCATGTGCAGAGATTTAAAATGTATATAGAGCTGTGTATCCATAACTTCAGGGAGGGCCCAACTCTGCGTGGAATATGGAGAAACCTACAGCTACAGCTGGCAGGGAAGGATCTGACAAACTTGGGTTGTTGATAGAGGGAAGGCTTGGGGATTAGGGGGCTTGTCAGAAAAAGCCTGTTTGAAAACTCCATGAATATGTCAGTTTTAAAGAAATTCAAATAAAGGCCTGTTGAGTTTTGAGTGGAAAAAAATATATTGGCTTCCTTCCAGGCTCCCCATCTCATTCCAGGCAACACTTCTTCTTTTTTTGTCTTTTCCCCGTCTGAATTTCGCACCAAATGGAAATTTCAGTTCCATGCCAGCTGCATTTAGAGTATCTGTGCAACATGGACATTTTGATGGAGTTGCCAACAACATTTCCAGCCAGGGATGGAAAACAACATCCCAGGATGACACAGGATCAGCCATGTCCGTGCTCTGAACCTGATGTTTAAAAGCTGCATCGCTGCATCTTTTCCTTTCCCTCACTACAAACAGGTGCAAGGCCCAGTCTACTGAGGTGATTTTCAAGCTGGTTTTGGTCCTTCTTTAAGCTTTCCAGATGAGCTCTTAACATGTCACCAGGCAACCCATGAAAGGCTGAATGTCGGTTTTTCCAGGAATCTCTCTGGGTTAAAGAAAACAGCACCAAAATTTGTGGGTAAAAACGTGATGGTCAAGCCAGGCCCGCGTCCTTCCAAGAGCGGGGTTGTAAGAGGTTTGAGCAGCAGCTCTGAACAATTAAGTAAATATTCCTTTGTCACTGGGTGTCATTGCTCTCTGGAGCAGCCCTGCCTTGGTTTTAGCTGGGTTTGTGCAGGACTCTGCAGCTGTTTGAGACAGAGCTCCGTCGGAACAGGAGCTGCTTGTGACGGCGCAAACGCCCCAACGAGGGCGGTGCAGGAGTCCCTGAGGAGACTCAGACAGGTCTGGAGTGTGAGCAGACTGAGGCCAGTGGCTGGAGGAGCTGGGAGTGAGGAACCAAACAGGGGTGGTGTGCAGAGAGCTGAGGCAGAGCTCGGCCCAGGCCCTGCACTCGGTGTTCCACACTCAGTGTCCCACACTCGGTGTCCCACACTCGGTGTTTCACACTCGGTGTTCCACACTCAGTGTCCCACACTCGGTGTTCCACACTCGGTGTTTCACACTCAGTGTTTCACACTCGGTGTTTCACACTCAGTGTTTCACACTCGGTGTCCCACACTCAGTGTCCCACACTCGGTGTTCCACACTCGGTGTTTCACACTCGGTGTCCCACACTCGGTGTCCCACACTCAGTGTCCCACACTCGGTGTTTCACACTCGGTGTCCCACACTCGGTGTCCCACATTCAGTGTCCCACACTCGGTGTTCCACACTCGGTGTTCCACACTCGGTGTCCCACACTCGGTGTTTCACACTCGGTGTCCCACACTCGGTGTCCCACACTCGGTGTTTCACACTCGGTGTCCCACACTCGGTGTCCCACACTCGGTGTTTCACACTCGGTGTCCCACACTCGGTGTCCCACACTCGGTGTTTCACACTCGGTGTCCCACACTCAGTGTCCCACACTCGGTGTTCCACACTCGGTGTTTCACACTCGGTGTTTCACACTCGGTGTTCCACACTCAGTGTCCCACACTCGGTGTTTCACACTCGGTGTCCCACACTCGGTGTCCCACACTCAGTGTCCCACACTCGGTGTTCCACACTCGGTGTTCCACACTCGGTGTCCCACACTCAGTGTCCCACACTCGGTGTTTCACACTCGGTGTCCCACACTCGGTGTCCCACACTCAGTGTCCCACACTCGGTGTTCCACACTCGGTGTTCCACACTCGGTGTCCCACACTCGGGCACTGCGCGGGGTCCTGCTGCTGCCCGACCATCGCTGCCCGCCGGGCCTGGCTGCACGGGCACCTGAGCATCAACAGAGAGAAGGGAGCTGCTTCAGAGGGGGGTGGCAGAAGCAGAGGTTTGCACCTCTGAGCAGAGAGCGTCCACTCAAACCTCAGCTGTTCAGGACACGCTGTGCAGGTGGAAGGAAACACATGAGGAGCTCAGGCCCGGTTACCACTTGCTGCTCCATTGATCCAGCAGGGTTAACAAGCACAATTCACTTCAGTTGGTCTCGTGCTCTGGCACCTGTTCCTGTTCAGGATTTTCAGGAAGTCCAGGTTTTAACTGAGCCTCTGAATCCACAGAACAGTGTGGAGCCATCTGATTAAAATTTTAAAGACGCTTTTCATTAAGATGGAAGTTGTGCAAAATATTTTCCCATTTTCAGCTGCTGAGTCAGATATTTCCATAAGAAAAAGCTGCTGGCATGAGGCAGCGGAAGATTAACTCAGTGGATGAGTGGCAGCCTGCTCCCTCCCACCCACCCACTCCACATCAAACCAAGCCATGGAGGTGACGCTGGGTGACACTGGGACATTCAGCGGCGCCTGCCACTGCAAACACCGGGGTGAAATGATTGACCTTGGCATCTTTTGTCCTCCTCATTTTCGAGGTACATGACTCAGCTTTGCATCTGTCTCTCAATCATCTCCCACAATGGCAATGCTGCATCTCTGTGCAAAAGAGAAGTGATAGGACTCGCCCTTGCTCTGTCCCTGATTGCTCTGGAATGATTGTCTCCCATTCAGCCTCCCTGCTCAACCTCCCGCTGCACAAAACCACCCAGAATGAGCTTTCTGCCAAAGCCAGGCAATTCAGAGAACAACTGGGTTTGGAAAGCTCCAGAGGGTGTTCGCTGGAACAAACGGGGTGCGGATTTTCGAATAGGAAAACAGGGAGTCATTTGAATAATCCGCAGGAAATTGTCAAAGCAAAGAACTCTGGTTAGAGAGACACTGCAGGAATAAGCAATGCCTGCCTTGCTGTGAGTAAGGATTCCAAACCTGCAGCCTGCTGTGCCCTTCCCTCCCACGTTGCACAGTCCCATTTAGTCTTTAATTTTCCCAGAATCACACAATGTCCTGAGCTGGAAGGGACCCACAAGCACCAAGTCCAACTCCTAGCAGAAGGAAACGCGTTTTTGTAAAAAGAGGTGAAATCCCACCCTGTTCAATGCAGATTATCACTGTGCAATTCCAATCAGGTTTTGGAGAAACCTGAAGGATTTTAGTACTTAGGGGTTATACAAGGTACAAACTAGGGAAAAAAAAGATTGGTTTTGAGGCAAAATGTGTCTTTCTGCACGTATCTCCAAGGCTGTCAGAGTCGGTTTTAAGGCATACATCTTTGGCTTTCCAGAAGCACCAAAATACTGTACTAATTGATAGAGATTTTCAAAGGCATGACTCTTAACAGAACCTGCCTGCTGAACCTCCCAGTCAGCTTTGAAAAATATCAGCTATTGGGGTTTTTCTCTCTCTTCTGTGTAATAACATATGCAAAGCTAAGCCATAATGTCTCCAAAATCCTCAGGATGAAGCTGAAAAGCGAGTGGGGAAGGCTGGGGCACGAAAAGTCTCCTGATGCAAAATCCTCCACCAGCAGGAAAAGCTGCAGAGGAGAAGCAGCAGCAGGCAGGAAGGGTGAGGGGCTCTGGAAAGGGACCCCCAGCAGAAATCCAACCCCAAATGGCTCTGGAAGTGGGGGGTTCATTCCCTCTCACCCACAGGCAGCTGCAAAAGCTCAGAGTCCTCCTGATGGCAAATCAGCTCCTGCTGCAATCCCAAATAATTCATCCTAGGGAACAGTGATTAAAGATAAATGGAACCACAGAATCATGGAATGGTTTGGGTTGGAAGGGACCTTAAATCCCACCGAGTGCCACCCCTGCCATGGCAGGGACACCTCCCACTGTCCCAGGCTGCTCCCAGCCCCAATGTCCAGCCTGGCCTTGGGCACTGCCAGGGATCCAGGGGCAGCCCCAGCTGCTCTGGGCACCCTGTGCCAGGGCCTGCCCGTTCTAACGGAGTATCCCGGTTAAAAGGGGGAAATCTGAAAGTACTTCAGGAAAAAGAAAATCTGCACGTTCATGAAAAGGGACAAATACCTAAATACACACATATTCTGTAGGTTTTGTGGTTGGACTTACGTGGTGTTTGCTAAGTTCCCTGGGCTCACAAATGGTAGCCCCCAGGACCGGAGCAGCAGCTTTGGAGCAGCAGCTGAGGCCCTGCAGAGCAAGAGCCCTGTGCCTTGGGAGATTGGACCTTGTTGCAGACAGAGGAGGATGTGTATGAAATCCATGAAATCCGTGTATGAAATCCACGTTTGCCTCAGTGTTGTATAACATGCATTTAAGTGCTGTTTAAATTTATTGGAATGAGGATCCATAGGCATGGAGGGGAGAGTAAGAGCTACACAGTTACAAAGACAATTAAAATGAAGCACGGCTTCTGGAATAGGCCAAAGACACAGTTTGTAAGCCTCACTTTCTCTTGGAATCGGCATCCTGTGCTTGTGGGTAGCTGTAGGCAAGGAAAAGGCACTTGTGCAGCTGAGTAAGAACAGCTGCAGGTGGCATTTGCACATGGAAAAGGAAAAGGAAGGTGTTGGAAGGGAAAACAATCTGTGCCTGGTGCTGCAGGGAGGAGGGGCCGGTGCACCCCGAAGTTCAGCACATGGGAATGACCAAACAGCTCCAGTGCTTTTATAAAAACCTGCGGCAAGGAGTGGCCAGAGCAGCAGCCGGCACGAGGAGCCTCAGCCAGGACCCCTCAGCAGGGTCAGGGATGGGAGATGGATCCCTCAGCAGGGTCAGGGATGGGAGATGGATCCCTCAGTGGGGTCAGAGATGGGAGATGGATCCCTCAGTGGGGTCAGTGACACAGGAGATGGATCCCTCAGCGGGGTCAGGGATGGGAGATGGATCCCTCAGCGGGGTCAGTGACACAGGAGATGGATCCCTCAGCGGGGTCAGGGATGGGAGATGGATCCCTCAGCGGGGTCAGTGACACAGGAGATGGATCCCTTCCCTGGAGCCACCCCCGGGCAGCCCCAGCACCCAGCTGCAGGTGACAAACGGTGTGCTCAGAGTGAGAAATCATCTCACTGCAATGTCCAGGCATTAAATCCCGTCTGAGCCAGACGAGGCAGCTCCCGGGGCTCCGTCCGGAGGAGGAGCCCGGCTCTGCGGGGCATCCATGGCTCCCAGCCCCCGCACCTGGACACTCCCCTGCTCCCGATGTGTGGAGAGCCCGGTGCTGGCTGCGGCAGAGTCTGGCTCGGGGAAGATCTCAATCAAGTTGAAAAGTTGTAACAATTTTACTCGGGCAGTGTTTGAACACTCTCGAGTTCCATGAATAGTTAATGTCACGTCAAGTGCTGGAGACAAACGCTCTTGGATCTGAAGAGCAAATAGCTCAGCCAGTGATGAGTTATGTTTGTTCCCTGCATACACAGCCCCGTGGAAATTGCAATCATCCCTCATGAACGGGCTCAGCGCTTTTTACTGCATGGAAGGAAGGGTGGCCACTGCCTGCTGACTGTGGGAAAGGAGAATTGCCAGGGTAACCTGCTTTGTTCTGCTGCTGCTGAGCGCATCAGGCGCTGTAGTGCTGCAGAGAGGGCGGCTGGTTCAGGTGCCAGCGAGCCTGGATCCCCTTACGGGGGTGACTTTTCCTGTGTCCTTCAATTCAAGCCGTACCCCGTTACAAAGGACAGGAGTGAGCAGTGCTGGTGTACAGGGCAGACCTGGGGGATGACACAGCTCACAGAATCCCGGGATCACTGAGCTTGGAAAAGCCCCCCAGATCCAATCCCTGATGGATCCCCCCCTTGTCCCCAGCCCAGAGCCCTGAGTGCCACCTCCGGCCCTTCCTTGGGCACCTCCAGGGATGGGCACTCCAAACCTCCCTGGGCAGCCCCTGCCAAGGCCTGGCCACCCTTTCCATGCAGAAATTCCTGCTGATGTCCACCCTGAGCCTCCCCTGGCCCAGCCTGAGGCTGTTGTGATTCAAGGTGCCACTGTAACTTCTGGAATTAGCAAACAGTTGGACTTTGTTATTTACTTCATCCAGCACCTTCTTCTAATCAAAACATTATTGATGATTAATTCCTTGGCTACTGGTGCAGTTCGGGAATAAATTTCCACGGATTATGGGGGTTTTAATATTCCTATAAAAAGAGAGGAATACATGTACTATGCAGAAATATGACCAAGAGGAACCTTCCAGAAACGCTTAAGAAAGTCAACAGAAAAGCTGAATAAACCCCACATCTTAGAAATCATCTGCCAACCACCTCAGTGGAAGATTTGCTTAAAGGCTACCAGCACTTCCAGCCAAAAACTTACTTCCTCATACACCAAAAAAAGGCAAGAAATCATGTTCCAGCCTGCTTAATTCCACATCCTTTGTCAAGAGCACAAGAATGATGTGGAAACCGTGCAGAAACTGGAAAGTTCAGTGGAAAAAATTATCATTCACGCTCCTGTATGACATTGCCTCAACACAGCAGAACCAACAAAGTCTTCCTGATATATGAGAACTATCAAAGGTTGCCACTGAACACGGAGATTTAATGTGCTGCTTAATTCAAGAGCTTATTTACAATGTCACACGTCACTTGGAGAAAAATGGCTCTGACAACCAATCATTTAAAATATAGGAAGAATGTTTAACAAAAGGTCAGAAGTACAAATATTTTACATATTAACTACTAATAAATTCATTTCCTCTCAAAGTTAGGAGGATCAGCAAATGTCTCCAAAGCCATTTGCAATATTTCAGCACAAGACCCAACCTCTAATTACCAATGTAAGTTGTAAATAATTGTCAAGTATGCAGATGAGCCAAAAATTCTCTCAAATTAAAGTAATTAGCTCCCAAGTCAAATTTTTCTGTCACATTAAAATGCTTTTCCTTGTCTCCAATGTGACACTTACAAATGAGAGCCACATTGTCAGGGAAGCAGTTATTGTAGGCTGCCAGAACTGTCTGCACAAGGAGCCGAGAGCTCTTCACGCTCACCTGAGCTTCCCAGCAGTCCATGTTTTCACTCCATAGTTGTGCTGCTCATCCCACGTGTGAGTGGGGAATTTATCCACCTGGAACCCTGGCAGGTGACTCCGAAGTTTCCCCATCCCTTGGTGTGGGAATATCCCCCATGGAGAGCCTCAGTCCTCGGCTCTTCCTGGTTCTCCTTCCCTCAAGAACCTTTCCAGACCTGCTGGTCTGGGGTACAGAGGAGAACTGTGCCACACCCTGCAACACAGGGATGGGGGAACAGGGATGGGAATGAGTGGTTTGCTTCTCCCAGTGCTTTCTCTGGCACTTTCATGGTTTATTCTCAATGTCCCCTTAACCAAAGCTGTGTTTGCCACATCCAGTGGAAGATCCTGAGCCATTCTCCTGTTTAATTTTGGGCTTCCAGGCAGGACCCAGCATCAGGCTTGGTCTCTATTTAACTTCAGGCTAAACAAGGTTGGGTTTGCTGTTTGCTGCAGATGAACCCAAAATCAGGGCAGATGTGGGAGAGGAGCGAGTCCCAGCCTTGAACACGTCCCATCCCAAAGCAGTTGTGTGAGCAGAAGACTGCACAGTGCCCTGAAACAATGCATTATTTACCTGTTCCTTTCCAGTGATCCCTTCCAGTGGCTGTTCCCCTCTACCTCAACAGTTGTTGCTATTCCACTTCTTCCAGACAAGACAACAGGGTTTGGACTCAGAAACCCAAGCTGGATTCGTGCTTTCCTTTGCCCTGACTGTGCCAAGAGCAGTAAATCTGGAGGATTCTCACGGGGGGAGGGACAGGCTGAACCTTACTCAGGCATCTGAGTAAGGTTGGAAAAGCTTCCCCCGGAGGGCGCCGGGCACTGCCCAGGCTCCCCAGGGAATGGGCACAGCTCCCAGGCTGCCGGAGCTCCAGGAGCGTTTGGACAGTCCTAGAAGGCCCAGGGGCCATGATTTGGGACTGTGGGTGACAGGGTCTGCTCCTGCTGCCTAGAGCCATCAATTCCCTGCTCCTTGGCTGATTTCTGCCATCTCCTGTGCTGGAGGGGATGAGGTGGTGATCCCATTACGCACGGGTTCATCCCAGGACTAGGGCTCGTATCTCCTCTGTCTGTTCAAAGTCAGCTCATTCCTCAAGGCTGCTCCCATCCATCGCTCCAGAGCTCCTCAGAGATGTTTCATTTTTCCAACACGACTGCTCTCCTCAGCCACACAAAGAAATGGGACACGACTCGAGTATAAAGGATGATATATAAAGCCAAATTTTATTCTGTTCCCTCACAGTAATTTTCCTCACAAATGCTTCTCGGGATTGTGAAATATTCCTTGCAGCAGAGTCCGAGTCCATCAGGGCTGTACTATTTCATCCTGTTAAACTCGGAGCTCTCCGTGCTCAGCGCCCACTTCATTCATCCCAACAAGGCATTCGAGGGATTCTTTTCCCTTGCAGTATTTCAGGGAAGGTGTTTCTGTTTCATAGCATCAGGTTTATCTCTGTCTAAATGAAATTCCATTGAAGACACACCTGAGCAATGAGAGAGGGTTGAAAATGGGGGATGTTTTTGGAGCTGTCACCAAAGCTTGTCCTGCACTGTTGGAGCAGCACCATTGCTCTGATTCTGGGATACGCAGGGCCATTCACAGGATCCTGGAATGGTTGGGGATGGGAGGGACCATAGAGATCAACCAGTGCCACCCCTGCCATGGCAGGGACACCTCCCACTGTCCCAGGCTGCTCCAAGCCCCAATGTCCAGCCTGGCCTTGGGCACTGCCAGGGATCCAGGGGCAGCCCCAGCTGCTCTGGGCACCCTGGGCCAGGGCCTGCCCACCCTCCCAGGGAACAATTCCTGCCCAATCTCCCATCCAGCCCTGCCCTCTGGCAGTGGGAAGCCATTCCCTGTGTCCTGTCCCTCCATGCCTTGTCCCCAGTCCCTCTGCAGCTCTCCTGGAGCCTCTTCAGGCCCTGCCAGGGGCTCCGAGCTCTCCCTGGAGCCTTTTCTTCTCCATGACTGAGCAGGAACCACAGTGAGATCCCACAGAGGGACTGGGAACTGCGGGGATTTTCAGGTACCACTGAGTGCTTTTGAGCAGCTGCTGACTTGGGAAATGCTTTGTTCCAGAGGGTTGTTTGAGAACAGGAATTAAGACCCTTAACCCCCTTTTGCCCCCAGAGCCTCAGTCCCAGCCCTGCTGCCCCCCGTGCCCGGGGCTGTCCAGCGCTCCTTGAACAGCTCTGCTTGGAGCCACTGCACAGTGGGGCTGGCAGCCCCACCACCCGCACAAGCAGAAATGATCTGACTTTAAAATCTCCACTGCTGGGTGTATTTTTAGCAGTTTGAAATGAGCCTGTTGCTGTTTACAGTACTTAGCATGAGTTATTTGTCAGGGAACGGGAAAGGTGACCCCGACTGCTGTGGAGGGCAGGGAGGGAAACGCATATCTTCTTCTGCCTCCTTGGCCCAGGGTTCCCAGAGCCAGGGAACCCAAATTCCCCGGCAAAGATCCCCACAAGTATGAATTACACAGCTGGTGGCCATGGTTACCGTGTGTTCATTGCTTGACTCTTTTTTTCAACCTGTAAGTATCACATTTTATATTTTACCTCAGTCAAAATCAGCATCAAGATCAGGTTTGAATTAGACACAGGGCATGTCCCAACTGGGGTCTTCGTGACTGAAACAAGAAATGCTTCTGCCTCATTTTCTGTGCATACACAAACACACACTGGGGTAATATTTCACTTTAAGACATTGCTGGTGGCACGGCTCAAGTGTTTAAAATACTCGGCTTTCAGATTTCAGCACAACAAACAGTTGATTTTTTCTCCTGCAGTTCTAGCAATCATCTTTGAGTCCCTGTTTTTCCATTTTAAGACTGAGAAAATGCTATTTTATTCATTTAAATTTGAAATAAGGACAAATCAGCATTTCATTTTCTAGTTCCTGCCCTGCCAGCAGCCCTGTGTGTGAGTGCTGATGGACAGGGCCTGATAACACCCCTCTCTTATCAACCCCATCACTCTTCTGGGGCAGAAATCTTTCTGCCAACACTCCCATCTCAGAGGATGATAAAGCCCCTCTGTTAAGCACCTGGCACTTTCCAGCTTTATCCTCCACAGCCCTGGCTTATCCACCGGGCAGAGTCAGCTCTTGGACAACTTCTGCAATGTTCCCTGTGTCCTTTCTCAAGGATTTTCAGAGAGATTTGTCTCAGTAGTGCTGAGCTCTTCTTGACAGAAAATACACCAAAGCAAGATCCTGCCCCAGACTGCAGCCCCAGGACCCAGGGAGTGGCTGCCCAGACATGGACTGAGCCAAATCTGCTGTGCCCTGAGCTGGAATATCTCATGTAGGTGATGCTGTGGGATGGGGAGTCCCATAGGACATTCCTCCCTTGTTCCTGCCAGAATCCTTGTCCCTACAGCTTCCCCCCCTGCCCTGGGCAGCTGTGCCAGGGCTGGACAGCCCTTTCCAGCCAGGCTGAGCCCCTTCCCAGCTCCCTCAGCCTCTCCTGGGGCTCCAGCCCCTTCCCAGCTCCCTCAGCCTCTCCTGGGGCTCCAGCCCCTTCCCAGCTCCGTTCCCTGCCCTGGACATGCTCCAGTCCCTCCATATCCTTCTTGTCCTGAGGGGCCCAGCACTGACCCCAGCACTGGAGGCGTCCCAGCAGTGCCAGCACAGGAGGGACTTTTTAAACCACACCAGGGACAGAGGAACACCAGGCTGGAGAGGACCTTCTGAGTGCCCACGTGCAGCTCTCAGCTCCCAGGGCCACTGTCCAAAGGCATTTCCACATTACTGAAATTCCCAGCAATTTCCAAGTGTTATTATGGTGGCCAAAGCTCTGTTTAATCACAGCCTCCATCTGGCACACACTTCAAAAGGGCCTCCTCCTTCAGACGGATCTATTTAACTTCACTCCTGAATTTTCCATCACAGTGCATTTCCTGTCTCGGGCACTCAGCCTTGAGGATGATTGCATTTGCATAAGACTAAACAAATCCGCCTGTCTTCGATGATTCATTTTCAGACAAGATTTTAGGGTTTTGTTCTCCCAAGGTCAAGCTTTCCCCAGTCCTTCCTGCCTCCAGGCACAGCGGGAGGTTTCTCCCTGCTCCTGCCAAGCTTCCCTCTGGCCAAAGGCTCCGGAGCTGGTTGTGGAGCTCTCCAGGCATTCTCTCCCCATCACCACTGCTGCTCCCTAAGAGAGTCTTTTATAGACTGTCGACCTTCTCCTCCACATCCATAAATCCTCCACCAGCTTCAAGTGTAACAAAATGTAGAGATGTTATCCCTAGGCCTCTCTGAGCCTTCTGAGGCCCATTATCTCCCCATCTTTTCTTTTAAAAGAACGTTATTTGACAGCCCAGCCTTTTTCATCCTCTTTTTTTTTTGCCTTATTGCTTTGACCTTGAGTTAGTTTATTCCTTCCTTCTCTGTATATTTTAAATGTTGCACCAAAAAATCCAATTTATTAAGGCTTTCCTTTAGTAAATTATTAACCTGAATATAGTTAAATGAAATGCTTATTAACATCTCCCTGCATAATCCATTTAACAGAATTAGTCTTGCTTATTCAGACAACCTAAAGGGGTCTGTGCTTTTGTCTACACAACATCAGCATTAAAGCTTATAATTATTTCTGGTTGATGCAGCCCTTGGTGTTGGGAAATGCTGGTTTGTGTGTTCCAGCATAGCACTTCTCCTAATCTCTTGTATTAATTAGAGATACTGATATAATATTACTTTGTTCCTTTCTATTCAGCACCAGGAGAGATGTCTGAATATAATCCTATCTGTGCTAACGGTGTCTTAAATATTTCCGCAAGTGCTGGCTGGTGTAAAACATTAGGATTAGGTACAACAGTCTCTAAATGGGAAGAAAGGAGAGCTTACAAGAGCACGTGGGCACCCGAGGTGTGCCTGGCACTGGGTGGTGGCCGTGCTCCGACGGCAGCCACGGCCTTGGCAGGGATTTCTCCTTCCACTGAGATGATGTTTAAAGTCCCTTCCAACCTCAATTTCCAACCCCAGTCACTCTGAGTCCATGAGGCCCCAGTGGGTCCCTTCCCAGCTCCTCTGTGATGCTCCGTGTGTGTCCCATTCCTCCCTTTTCCAGAGGGATGCAGCCGCTCTGGCTCTGAGGAGAATTTGACTTACCCAGCAGCATGAAAGTAAATTATTACCCCTCCGTGGCTGCAGCTGACATTTTAAACTCATTGCGTCTTCTAAATCCTGGGTCATTTGATATTTCAGACAGCAGGCTGTTCATGGAGCTCGTTTTAATCTTTTTCTAAATGGAAATTCACTTTCTTTTAAGGCACTTCAAGGTATCACTCCCAGGGCTCTGAAGTTAATTTGCAGCACCAGATCATAAAATCATGGAATCCTTCAGGTTGGAAAAGCCCTCCCAGACCAGAGTCCGACTGTCCCCAGCACTGCCAAGGCCACCCCTGACCCATGTCCCCAAGTGCCACATCCACATGGCTTTGAAATCCTCCAGGGATGGGCACTCCAAACCTCCCTGGGCAGCCCCTGCCAAGGCCTGGCCACCCTTTCCATGCAGAAATTCCTGCTGATGTCCACTCTGAGCCTCCCCAGCCCAGCCTGAGGCCGTTCCCTCTCCTCCTGTCCCTGTTCCCTGCCAGCAGAGCCCGACCCCCCCGGCTGCCCCCTCCTGTCAGGGACTTGTGCAGAGCCACAAGGTCCCCCCTGAGCCTCCTTTGCTCCAGCCTGAGCCCCTTCCCAGCTCCCTCAGCCTCTCCTGGGGCTCCAGCCCCTTCCCAGCTCCCTCAGCCTCTCCTGGGGCTCCAGCCCCTTCCCAAGGGTCAGCACAGGAGGACCCAGACAGTCTGACCCTGGTTTCTGTCACAGAGCCACCCAGAGCTGCTGTGGAGGAGAATCCTCAGCCTGGTCAGTGCAGCTCAAGCTCTGCTCCCCTTCCCCTCTCCGGGCACCCAAAGCTCTGTCACTCTCTGTAAACTCAGCTCTGATGTCGTGCTCTGTCTGATGGTGGGGATGGAGGTTATGGAAATGCCCAGGATGGCTGCAGGTGTAATCACAGACTTAAATAATTGCAGCTTTTATTTAAAGCCTAATCACACATTCCTCCACCATTATCTCCCTGCATAAATATTAAGCCTGGGAGCTCGTGTGTGTGTGTGAAACAATGACATGGTAATATTTCAGTGGGGGAAAAAAAGCATCTGGTTTATGCTGTTCTCAAACATTTAAAGCTTTTCAGTTTTCCCTAAACTGAGGGTTTAGTCTGACATGGAGAACCATCAAAAAGTGCTTTGAAAATTACCAAGCCCAAGAACAAAGTGACCTTGCACGGCCCTGCACAGCAAATGCTCAGGAAAGCAAGGAGTGCTCAGTCCTTCCCAAAATAATTACTCGGAGTAGATCAAGGACTGAGCAGACCATGCAAAGAGTCTTTAAATTTTAAAGGTGTGTTTCTTTTTAAAGTTTACATATCAGCACAAATCTATGGAATTTTATTAATATCTAGCAACAGCATTTTGCTTGGCCAGCAAGGAACTCAGGGAGCCACAGGAAAAGTTAATCAAAATTCTGAGGGGAAAAAGAAGTCTGCAGGAGATTATTAATTTGTAAAGATTTTTAAGGGTCTAGCCCAATATTTGAAGCTGTGTGTCATCCAGTAGGCCTAGTGTGACATCATAATAGATAATTAAGCTTCTCCAGGTATGCTTCTCCTTCAGGTTTCTTTCCCATCCAATTCTCCTGCTTAGGCAGCTTTGGGAACTGTAACTCTTTTCTATTATCTCCCCAAGTCAGTGCATTCTCCCCCCATTAACTCCCCTCGTGCCTTTGTGCAGAAACAATCCAGGTATGATTTAATAAGCCTTGGAAAGACAGAGCTGGTTCATATGCAGGAAATCAGATTTACATAATTTTCCGCTCGCTTTTATAGCCACTGTAGCTCAAATTATCTTTAAGTTGGGGAAACTCTTTTCATACCATAAAATGAAATAGCACCTGTGTTATGCTTCAGCTTCCTCGCCCAGCCCTTGTAATAAATTAAAGGTTGATTTGTCATCCTGACTTAGCACAGAAAGTCCTTTTTTAATGAGAGGAGAGGAAGCGCCCTGGCCTGCAGTTAGTCACAGTCATCAGTTGCTAAACTAAGCTTCAAAACCAAGTTTAATCTTGTTTTGTTTTGGCTTTATTACCTGAACCTTTCTGCATGGGGGGAAAGCTGAGGATTTTGGGTTGTGTCACATCCTCTGTGCCAAATAGAATGTCAGAATCTAAAAATGGAGCTCCGGGGTTCTGTGCAGAAGCAAAAGGGACCTTCATGTTCCAGGATTTGGGCTGAACTTGGGACTGGGGAGGCCACACCCTGTGAAAGCAAACAGGGTTTGGTGCAGGGTGAGGGAACAGCTCCTTGTCCTTCCTCCTGCCTGTGGCTTTCCAGGACCAAACCCGTGGGTTTCATAGAATCATGGAATGGTTTGGGTTGGAAAGGACCTTAAAGCCCAACCCATTCCAGCCCCTGCCATGGCAGGGACACCTCCCACTGTCCCAGGCTGCTCCAGCCCCAATGTCCAGCCTGGCCTTGGGCACTGCCAGGGATCCAGGGGCAGCCCCAGCTGCTCTGGGCACCCTGTGCCAGGGCCTGCCCACCCTCCCAGGGAACAATTCCTTCCCAATATCCCACCTAAATCAACACTCATCCACCTTAAGGCTGCTCCCCTTGTCCTTTCAAGGACAAGGCTTCTCCCAGGTCCATTCCTGCCCCAGCCCAGTCCCAGGGATCAGCTCCTCCCTTGCTTCTCAACACTGATTTCTTGTATTTCCCCTCTCTTTGCACTTAGTGTGTATTTACCCAGGAATTCGAGAAAGACTTTGTGGTAAACAAATAAATACAATTTCTTCAAAATAAGTATTAATGTCTTTAGCTGAGCACAGTTGTCAAACTTTGGCTTCTGGAGTTAGGCAGAAAACGAGCTGTTTTCCACGAGAGCTCAATCCAGTCCGCTCTCATTGATTGCACTGCAGATCTTAATGCTCAGTAACTTAAAAACGGATCAATTATTCAGCTGGTTAAAAACGAAGCACTCCCCTTTTTGAATGCTTGCCTTAAAAACAATTCCTCTTCTTGGAGCAAGCAGGGATATTCCCTGGGCGGGGTGGCAGCAGGGCCGGGCCGCGCTCGCAGCATTTCCTCTGCTTTTCAGAGGAATTCTGCTGCTGCCCTGAGAGGCAGCTTAGAACAATTCCTGCAGACTGCGAATGTGGGGGGCTGAGAGTGGGAACTGCCACTGACCCCCTCTCCTTGTCTTTGCAGCTCCCAGCACAGCTCAGTACGGGATCACCGGGGACGCCGAGGTGCTGTTCTCCTGCTGGTCCCTGGTGTTGACGCTGTCCTCCCTCAGCAGCATATTCTACCTGAAGAACATCATTCTGCACTAAATGTAAAGACCCATAAAAGGCTTTTAAGGATTCTCTGAAAGTGCTGATGACTGGATCCAATCTGGTAGAGTTTGTTAAAAGCAGCATGGGATATAATCAGTGCTTACATGGGGATGATCGCCTTCTGTAGAATTGCTCATTATGTAAATACTTTAATTCGACTCCTTTTTTTTTGATTAGCTGCATTACCTTGTGGAGCAGTACACATTGTCCTTTTTTAAGACGTGAGAACTCTGAAATTACTTTTAGAGGATATTAATTGTGATTTCATGTTTGTAATCGACAAGTTTTCAGAAGCATTCAGTCATGGTCTGCTGAGTCGCAGACTGTAGTTTACAAAAAAAGGATATTGCAGTAAAAATGTGCTTCTTTAAGGCTGCAATACAAACATTCAGTTCCCTTCTCAACTAGCATCCTATCCACATTTACACAGAAACATTTGTTCTTTTTTGAGTTAAAAAAAAAAATCAAATAATATTGCCTTCAAAATATTTCTTCAAAATATTACACATATCTAGATTTTCTTCTAGCATGATATTCAGGTTTCAAGAATGAGCCTTGTACTATAACTGCATTGCGCAGTACTGCTTTTGTTCTCTTCCCTCTTTCCTGCCAATTCAGCATGGTTGTGCCTTCATGAAACACGACTTTCCTCTTCCTCTCCAACAAATCTGGAATGCGTTTTGGGAAATGCTGAAGCATCCTTTTGAGCATAAGGAATCTCTCGGTGAGGACAAAGGTGCTAGGGGCTCCGAGGAGAATCTCCCCCCTCCAGGGGGAGGGTTTAGGTCAAGGGTAGCACCAACTCCTTTTTGTTCCTCCCTCCACCACCACTGACAAGTAGGTGACCTCTGTAAAAACGACATTTCCCATTCCAAAACAGAACTCAAATTATTTTGTGGCATCTTTTGAATGTAGGAACGTTTCCCGTAGTCCCCCTAAAGCCAAATTCCCACCTGGCTGTCAATGTCAGGATGGTCCCTTTTGTATTACTGGCAAAGCCGATGTGAATTGGTATTTGTCTTGCACTTAATTTTGTACTGGTTTGGCTGATTTAGCAATGATAAAGGATGCTTTGGATCATGAGATACCTGCAAATCCCTGGGGTATCAGGCAGAATTTTGTATCTACACATATCCTTGTGGCAGCGAGGGTGCTCCAGTAACTACTGAGGGCATGTGGCCATCCTCAAGAGAGCCACTTCGACAGGCAGGACAGGTGGGGACCTGCTCCCCTGGGCAGGGCTGTCACCTCCCAGCCCTCACATGCCACCCCCTGCTGCTGCAGCCCTCGAGAGGACACTCCTGTCACACACTGAAGGATCAAGCTCAGAAACAGTGAATAATGGTACTTTATTCTTTAAACCCCCTGGACAGTGTTGGTGTGAAGTGTTGCTCACAGTTTACACCTGACTGAAAACTGCCACCTGTGTAACTCACTGGGGTGACCGTGGCCAGCAGCCCTGGGACACCAGGTCCCCTGGTGACCCCAAGAGCTCCTGACTTGCTCACAAACAACTATTGACAGCAGGAATAACAAAATCATTATCACAGGGTCCCAGACTGGGTTGGGTTGGGAGGGACCTCAAAGCCCATCCCATCCCACCCCACCCCTGCCATGGGCAGGGACCCTTCCACTACCCCAGGCTGTTCCAAGCCCATCCAGCCTGGCCTGGGGTGGGACAGCACCACTCTTACTGTGATCATTCCCAGGTTCCGTGTTTGAGCTCCAGTAGGTGACACAAATTTCCCAGTTCCCCATTTTTTCTCCTCACAGCAGGTTTTGGCAGTGAGCAGCACCAGGTGAGCGCTGGGAATGCTCAGCAGGCCCAAGCTCAGCACAGAGATCCCATTTCTCCAGCAAGGAGCACTCTTGGGTTTTCTGGGCTCCATCTGAACTGTCCCAGGCCAGTGTGCAGCCAGAACCCGCAGTGCCTCTGCTATCCTTGCTGAGAAGGGGCAGGAACAGAGAGATGTTGGCTCCAAAAGATGGCAATAAAACGTCCTGGGTCACTTTGCATGTGTTCAGTGACAGATTGTATTCTTTCTCTTATTATTTACAGCCGTGTGCCAAGCAGTTGCTGTTTTCAGAAATGTGGCATTTTTTAAAACCTGGAATAACATGACCAAACCCATTCTGCAAGGAAAGGGTACAACCTCAACTCAAATGAGTTTATCAGTCCTGATATCCCGATCTCTCTTGTATTGCAGCTTTAAAGTGCTCTATTTTAGAATCCATTCACTAGAAACAGTGGTGCTGCAGGAAGTCTTGTGTCAGTGCGGTTTTATGAACGAAAAAATAAGGAAATGGATGACCCAACCCACACGTGTAAAACTGGGAGAGGGTTCTATACTGTGGCTGGATCAAATCCTGCATTCCAGTGATATATTGCATTCCAGTGATTCCTGATATTCGGAACCTGATCTTTCCAGCAACAGAATAGAATGATCAGCAGCTTTATTAAATACGAAAAAAGAATATACAGTGAAGTGTTGAATGTTTGCAGTCGCACCAGGGAGAGCCACTGGGTGACACAGATGTCCAGTCCCATGTTTGATTTTCACTTTGAGGGGACATCATTATTGTCAAGTCCAAAAAGAAAAAAACCAAACCCACAAGAACAGCAGAATTCGGAGCCATGTCTGGGTGCCAGGGGTGTTTTGGTGAGGCAGGAGTGTGCTGGGAGCTCAGCAGGGCTGGGTGTGTGTGAGGGGCAGCGAGAGGCTGCCGGCGCCAGGGGCTGCTCTGGGCTCTGCAGCCTGGATTTGGGCAGGACGGGGGCTGCAGGCAGAGAGGGTCACATGAAGACACCTGGCTCTGGTGAACGTGCTCCGTGCACTGAGCTGGGGTGGGACAGGCCGGGTGGGATCTGTGCTCCCAAAACGGGCAGCAGAGTGACCACAGCCACGTCCCAGGGACTGTGGGGTGGGAGGGTGTTTGGGGCTGGGAGGGACCGCCTGGTTCCGACGCTGTCATTTGTGGGCTGCACTTTGGGCAGCTGTTTGAAGGTTTGCTCTGCGCTTCCTCAGAGTTCAGACCCACCCTGTTCATGTCTGCCGGGCCAATCTGACTCTACTGATTCCCACCTTTCCCACATGAAAATAAAGGCTTAGCTGAGTATTTCCATCAGGGTTGTTGTCACGTTGGAACCCCCCAGTCTGGAAGGTCCTCCTTGTGCAGTAACTCAGGGCTGTGTCCCCACACGGAGCGGTGACACTGCTGTCACACAACTGCTGGCCCTGGAACTGTGCTGATACTCAGCTGAGGGATGTCTCACAACTTGGGAACAAATGCAGCTTCTCAAGGGTTTGTAGCTTGGCAGCATCCTTTGGAGCCAGACAGCTTTTTTTAGCTTTTCAATAGGTTTTTTTTAGAGTCGATGCTGTTTTTAAGATCCAGGAGTGTTAAACCCATCACAGTGACAGCTGCTTTTTTTGCACATTTTCTGAGCAAGTGTTCGAGATAGACAATGGCAAATGTTCTGCTACCAAAACCTCCACTGAGTCCACAGAACTGTGTTTTGAAGAATGTGTATACCAAAATATGTATTTACATGGATAAATATGCCTTAAAGACTAAATATGCATTTACTTCTAAGGCTGGATCCGCCTCGTGCCCAGTCTGGAGGTAAATAATCCATATTTCACAGCTGCCATGGAGGGGTTTGTTTCTTTGGAGAAAAAAAATGAGGGGGGAAAGCATTTCTTTAAAAAGAATCTTCAGTAATTTAAAAATCCTTGCATGAACTGCCATGTGTGAGGAGGAGAAGGGAAAGGATGAAGTTTATCCTGACACTCCAGCACGGGCAGTGCGGGCTTTGCCGTGGGGTGGCAGTGCTGTGGTGCCACCAAGAACTGCCACATCCTCTCCCATGTCCCCCTGCACACCCACATCCCTTGGAGCTGGGACAGAGTGAGGGGTCTGGGTGTTCCCCAGTTCCACAGGGCTGTGGGAGTGGAGCCACCTACCCACACCCTCCTGCCATGCTGCAGCTGGCAACACAGGATCCTTTGAAATGAGGAAATGTTGACAGAAAAAGGGAATTTAGAGAACAGGAATTAAAAATTCTCCATTCAGCCTTAGTGTTGAGAGCAGAGGAATCAGTGTTGGCATGGAAAGGAGGAAGTCCTTTGAATTTGGCCTTGCTGAGGAGGGACGTGGCGGGGCAGGGACGATGGCCAGGCTGTGTTGGGGTTGGGGTCGGTCCTTGCTTGTGTTCCCTCACTGCACTCCGAGGGCAGGGCAGGGATTTATTCTGCAGCCAGGAAAGTCCATAATCTACCTGGAAACAGCCAGGGCAAGGCAGTGCACAAAGGTCTCGGGCTGATGGGGAAGGGATTCTCAGCAAATCCTGCTCCCAGAGTTCTGTGTGAGCAAGGGCTTCACTGGGGCACCTTCAGCGCTGTTTGTTCCCAGTGCCTGATGCCTAATTCATGAGGAGCTCCAAGGTTCCTTTTTATTAGAAAACTCTCCTGTTTAAAAATGTGGAGATCAGCATATTTGCCACCTCTCATAAGCCTAGTTTTCAGTCATTCATATTTTAGGGCATATGAAGCATTCCCATCAGTCGGCAGGATGAAAATCCGCATTATGGGATGAGGGAGGAGCGGTTCCCACTCACCCCAGCTGCTCTGCCCTTGGCTGGGATGAGCTGGGAGAGGCCCTGGGGTCTCTGCCCAGGGGGCCCAGGGGTGCAGATCAGTCCCACAGTGCTGGCTCCATAACTCCCCACTGCCAGAGTTACCCCCGAGGGTTTGCTGGAATTTATTCCAACAGCCACCCTGGAGATGGGAGGAGTGTGACAGGTACCTTCTCCTTGGCTCAGAGCAGGCCTGGGTTCTCCCACAGTGGACTCTGAGCCCTCCCAAAAACAGCAGTGAAAACCAGCCCAGCTCAGAGTGATCCCACGTTCACTGCCAGTGCCCCCGCCCCTGGCACAGGGACAGCAGGGCCACCGAGGCCCAGGAGCACCAGGAGTGGCACTTCTGCAGCAGCCCGAATTTACAGACAGGGAGGGGACAGCAGAGTGCAGCTCCAGCCACAGGAATTCCCCTTATCAGCCAAGTATTGGAACACTCATTATGCCCATCCTCTTTCCCAGCTGCCAGCTAACAAACTGCCTGCATGATGATCTATATTCCAGTCGGTATCCAGAGGGGGAAATCTGTTCTCTCCTAATGCACATCCGTCCCTCTCTTCAGGGTTTCTCATCCCAAACCCAACACAGCTGGCACATGACACGCTGTGATTTCTGTGCAGTAACATGAGCTTGTCCCCTTCCCAGCCCCATTAGAGTCAGAAGCACACTCGTCCCATTAACCCCCACGACAGCCACTTAAATGTGCACCCCAAGTGAGAATAACCCTCCAAGCCAAGATGGAGCAGCAGCAGCCTCGTTTTCCAGTGGGTGGCTGAGGATGGGATGGCAGGGCCAGGCCCCCCTCCCTCTGTTTTGTAGCTTTTTAAAATACAAAACAGCCTCTCCTCTTCTGAGGGTGAGCAATCCTGGCTGTGAGGGGCAGCCTTTGAGAGGTGCCCAACATCCGTGTCGTGTCCCTTCAGGTGGGGCCGGGCAGGAGCTGCGGGGCTGGGGCTACTCCAGAGCAGCCTGATGAGCGCGGTCCTTGCAGGGACCCGGAGCTGCAGGAGGCAGCACGGTTCATTAGGCTGGGAAAGCTTTCCAGCCGTAAAGGAGCTGCTTTTCCTCTCCCGTTTAAGTGAACTGCTAAAAGCGCTGACTTGTTCTTCCACAGGGTTTCAAATTCACTGCTTTTTCATTATCCTTGACCTTTTTACATTTTTTACCATAAGGGAAAAAAAATTAACTTTGGAGTAAATTACTGTAAATCCCTCCCCAAAAGCGTTTAAAAACAGAGCCTGGGAGGCTGGGCCAGGGGAGCAGTGGCTCTCACTTGCCACTGTTTCCTGCATAAAGAGGATTTAACGTCTGTTGGCCAAAAATTACGGATCCTAAATCCCTGTGACTCATTTAGAAATGACTTTTAGCAGGACAGGTGCATGTATTCTCCCCAGTACTTTGTGTTATGAGTGGCAGAAGGACAAAGGGTGTGATGGGACAGGACACTTTGCTGTGTGCTGCTCCTGAGGCCTTGGACTCTGTGGCTTGGTCCCCATCTCTTGGTCCCTGTCTCTTCTCCCCATCTCTTGGTCTCCATCTCTTGGCCCCTTTCTCTTGGTCCTCTTCTCTCAGTTCCCATCTCTTGGTTTTCATTTCTTGATCCCCATCTCTTGGTCTCCGTCTCTCCCCAGCCCTGGAGAAGGGGCAGGCAGGGAGCAGGAGGAGGCTGCAGCCCAGGCTGAGCTCCCACCCCATTCCCTGGACCCTAAAAAAGGCATCAGACAAAGAACAACAGGGTCACTCCTTGTGCACGGAGGGCTGAGCTCCCACCTTCTTCTCCAGCTACGAGTTCAACCTAAACAAACCCAAAAGCTCCATGATGTTCTTTTGGCTCAGCCCAACTTCCCTCCCCAGGCTGGACATATCCATCCTGCCTCCCTCGGGAGTGGGCTTTGGAGTGGCTGATGTCGGGTTTGGAGTGGCTGATGGGTTGGGAATGGCTGATGTCTGGTTTGGAGTGGCTGATGTCGGGTTGGGAATGGCTGATGTCGGGCTGGGAATGGCTGATGTCGGGATGGGAATGGCTGATGTCAGGTTGGGAATGGCTGATGTCGGGCTGGGAATGGCTGATGTCGGGATGGGAATGGCTGATGTCAGGTTGGGAATGGCTGATGTCAGGTTGGGAATGGCTGATGTTGGGTTGGGAATGGCTGATGTCGGGCTGGGAATGGCTGATGTCTGGTTTGGAGTGGCTGATGTCGGGATGGGAATGGCTGATGTCAGGCTGGGAATGGCTGATGTCGGGTTGGGAATGGCTGATGTCAGGTTGGGAATGGCTGATGTCTGGTTTGGAGTGGCTGATGTCGGGATGGGAATGGCTGATGTCGGGTTGGGAATGGCTGATGTCGGGCTGGGAATGGCTGATGTCGGGTTGGGAATGGCTGATGTCGGGTTGGGAATGGCTGATGTCACACAGAGTGGAAGAGACACCTGAGCCTTCCCCATCTGCTCATTCTGTCCCGGGAGCCTTGCTGAGTGCCTCGCTCTCTGTTTCAACGCCTTAAGCACCTTTTTGCAAAGGCCACGCTGTGAGAGAGTGCATTTAAGGAATTAATTTCCTGGAGTTAATCACCCCTGGTGGCTCCTCTCCCGGCACAGCCGCTCCGGCTCCGCTCCTCGGGAAGCGTGGCGGCGGCAGCGCAGTCAAGAGGCTCCGAGAAGCGCTCCTGGCGTGGCATTTCTCCCCACAAGATTGCGGATCAGACACTTAATTCCTCAGAAAAAAAGCAGCTGAGGGCTTTGACCTTCTGTTTGAATACGGAATTAGCACTCCAGTAAAGGTTAATGAGCACAAGGGGGGAGGAGAGAATTTTTCACTGAAATGCTTCTGAGATGGGATCCAGCACGTGCAGGGCTCTGGGCAGGTCTGCTCTGGCAGCAGGAGCTGCTCCCCTCGGCCCCAGCACCACAGCCACCGGGACAGCCTCCCCAGAGAGGAGCGGGAGGGTTCCCCAGAGGACAGAGGGAACAGGGTTTCACTGCAGGTCATGGCTTTGTTCTCAGCTGAGATCCCGATGGAGAACATGGGACCTTGCTCCGAGCGTTCCAAACGTGCTCATTTTTCTGAGAACTGTGATCTGGAATCACAGCTCCTTTCTTTGCTGCCTCATCCAGCTGATGCTGGTGTAAAGGAATTCTTTTGCCGTGTGGGGGAAGCTGCCAGGATTGCTGTCAGGCTCTTCCTCTCCCGTTTGGCATCTCGGCCCCTTTCGCAAGGCTCTCCTCCAGAAGGGTTGGTTTGGCCAGTCCAGGCAAAAAACAACCCAGCCTTTCCCCCATTCCAAACCTTCCCCAATTTCTAATCCTCTCCCACCCAAAATCATGGCATCGCTGCTGTAAATGGCAGATCAGCAGGGTAAATACTGGGGTGGGGACCTCAAATGAATGCCACGAATTAGGGCTGCTCTAATTTGAGAATCACTTTATTGTGTTCATTACTTCTGTCATCAAAGGCACTTTACCTTTATTTAATGCTAACGCTTCTGGAAAAGCCTGGGAGCTCTGACAAGTGCTTTAATATTCCAACACATTACAAATAGTTCAGAAAAAAATTCTTTCCACAGGCTGAGGCAGAATAGCAAAACCAAAACAAAGCCCACCAATGCAGGTACTGCTCAGTACCAGTAGCTTTATTATGGAATTGTGGAGTGGTTTGGGCTGGAAGGGACCTTAAGGATCATCCAGTGATGATGGACAGTGCCTTTGGAAGGGTTAATAAGAATAAAGATCCTTTAGGGGAAAAAAACCCACACCATGGAGTCCTTTATATTTGCTAAATGTCGAGAGACACCAGCTGAAAACAAAGCCAGACCTTGGAGGGAGCCAGATCCATGTGCAATTATCCCCTGACCACCCAAAATATTGCTATTAAACAACTCTCAGCCCAGGTTCCAGTGCAGCGCTCACAGCCAGCGTGGAGAATATCTAATACATAAATACAGCTTTGGTCTGTGGCAGGGCCTGGCTGTGCTCTCGCTGGGACCTGGGCAGGTCCAGGACACCAGAGTCCTGCAAACCCAGCGCCCTCCAACTCCACAAATCCCTCAAAACTTTGTGTGAACTCCAAGGCTGGAGTTGGTGACTGAGGGGCAGAGAGCGACTTGCACCAACAACCAGCCTTAGGGAAAATGCTGGCAAGGGCTGGGGCTGCTCATCCAGCTCAGCTCCTGCCCTTCCCCTTCTCCACCAGGGCATCTTCCTGCTCCTTCCCTCTATGGCATAAATTCCTGGGAGCAGCAGGAATAGTGCCCTGCTGTAGGGAGCATCCCGGTGTCCCTGCAGACCCATCCTGGTGTGTCCCTGCGGACCCATCCCTGGGTGTCCCCCGTTCCCAGAGAAGGGGTGACTCTCCAGGGCCCGGCACCCACCTCCCAGTCAATTAGAGATGCAAATGCACTCAGCAAAGTGCTCCTGCAGATGTTCTTAATTAAACCAGCCCACCCCAGCCCACACGGAGCAATCACCCCCCAAAATGCCTTCCTGCTCTCAGATGTTCCCAATCACTGCTGCAGGATCCTGCAGGAATATTATTTTTGTAGGAGCAAACCATTTGCTAAATAAGCCACCTGTTAAATAAACACTCCCACTCTCCAAATATTGTTATTTTGTTTTCCAGCCTATGCACAATCTGGATTTATTTTAGATGAAAAAAGATAATCACTAAAGCAAAAAAAACCCCCCAAAAAACAGTATTTTGACTATTTGCAACTATCCATCTTGTGAGCACATCTGCTCCTTTGCAAGCTGGCAGCACTCTTACATTCAAAGAGATTCACAGCTCCTTATTCAGCCCGGAGCTAATGAATTTCCATCAGCAGGCCTCGGCACTCTTCCCTTCTTTGTCACTTCTTCAAGTCCTGAATTGCTCCTACTCCCCACCTTCCCTTTTCTGAGCTGCATCTTCCCACAGGGACAAATCCCGATCCAAGATGGCTTTAGCAAAGTTGCCACAAGAGTGAGAACAGAGTTTGCCTCCAGTTCCATTATAAAATCACATTTTCTGTGCTTTAAAAGCCACATTCGCCCTTATCCCACCTCAAGCCTGCCTGTGCCGGAACATCCTGCTGCTCCACAGCCCCTGGCGAACAGCAGGATGGTTCTGCAGGATGGGCATTCTCAGGAAAAGGAATGGAATGGAATCAAATACTTCCCTGGAAGGGATCTTGAGCCCCAGCTGCATGATTTAAACACCACCACTGCCATCAGAGCTAGCACCTGGTGTCTCCTCCTTTGCAATGAGTAAGATACATCACATGGAGTCATGGAATTGTTTAGGCTGGAAAAGCCCTCTGAGACTCTCAAATCCAACCATCCCCCAGCACTGCCAAGGCCACCACTGCCCCATGTCCCCAAGTGCCACCTCCACGTGGCTGTTAAATCCCACAGGGATGGGCACTGACCCCTGCCCTGGGCAGCTGTGCCAGTGCCTGACGATGGAAGTCCTTACCAAGAACCCTTTTCATCCCCGGGCTCATCCAGCTCCAGCCTTGCCTGTAGCTTTCAAACCCTAAACCCCAGCAGCTCATGAGACTTTTCCAAGTGTTTTTGTGCATTTTGACTCTAATGTAGATTCTTAAATAATTCCACAGATCCTGCGTTACCCGTTTCACTTCGAATGCAGCTCACAGATTAATGGTGTGTGTTAATTGGGCAGCTAATCCTCCTCCCAGAAGAAAAAAATTACCTTAAAAAGGATCATAATACTTCTCATTTTTGGTACTGTGCTGCAAACATGTTGAAGATACTTTAATAAATGAGAAGCCTTAATTAGAGCAGAGTGAGCCCTACAGTGCCCCTACACATAAAATACACATGTGCAGGGTGAAAGAAGAAAGAGTTGGATCTTTTCAAGGCAGGTCCTTTCCCCAACTCTCCATCTCAGCCTTTTCCATTAAAAAATCCAGGATTCCTTTCATTCAAATCATAGTCTTTAAATTCCTATACCCATCTCAGGGCAGCATTAAATATTAAAGTCAGATATTAAAATTTCAAGGAACCTAAATTAAACCTGAGGTACTCAAAATAAGTGTTCCTGAATATTTAATGGCAAAGATTTCATAATTAACTTTAGAAATCTCTCACGCTGAGGCAGAGAGGAGCTGCCCAATAAAATGTGACCATCCCAGTGACCTTCCAGGGGGCTGCAGCAGATGCTGAAAGATTCAGGCTTCTTGGGCCCTGTGTAGTTTCTGTGGCTTCCCGAGGAAGCCTTGCCAGCCCTCTGCCTTCTCTGAGCTGGAATTCCACCAGAGCATCCCGACTGTCCTGTCCCTCCTGCAGTGAACAGCCCCAAAGGGCCACGGCTCCCTGGAGCTGCTCACCAAGCTCAGAGTGGTGGGGAGATGCTGTTTGTGGTTCCTTTAACCTCCAGTGTCCTAGGAAAGACTCCCAGAACTCCTAGGGAGGAGGAAAAATCATCCCAAATGGAGAAGGGGTTTGAACACCTCCACAAGCAGCTTTCCCTCCATTATTCATAAGGACTTCCAAGGAGCAATTGCCCATTAGTGTCCTGCAGAGCTCATCCAGCTGGACCAGGCTGCTTCCAGCACCATCAGACTGTTCACAGCTAACGCTGGTCACATCTGCTCTGAAAGGGCTGGGAGAGAGATCCACCCAGCACGGGGGCTGGCCTGGGGGTCCAGTGCAGTCACGGGGAAACAGCTAAAAAATGCCCCAAGAGATAGAAAAAATACCCCAACAGACAGAAACAACACCCCAGAGATAATGTAACAATTTAAATGAGGACGTCTGGGCTCAGGAAGTGGTTGTGTATTAAAGTGATGTGAGAAGCAGTAAGAAAGCAGCGACTAAGAGAGGAAAGAAGTGGTTTGGATTTGGATCTCTAAAGCAGTTCTGGAGCAGCCCTGCCTATAATGCACTTCCCAGGAAATTAAAGCATTATATAAGAATTAGAGTCTATTATTCTAATCCTCCATCCCACACACGTTTTGTAAAAGGAGAGTTGCTTTAAATCGATGCTGTGACAAATTCTCACCTCTCCTGGAGAATTTGAGAGCAGCAGATAAGGGCAGGGATGAACAGAACAGGCTGAGCACACCCAGAGTCCCTGGGTGCTGTCACAGGTAGCCACCTGATAGTCTGTGGGTAAGGCTTAAAACTGCGTAATTAATGGTCCATAATTAGCAATACCCTTGGAGCAGCCAGCTCCTGGGCTCCCCAGCAAGATGTACTGCCCCTGCTCAGCCCAGAGATAAGGGTGATCCCTAAAATCTCTTCTATCTGTGGAAACCTAATAGAGACTGGAGTAAAGAGAAATAAATAAAAATATATAAATCACTGTGAAGAGGTTTAAATACCTTCCCAAAGCAGAATATTGCTCTGCAGCAATGGGCAGAAGCAGAATAGCAGATTCAATGGTACAGGCTGGAATTCGGCATTCACAATTTGCCTCCTTAAAGTAAACACACCTTTCCTAGGTACACATAAAAGTCACTGAATTGATGTGGAAAGGGGAAAGGAAACAGTCAGCTTTGTCAATGGTGGCACGAAGCAATGAATGAGCAGCCCCAGAAGCCCTGGGGTGTGACACTGCCAAGTTCTGGGCTTGAAGGGAATCAGCTCAGGGACACCTGGGACTGGGAGCGCCTCTGTCACCGTGGGGCCACTGCTCCAGCTGTCCTGGGGGACATGGGGCTGCTTTAGTTACCGCTCCTGGGCCTTCTCAATGCACCTGTGCTCATCAGATGTCTTGTGGCTTCCATAAAAACGCATGGAATCCTGGAATGGGTTGTGCTGGGAGGGACCTCAAAGCTCATCCCACCCCTGCCATGGGCAGGGACACCTCCCACTGCCCCAGGCTGCTCCCAGCCCCAATGTCCAGCCTGGCCTTGGGCACTGCCAGGGATCCAGGGGCAGCCCCAGCTGCTCTGGGCAGGCAGGGCCCAGAACAGGGAACAATTCCTTCCCAATATCCCATCTAAATCCTCCCCTTCAGCTGGAAGCAGGGCTGGGATGCTGCAGTGCCCCACAATTTAAACACAGCATGTCTGTGAGAGCCTGGAACTATTGATTATCCCTCTGCCCTGGCAGACTTTGGATTCTTCCCTCCTGTTTTACATCGGGGAGCTGAGGGACACAACCTCACACTGAGCCCTGAGCACAAACCCCTCAGGTCCTGGTGCATCTTGCTGGTGCTTTAATTACTCTGCTAATGCAGGGCGGATTTTTCAGAGCAGGTACAGCAGTGCCGTGGGTCACACCTCGGTTCGGAGCCATCTGCTTTCATTCCACAGGATCTCTTCTCCTGGGCGAGCCAGAGCACAAGGCTTAGGGCATTATCATCTCATAAGACAATTTCAAGGAATAAATAAGCCCTGAACGCCCAGCTTGGCACTAAGCAGCAGACACAACAATAACACCTGAATGGTGCAGCAGAGATTAAAGCTAAAAATAGCCTAGAAAAACAAAAATACTTGCAGACAAGTAATGAAAGTGTGGTTTTAAGGTGATTTATTAGGAATTATGAAGTGGTGCTGGCTTTGTGCTGAGCTGTGAACAGTGAAATTGGAATAAACACAATAATCTCACCGTGTTAATAACTTGCTCTAAGCCCCCCCAGACACTTCACAGCTCCCTGGCTGCTGAGTGAGGGACATGATTTAAAGGAGAGATTTGGTTTAAAATCTTTATCTAACCAGAGAAAGCAATGAGTGGGGGCAGAGCTGCTGGCCCGGCACAGGGGATGGGGAGGAGGCTGCTCCAGGAGCAGCTCCACCTCTCCAGGGCAGGACTTGGAAAGGGAGAAATGAGGCAAAGGCATTCCTGGGGAACCATTGCAGTGCCAGGGGAGGCACCTCCAGAGGGAAAAACCACAAATCAGGCTATTCTGCCAGGGAAAATGGGCACCACTGGCACAGCTGAGGGAATAAAGAGCCATTCCCCCTTCTCTGTCTGGGCTGATCCCTGCCTGGCACAGCGAGGGGAGCCTGGGCAAGCTGGAGCTCCAGCAGCTCTCCAGGGAGGTGACAGTGGCCAACAGCAGAGCCTGGCTCAGAGGAATAAAATAAAATAAAATAAAATAAAATAAAATAAAATAAAATAAAATAAAATAAAATAAAGTAAAATAAAATAAAATAAAATTAACCACTGTCTCTGCCGAACATCCTTTCCAAGGTGCTGCTGGAATTCCACAGGTCACGTGGCCAATGCCCAGACAATTCAATATTCCAAAGGTGCTCCCTCTTCATTTTAGAATCCCAGGCTGGGTTGGGTTTGGGGGACCCTAAAGCCCACCCAGTGCCACCCCTGCTCCAAGGCCCTCCAGCCTGGCCTTGCCTTTGCTTGCAGAGCACTCCACGCTCCATAAAAGCCTCTCCAACCCCTCCTGGCCAGGGAAATGAGGGAAATGAGGGAAATGAGGGAAATCCCAACCTGCTGGAGCCAGCCCCGGCTGTCCCAGGGTGGAATTCAGAGCCACAGCAGCACAGGTCGGCCCCGGGAGCTGTGTCCTGTCCCTGCCCGGGGCTCAGCGGGGCCGTGGCGCTGGGGGTGGCCCTGAATGCTTCCCTTGCTCTGGAATTGCTTCCCTTGCTCTGGAATTGCTTCCCTTGCTCTGGAATTAGCTTCCCTTGCCTCAGTATTTGACCCCTCCTGGGCCTTTCTGCCCGTTCCCCTCAGTGCGTTTGGGCCAGGCTCCCAGCTCGGCGCCTCGGAGCCGCCGGCACCACGGCTCCCTTTCATTCCCTCAAGTAAACACATAAACTGTGACAAAGTGGGACTTTTATTAGCTGCAGACTTCGAGGGAAGAGAATAAAACATCCATTAGAAATCCCGTTAACAGCATTGGTCGTTGTGGCAGGGGGAGAAGAGCTTTCCCAGGGATTTGATTTCGTTTTTCCTGCGCGGCGGCAGCCGCGCTCCCCCGGCCCCAGAGCCGGGCTGTGGCCGAGCATTGCCCGGCAGCAGCGCCCGGGGCTGTGTCCCAGAGCCGGGCTGTGGCCCAGAGCCGGGCTGTGGCCCAGAGCCGGGCTGTGGCCGAGCATTGCCCGGCAGCAGCGCTCGGGGCTGTGGCCCAGAGCCGGGCTGTGGCCCAGAGCCGGGCTGTGGCCGAGCATTGCCCGGCAGCAGCGCCCGGGGGCTGTGTCCCGGCATCGGCCCGGCCCCCTCCAGCCACAAGCACTGCCCTCCCTGCACCGCCCCTGCGGTAAACGCTCATAAGGATCCGGCACCGAAGCTCCAGTGGTGCTGCCGAGGATCAGGGAGGGGAATTGGGCTCCTTCGGTCCCAGAGAGACCCACAAAAACTCCTAAACCACCATCCAGCAGGGGCTGCAAAATAGCGCTTCCTCATTTTTTTTTTTTACCAAAAAAATCCAGCGTTTTGAGAATCTCCAGCACATTTGTGTGGTCCAAACAGAATCCGAGGATCACTGAGGCTGGAAAAGCCCTCCAGGATCACCGAGCCCAGTCTGTGCCTGATCCCCTCCTTGTCCCCAGCCCAGAGCTCTGAGTGCCACCTCCAGCCCTTCCTTGGACACCTCCAGGGATGGGCACTCCAAACCTCCCTGAGCATCCCCTGTCAAGGCCTGACCACCCTTTCCATGCAGAAATTCCTGCTGATGTCCACTCTGAGCCTCCCCAGCCCAGCCTGAGGCCGTTCCCTCTCCTCCTGTCCCTGTTCCCTGCCAGCAGAGCCCGACCCCCCCGGCTGCCCCCTCCTGTCAGGGACTTGTGCAGAGCCACAAGGTCCCTCCTGAGCCTCCTTTGCTCCAGCCTGAGCCCCTTCCCAGCTCCCTCAGGAATTCTCCTGGGGCTCCAGCCCCTTTCCCAGCTCCGTTCCCTGCTCTGGACACGCTCCAGCCCCGCAGGGTCTTGTCCTGACGGTCCCAGCTCTGACCCCAGGACTGCATCACTGGGCAGGGCTCACCCAGCAGGAGTCACCCAGCCCAGCTCCTCCTGCCCGCAGGAATCACTCCCTGGAATTGCAGCTCCCGAGGCAAAGCTCCTTAAAGGCAAACGAGGTCAGGGAAGCATTAAGGGGCACGAAGGGATTCTGGGCTCCTCCCTGCCCGGGAACACAGAGCTCCCGTGCCAGGGCTGCTGCTGGAGCAAACACCACAGCCCTTCTCCCACGGGAATCTAATCCACGCTGGGAATTAGTGCTGGTGGGGAATGACAGCAGCACTGAGGGAGGAGGGGATGGCTGGGATACACTGGGATGCCCTGGGATGCAGCTGGGTTTTGACGGCATGCTTTGAGATGCGGTGCCCTCCCCGGCCAACCCAGCATTCCCACTCCTTCCCTGGGCAGGCTCCAGGGTCCCCTCTGTCCCCTGTGACCCCTGCAGGCAAAGGCCAGAATTCCCTGGAGCTCCCAGGCTGTGGTTCCAGAACCCGGCCGGCTGACAGGGAATTTCCACTTCCCAGGGAATGCAGCGCAGCCTGGGAGATTCCCACTGGAAGAGTCTGAGTAATTTAAACGGCAATTTAAACGGGGTTTGTTTGCTAAAAATCAGCTTAAAGTAAAAGAAAAGAACACACGGGGAGAACTCACTGTGGGGTAGCTGGAGCCTGACCCCTTGGGTTTTCCTGTGACTCACCGAATCACAAAGAATCATGGAATCACTAAGGTTGGAAAGGGCCTCCAAAATCAGCAATTCCAACCATTCCATCACATTGCCTTGGAAAATCTAAACCAGCACCCATTTTACATAAGGCTGATGAATGAAAACCGGTATTTCCCATTCATTTCAATCCCTTAAATGCTAAAAAAGCCCTGTGGCAGCAGCCCGGTGCTCTTTTTCTTGCAGAATAAATGATTGAGGTGAATCCAGTCTAAAACTGTTCTCTCGAAAAGCAAACCTGCCAGGTTTGACATGTGTGCTGCAAGAGCCAACCACCCACAATCCTCAAATGCTCTTATTGAAATAAATACAAAATCAGAGAGGTGCAAACCTCGGTGGTTTAAACAAAGCAAACCCTGCTGGGTTTGTGTAACAGAGAGGGAGGGCTGGCCCAGGGTGTTGACTTATGAATTTCCATTTTCATTCACGGGAAATATTGGCCTTCCCTTCTTATTTCCTACAGAAAGTGAGGCAGAGCCATTGAATTAAATATGGGGAACAATAAAAATCAGCCCACAAATGGAGGGGTTTGACTGGGGTCCAGGGGACAGTGGAAAAGGCCAGGTAATCCTAAACAACTCCAGAATGTTTCCAAAGTTGGCCTTGCAGAGCGAGAGCCACACCAGTGATCCAAGGAAAGCAAGGACACGTGGAATGCTCAGTTCCAAGACAAAAAACTCCAGATATGCCCTTCTCTCTAAAGAATGTCCCACACACGCACCTTAACTGTAAAAAAGTCATTTTTATGGGATTTCCCAAACCTCACCTTAGTTAAATAAATTTATTCTGATTTTATTAATGATGGGGCTGAAGAAAACTCAGCCACGAGAGCAGACCCTTAATGAGCTGCAGGTCTGTGAGCACCGAGCCGAGGGGGTAACGAGAGCCATGAACACTGCTGGGCTTATCCCAGACAAACCAACTGCACCAGTTAAAAGCAAAACCAGCTCCCACTCCTGTGGGAGCACGTGCAGCTCCCTCACAGGTGAATTCTTGCCTGAATTCATCATAAATCCAAGAATAATCATAAAATCATGGAATGCTTTGGGTTGGAATGGTTCGGGTTGGGAGGGACCTTAAAGCCCATCCTGTTCCTCTCTCCTACACCTTCCACTGTCCCAGGCTGCTCCAAGCCCTGTCCAGCCTGGCCTTGGACACTTCCAGGGATGGAGCAGCCACAGCTGCTCTGGACAACCAGCCTGGAAGTGTTTCTGTAAAATGTGCAATTCTCACAATTCCAGAGCCATAATTTCATCACATTCCAGGCAATGCCCATTGCCCATCCCTGCCAAAATCCCTCTTCCAGATCAACGTCCAGTGTCTGTCTGGAAAGATCAGATCCTGTGTTTGTTTCCTGGCTTGTTTACAGCTGACAGCAGCACAGGCCAAGCGAATCCAAGGAAATCAAATCCCTGGCAGTGCCCTGGTCACCCCTGCCCTGCTGCAGAAATCTATTCCCATGGCTGGGGCCACTCCAGCTGCATCAAATTCCACTTAAACTTCATCAGTCAGCTGCAGCCGTGCAGAAACATTCCCACAGCTCCTGGCAGGGCTGATGGAGCACGGCCAGCTCCCACCTCGGCTCCAGAGGCAGCCAGGGCCGGGAATTCCTCATCCACCCAAGCCAAGGCCGGTTGCACATTCCATGTGTGGCCATCCCTCTCTCAGCCCGACAATCCAGCGCGTGGGGCTCGTTCCCAGGGAGGATTTACCCTTGTTCCCAGTCAGGATTTGATCCTCGCTCCCAGGGAGGATTTGATCCTTGTTCCCAGTCAGGATTTGATCCTCGCTCCCAGGGAGGATTTACCCTTGTTCCCAGTCAGGATTTGATCCTCGCTCCCAGGGAGGATTTGATCCTTGTTCCCAGTCAGGATTTGATCCTCGCTCCCAGGGAGGATTTATCCTTGTTCCCAGTCAGGATTTCATCCTCGCTCCCAGGGAGGATTTATCCTTGTTCCCAGTCAGGATTTGATCCTCACTCCCAGGGAGGATCTGGCTCCATGGGGGGAGCCTGGGGGTGCAGAACCCCTGAGCTGCCTCTCCCTGAGGGACCCCGAGCCCCAGAGAGGACAAAGCCATTTAACCCAGTAAATGCACAAACAATGGAGATGTTGAGTCCCTTTTCCCTCCATCCCCTCTGTTCCTGTCCAGGATTGTATTTTATTCCCGAATCAGGTTGCAGACTGTACATTGTGTTAGGATTAGCAAAGGATAATGATATATATATAAATATCTATTTTACTCTTTTTTATTCATTTCTAAATAAATCCCCTTGGGATGCCTGGACACAGTGAGGATTTTCGTTTTTCAAAAGTGGTTTACAGTAACTAAACTCAACGGATGCCTTATTCCTGAGGATGGCAGGAGTTTTTGGAAGAGGAACAAGCCCCTATTCCCAGGTCCCTGCAGGAATCCCGGCAGGCAGGGGTGCCTGAGGCAGGGAGGGTGTTTCTGTGGAAAGCCAACCTGGCAGCAGGACAGGACCAGAAAGAGGAGTTGGGGTCTGAGAGGCACCTTGAGATCCCAGGCTTGGGCTGACATTCCCAGATCCGAGTGCTCGCCCGACCCCTCCAAACCCTCAGGAAGTGGCTGGTGCCTTTTTGGGGGGTCTCAAGCCGAGGCAGACCATTACAAGGCCAGTGCTGCAGGACACAGTGTCTGTGTCCATATCCCACAGATCTCCCTCCTTGCAATTCCACAAAAATCCTCTTTAATGGAGATTTTTCCAAAGCCACTCGCTGACTTCCCTGTCCCCTCACTGCTGTGCAATGGGCAGGGAGGAAAATCACTTTTCCAGAAGTTTTTCCTTAGGTTAAGAGCAGAACTTCTCCCAGGATTAAACCACGGTGACATTTCCTTTTCCTCTGTTTCTTTAATTCGTTTAACCCGAGGCTGACAGAGTCCTGAGTTCATTCCAGGTTTCCCTCCAGCCTGTAGGGATGAGTGCATTTATTGCTGCATCTGTTCTCCAAATTCAATCCCAAAACGATCCGGAACGAGCCGGGCAGCTCCCGCGGAATCTCCCGGTGATCCAGAGTCGGATCCGGAGTTGTTCCCACACCCCTCCTTGGATTTGTGCTGATAGTCGGGGATACAGCACCACTGCAGGGTTCCGCCTGTTCCACTGGGGTCCGTGGCAAGACTTCCACCGACTCCCCTGGATCCAGAATTCCACTGGCTGCTGGAGATGGAGCCGGTATGGAATGACCCACCGCGGTGTTATACCCCCGAACGCCCTGCCCTGGCATCAGGACCATCCCGGGAGGGCGTTTCCTTGCAGCGGAGCCCAGGCAGAGCCGCCAGACCCTGCCCGAGCCCCCTCTGGAAGCAGGAGCCGTGCGGCATTCCCGCCGTTCCGTGCCCGGCAGTTTAGGATGCAGCCGTGTTCCCGCAGCCCGGTAGGAGCAGCCCTGTGTCTCGCTTCGATGTGCTCTGTGTGGGGTAGAGAAGGTGGCCCTGTCGTGCGTTGTTCGTGAGCTGTTCTTCCCCAGAGAGGTGTCCCATGTAAAATACGTCAGTGCAAAGTGTATATTTTATGTGAGAGGAAAATACATTTTAATAAAGGTAAAGCTTTGTTTAGCTGTAAAAAATGGCAACTGTTCAAGTGTACAGTAACTTCTTACTAATGTATGAAAATCTGTGATATTTTTGATTTGATTGTATTTGTATTGCCCAAATAAAACATTTTGGCTGTATTGTTCCTAACTCTTACCTTTTCTTTATAAGGGGGAAAGTGCATTTATTTCACAGTAATTGACTTTATTCAGGGAAAAAGAAAGAAGAATGACCGCATTTTCCGCAGTGAATTACCAGCTGCCCTGAGTGAAGGTCCCTCTTGTGTTGCAGCTCCTACAATGAATTCCTGGATGGATTTTCCTGCACGTTGCCGTTTATTGGTAAGAAAGGAACAATTCTTCAGCTCAGGCAGAGCTTTGCGAGAGTCCTCGAGGACTCTGTGAGGGGAACCCTGCAGGGGCTGAGTTGTGACATCCCTGGGGACAGCAGCATTCCAGCCTTAGGACTAAAGGGAGAGAATCCCCACTGCCAGAGGGCAGGGATGGATGGGAGATTGGGAAGGAATTGTTCCCTGGGAGGGTGGGGAAGGGCTGGGATGGAATTCCCAGAGCAGCTGGGGCTGCCCCTGGATCCCTGGCAGTGTCCAAGGCCAGGCTGGACATTGGGGCTTGGAGCAGCCCGGGACAGTGGAAGGTGTCCCTGCCCATGGCAGGGGTGGCACCGGGTGGGATTTAAGGTCCTTTCCAACCCAAACCAGTCTGGGATTCTGGGATCCTCCCGAGCCCAGCAGTTTTGCTGGACAAACAAACCTGGCCAGTAAGAGCTCAGAGGAGAAGCAGCTGCCCTGAGGTGTCCGGGTTATGCATAAATCCCTGCAAGGCAGCTCTGGGCGGCGGGGGAGGCATCCAGGGGGGAGAGGCAGCTCCCGGGAGGAAGGAGCCGCTTTCCAAAGGAAACAGAGCTGATGAAGCGTCTGCCTGTCCCCCAAACACCGCACGGCAATCACCGGCACAGAGACACCTTTTCCAAGCATCAACCACATCGGCCGCGTTTCCACGGCAACCCCGCCAAGACAATGCTCCCGCTCGGAATGTTTCTGTGGCAGGAGAATCACAATGGAATAACGGGGCTCCTAAAGCCACTTCCATCTCCGAAGGGTCTGAAAACACCGCGGAAACATTTGCACGCTCCCCGACCGCTTCACCTGACGCTGAACCGCGGCTGCCTGGGGTGGGAGCTGCGGAGGGGCCCCCGGGGGCGGCCGGGAGCGGGGATGAGGAATATCCCGGTGCCCGCGCTGCTGGAGCGGGAGCCGGGATGAGGAATATCCCGGTGCCCGCGCTGCTGGAGCGGGAGCGGGGATGAGGAATATCCCGGTGCCCGCGCTGCTGGAGCGGGAGCTGGGGCAGGACGGGGAACATCTCGGACACCCCAGGGGATGCGGAGCAGCTGCATCCCAAACGAGCCTGCCTTGATGAGGTGCTAGTTGAGAGGGAACTGGGGATAAACACTCCCAGGAACGGGCTGCAGCTCCCGCTTCTGTCCCCCCTCCCCGAGCAGCTGCCCCTCCGATGGCCCTCCCTGAGCATCTCAGCGTTCCTTGTGCCAGGCAGCGCTCCCCAGATCCCTGCAGCGCTGGGCTCTGCCGGGCGGCGCGGGGCTCCTGCTCCTGGCAGCAGCACGGCTCCAAACCTCTCCCGCCGGCTCACAGGGATTTATCCAAAGCTGGGGAGACATGGACCGGGGATGGGGTGGGGGGCAGAGGGTGTTTCCTTGTCATTTCCTTCATCTGCCAGAAGGAATCTTGGCTGTACCAAAGCTCTGGTTTGTGCCCAAAGCTCAGGGGTGTCTGTGAGCTCAGGTACCGCAGCCCACGGCTGGCAGCACCCTCAGTTTCGGGACCCCCCGCCTCTGCTGACCTGCACGGAATTCCCACTGGAGGAGCAAGAGCCGATTCCAGCCCCACTGCGAGCGGCCACTTCCAAAGGGAGAGATGAGCTTGAGGAGAGAATTAAACAAACTGAGGGCAGGGACACATGCCAGGCAGGGGAGGAACCCCTGAAGGGCTGAGCTGCTGATGGCACCTCAGAGCTGTAACCCCAAAAATCTGTTGACCCCAAAAATCTGCCAACCCCCGTGGCCACGCCGGTGCTCGGCAGGCCCCAGGCCCGTCCTGGGACCATCAGTCCCAGAGGGACAGTCTGCAGCAGCACGGCTTCCCTGGGACAAACCAGCCTGGGCACACAGCCCCAGCTGCAATCTGGGGGCTCTGTGAGCTTCCTGCTCAGCCTCAGGAATTCCCTGGAGCCCCGAGCCTGGATCACTCCCAGGCACGGCACCGCAGCATTCCCAGGGAGTCGGTGCTTTCTGTCTTCAGGTTCATGAGTGGAAACCCAAACATTTACGGTCTCAGGCAACACCAGCAACAACATTTCTCTGAAACACCCCATCTTTGCAGTTGTGGGAATTATGTGGGATTTATGTGTGTATTTAACTCTTCCCATGGACACCAGGCTGCCCATTCCAGGGAGGAGCACCAGCCCTGTGCTCCAGACTCCAGTGGGATGATGCCCTCCTGCAATTCCCTTTGGTTTTCCCAGAGTGCAGCCTGAATTCCCTTCCCCTGTCCAACGGAGCCTCCTCCACCCCACAAGGGGAAACCAAGGGAATTTTAATCAGAGGGTTTCTATTCTGATCAGTGCTGCTCTACTCCGGCTTTATAGCTCCAATAAACCCTTAAAGAGAGTATCAGGCTGGATTTATTTTGATGGATTGCACCTGCCCACTCTCTTGCATTTTAAGGTGCCTCATTACCGGGTGTTGAAGAATTTAATTTCTGAGCATGTGTAATAAACCTTGTACTCCGGCCACTTAATTGGTTCAGCAGTGCTGCGGTGCCTGGGCTGCAAAGCCAATAAAAAGGAGCACAAAAAACGAAGAATATGAACAGTTCTGACTTTGTACAGATAAGCTCAGCAGACGGGTCATGCTTTAATTAATATATGGAGAGCAAAGAATGCTGCCTTAAAAAGAGATTAAAGAACTCCTTGTGATTATTTATTTGTTTATTCATTTTTGTGTCCCACACACAGTTAACCATCTGTTCCCCCGCAGGATCTTCACCTCCAAGTCCATGCACCCCGAGGAAAGGGCAACTTGCACATTAAATTCTGGAGGAGTGCAAAGTGCCCAAGAACACTTTAATCATCACCTTTACCAGAGGGTCCTCTCTAATAATTATCCTTACTTAGACTTAAATACTTACTTAGGATTAAACTGACTAAGAGTTGAATTCATTGTTCAATTCCTCTCACCAAAGTCTTTGCAAATGGATTTCACAAAGAGACAGCTGGGGCTGGGTGCTCTGAGGGTCTCAGTGGGGATAACGAAAATGGGGTTTGAGTAGCTTGGTATGGAGGGAGTTAAATGGGCATGAGATATAAATATTATAAACATATATATATATATATATATATATATATAAATCATATTATAAATAGAACAGAATTTTGCTGCAAGTTACTTTTAGGCATTTCTGCTTCTTGCATTTGGCAATTCCAGTGAGCACCTGGCCTGGCACCAGCAGCTCTTCCCTTCCAGGGCAGGGAAGGGAGCTGGGAAGGGGCTGGAGCCCCAGGAGAGGCTGAGGGAGCTGGGAAAGGGGCTCAGGCTGCAGCAAAGGAGGCTCAGGGGGGGCCTTGTGGCTCTGCACAAGTCCCTGACAGGAGGGGGCAGCCGGGGGGGTCGGGCTCTGCTGGCAGGGAACAGGGACAGGAGGAGAGGGAACGGCCTCAGGCTGGGCTGGGGAGGCTCAGGGTGGATATTGGGAATATTCCTCCTGGAAAGGCTGTCCAGCCCTGGTTGCCTTGGCAGTGCTGGGGAACGGTTGGACTCTGTGGTCTCAGGGGGCTTTTCCAGCCTGAACAACCCTGGATTCCATCCCTGCTGCCTGGAACACGCAGAGCACTGACCCTGCAGCGATCCCTGCCCAGCAGGGCTGGCAGAGGCGGATCCTTCACACCCCAACACCAGCTCCTCCTGGATGGGCCACCAGGGCCCAGCTCCTCTTTGTTCCTAACAAACAACCCCTCTGGAAAACGCATTTCCTTGCTTTTCCTACCTGCAAATGCCAACAGGAATTTTAATGGCATATTTGACTTGCTTGAACAAATGCAGCCTTCATTAGTTGTTATTTTTCCCAGTGATAGGCAGTGGTAAATCCCACACCAGGCTTTTGTGACTGTGTCTAATAAATGTTGCCTCGAGCCCTGGTGCTGTCTTTAATAAGCACAAATCTTGCTGCTACACTGCTTTCCTGTCCTTTCTTCCCAAAAAGAAACTACTGCTGATGCCTCACGCTCTCCCATCCTCCCTTTGTTGGCAGAAAGGAACATTTTTTCCAAGGTTCTGAACAGAGATTGTTTTCTACACTTTAAAAAAAGGGACCAAAACAACACAAAAAAACCCCTTTGTCTTTATTTGCTGCTTCTTTCCTTAGGAAAAGGAAAAACCAGTGGCATCTGTAGTGCTGGGGGAGCCTAGAACTGCACCAACACGACAAAAATGCTGCTTTGTGGGGCCGTGGAGCCTCAAAGCTCCTCAGCTGCAGGGTGGAACTTCCTGACGGTTCCTGGCTCCCTCTGGAGCCCGAGAGCACCTCTGGAAAGGGAATTCCCCTCTCTGGTTCTCTTGGGGCTTATGGACAGAAACCCTCGGGGGAAGTTCCAGAGGGCAAAGCTGCAGCCCTGAGCCCCTTCCACAACAACAACAGCAACAAAACAACAACAACAACAACAACAACAACAACAAGTTCTTTTCCCTTCCCCTTTCTCTTCCCCTTCCCGCCCAGGAGCAGGACATGTCCTGAGCAAGGGGAGCTCCCAGAGAATGTCTGCAGGACAGAGATGATGATGGAAGGTTTGACTCACTGCAAAAAAGGCTTCTGGGGCTATTTTGCAAAGAAAGGGATTTTTGTTTTGTACATTTACAACACTCCCCAGAACACAAGATGGGAATAAAACTCTGGAGGGACGTGGAGAGTTCCATCCTGCAGGGGAGAGTCCTGAGGGATGCCCATGGCAGGGGCTGGAATGAGAGGAGCTTCCAACCCAAACCATTCCACTCCTCTGTGAAGATATGGAAGAAGGAAATGCATCCTCATGTTGACTCGAATCATCTCCTACCCTCCCTGAACTCCCTTTTTTTGCCAAAACCCCAAAGTTCAAGCCCAAGGTCACCCAGGCAGCTCTTTCTCTATGAGTGAGCTCCTCCCCAGTAAATGTTATATCCAGGAAAATCTAATTTAATCCATTGATGGGGATCCATAAAACAAAGTCACACATTGTGCACACAGAGTTATTTATGGCACTGGAATCTCACTGATTACAACCATGAATACAGGAAGGATCTCTGGGGAATGATAGAAAGGCAGTTCATCCACAGGAGCACCGAGTGGGAATGATTCTGCCATTCCTGTAATCACCACTGACTATGCTGAGTTGGAGTGACCCACAGGATCACTGCCCCAGCTCCTGGCCCCGCACAGACACCCCAACAATCCCACAGGATCACTGCCCCAGCTCCTGGCCCCGCACAGACACCCCAACAATCCCACAGGATCACTGCCCCAGCTCCTGGCCCCGCACAGACACCCCAACAACCCCACCCTGTGCTGGGAGCGTTGCCCAAACACTCCTGGAGTCCTGACAGAAGGAACTCTCAAAACACGTTCATTAATTTCTGGGTGCAGGCAGGTCCTCTGCCTCTCCCCACTTGCTGTCATCTGTGTAGGATCCAGGCTGTTTTCCCGAATTTGGGGCTGGATTACGCCCCTGCTGCCCAGGCAGGCTGTGGATGAGCAGCATCCCGGAGCCCCTGGCAGTGGGCCTTTCCCAGCTGTGCCATGTGCAGGTGAACAGTTCCCCCTGCTGCACCGAGCTGTGTCTCCTGCAGCCAAACCCGCTCGGCTTACGGGGCCGTGCAGGGAAATGCCTGCCCTGGGAATGTCCCTGCACTCACCTGTGGAGATCCCACTGCACGTCCTGACACCTGCACAGCCACAGGGATGTCTCCTGCAGTTGCTTCCTCAGCCCTGCATTTATCACCGGGGCAGTCACAGACTGCAGTGACACAGCTCTGCTGGATTTGGCCATGGTTTGTGTTTCCTCTTTAGACCCTCAGGTCCTTTCCCCCTCGGTTTTCCCGGTAAATCCCATTTGTTCCCACTCTCAGGGCACTGCCACGGTGTGCCTCACGAGCAGAAGCCGATTGAAGCACCCTGACAAAGCACAGAAAATGCAACTCCTGCAAACACCCAGCCTGGACTCTTCAGAACGCAAAACTTCACCAGCTGGGAGCACATAACCCAAAATATCCACCAGCATTTGCTAGCAGGATCATCAGACACTGCCCAGGAATTCCAGCAGCCTGACTGGGGCTGTGTCCTGAGCTCCCCAACCCCACCAGCGCCGTGCCCAGCCTTGTCCGTGCACCTCTGTCATTGCATCCCTGGACCTTCCAGTTTGTGTGATTGGCCTCAGCTGGGGAAAAGAAACCCCAGCAAACAGTTCCCAACCCCCTTCTCCCCTGTGGATGTTGAGGGTAATACCTGGGAAGCAGCTGCAGGAGTCACCCCCAGCACAGGCTCGGGGTCAGGCAGAGGTTTCTCCCTTGCTTCCATCAGATCGGGGAGTTTCCAGCCTGTTCCTGCCTCTGGTGTTCCCACACTGGGCATTCCCTCAGCAGCGACAGCCAGCTTCCAGCATGGAATGCAGCTGCATTCCCAGGAATGGGAAGGGAGCACGTTTGGCCCAGAAAGGTGAAGGTTCTGTGATCCAAATAAAAGTGCATTGTTTGAAAACAGCTTTGAGAGCCTCAAGAGGGGAAGAAAATGGAATTTTGTTCTTTCTCCCTCCTGCAGAGGATTAAGTTTTCCACTCCAGAAATTGTCCAAGCATCAGCCAAATAAAAATACAGATTTCTGATTGCACTGACTCTCCCCAGGAAACACCTCCCACAGTTAAAGATTCCCATTTTCCACCTGGTCCCTCACCTGGAGCATCCTTTCAGAGCATGGGAAGGGTCTCTTCCCCCCATTATTTTTCCCTTCCTTCTTTTATCAATACATTTTGCTTCGGCAATCTGAAATTCCTATTTTTATCTGTCCAAGCCAGTCTTGCTGAGACGTGCTGGGTTCGGAGTGGAAGCGATAAACCCACAGAAATCCAGAGATAACAGCAAAATTTGCTCTCTGTATTTTTATTCTTCTCCTCCTGCCAAGTTTGAAATGCAAATTGCAGGGACCTGGGGTGTAGTGCTTAAAGCCAAACAAATGCAGCTTCAAGTCAAAAATCTTAGACAGAGCCAGAGCAGGCTCCGAGGATTCCCAGGCTCGGGCTGGAGCTCAAAAATGCCACAGAAGGCACATTTCATCCGGAATGTGACGTGTCAGGACAATCTAGACAGCAAATTAATTCCCAGGCTGGCCCTGTGACATTTATCTCAAGTGCCCAGTTGCTCACTGGCACTTTCTGCCCCTCATTATTGTCCCTGTTCAGCCCTAATAAAATTCCCGCTGTTTTTGATATCCTGCATCTCATTTTGTTTCAGCCGCCAGGCCGGGAATTCCCATCAATGATTGTTTTCCCGAGGTTCCAGATGCCAAAGGGTTCCAAGTGAATGGGAGCCCTCCCCTCACTCTTCCAACCACGTCCTCTGCTCTGGGGCAGCTCTGGGCCCCTCAGGATGAGAGACCCTGAGGGGCTGGAGTGTGTCCAGAGCAGGGAACGGAGCTGGGAAGGGGCTGGAGCCCCAGGAGAGGCTGAGGGAGCTGGGAAGGGGCTCAGCCTGGAGCAAAGGAGGCTCAGGGGGGACCTTGTGGCTCTGCACAAGTCCCTGACAGGAGGGGGCAGCCGGGGGGGTCGGGCTCTGCTGGCAGGGAACAGGGACAGGAGGAGAGGGAACGGCCTCAGGCTGGGCTGGGGAGGCTCAGGGTGGACAGCAGCAGGAATTTCTGCATGGAAAGGGTGGTCAGGCCTTGGCAGGGGCTGCCCAGGGAGGTTTGGAGTGCCCATCCCTGGAGGTGTCCCAGGAAGGGCTGGAGGTGGCACTCAGGGCTCTGGGCTGGGGACAAGGGGGGGATCAGGCACAGGCTGGGCTCGGTGATCCTGGAGGGCTTTTCCAACCCAGATGATTCCATGACCCTGGGATTCTGCCCAGGGCAGACTAGGACAGGGGTCCAGCCTCTCCCCACGGCTGCTCCCCTTGGAGGGAGATCCTTTACCCTGCTGCTGCCAGGGACAGGCACAAACATCAGGCAGTGACAGCCTTTGAACCAAAATTCACCTCTGGCTTCTAATCCCGGATTCTGTTTCAAAACTGGGATGACAGAAAGGTCAGAAGCCACAGCTCTTATTTCCAGCTGCCTTCTGTGTTCCTTTGGAGATGGAAGAGTTCAACCTTTAAGCTTCCCCCACACCTCTATGGTTCCATCTCCTTTTCTAAGGATTGTTCAATAATAACAAATCCGATTTCTCCTCGGCAGCCGGCGACGCTCTGCTTCTTAGAAATACTTAAGAAGAAAGGAATCATAAAATATTGAACATATCACACAAGAGCTGCATGTAGGACTCCAGTCACTCTGAAACAGACTTATTTTTTTCTCCTGAACAGAAACTCATAGTAAGGAACAAGGACATAAAAGGAGCAATAACAGATAACACAGAGCAGAAAACCTGTTTCTCCGAATATTAGAGGAACGTACTTATGATAAATGATCCTTCCCTGCTATTGTCTGCCCCAGAAAAATCTACCAAGGGCTGGTAAGTTAAGTCTCAGCATTTTCTTCCCCAGCCTTTGCTGTAAAGCAGAGCTGGGTGAGGACACAGCTGGGCAGGGGCTCCCTGTGCTCTGGGCACTGCGAGGTGTCAGGGCTCTGCTGGTGCCTCCTGGGTGAGGATTCTCCAGGAGAAAAGCAGGATGGAAATGCAGTGCCAGGAGCTGCTGTAACCCCGGGGCTGCCTCGGGCTCAGGGCTGGTCCTGGCCATGGACACAGGACGGGTGTGAGGGGCATCACAGGACAGTGACACATCTGCCCAGCAGCGCCCTGACAGCACAGGGACACCCAGCAATCCATTAAATCCAGGACTGGAACAACATGGAACCACAGGATGGTTTGGGTTGGAAAAGCTCTCCAGGATCATCGAGCCCAACATCCCCAGCACTGCCAAGGCCACCACTGCTCCATGTCCCCAGGTGCCACATCCACAGGGCTTTTAAACCCCCCAGGGATGGGCACTCACCCCTGCCCTGGGCAGCTGTGCCAGGGCTGGACAGCCTTTCCAGAAGGAATTTCCCCAATATCCACCCTGAACCAGCCTGAGGCCGTTCCCTCTCCTCCTGTCCCTGTTCCCTGCCAGCAGAGCCCGACCCCCCCGGCTGCCCCCTCCTGTCAGGGACTTGTGCAGAGCCACAAGGTCCCCCCGGAGCCTCCTTTGCTCCAGCCTGAGCCCCTTTCCCAGCTCCCTCAGGAATTCTCCTGGGGCTCCAGCCCCTTCCCAGCTCCCTTCCCTGCCCTGGACACACTCCAGCCCCTCGGGGTCTCATCCTGAGGGGCCCAAAACTGCCCCAGTTAAACCCCATGAACACCTCCTGGAGCACCCACAAAGATTTTCCCGATCTCAGAGCACGGTGCAAAAGCACCAGCGCAGAGGTCAGCAGAAAGTGGAAATTCTTCTCCAGCAGCAGTGTGAGCCCAGGAGAAAAAACTGCCTAGAACTCCAGATGAAGGAGAAATAGTGCTAAAAAAGATCACCCAACTGTTCCCCCTTGCCTTCTCTTACTTCATAAATCATTTTGTTTATGTAAGGGAGAACAATAAAGCAGGCCAGATTTAGAAAACATTTTTTCCTGTCAACGAGCAGAATGATTGATGCTGTGCAAAACCAGTATCTAAGTAGGAAAAAAAGCTTTCAGGGATGATTTACTGAAACCCACTGAACAATTGGATTTGGATGCTGAAAAATAGCAACTCTTGAGACTAAATTAATTAATGAAATATTTGGGAATGGCCTTGAATAGTTAGAACTAAACAGAAGGGGGGGGAAATGGCGTAAGATTGTCTTCAATTTCAACCTACTCTCCACATTATAAAAGAAATTATTTAAGAATAACAATGTAGCCCGAATATCTCAAGACAGAAGAGGAGCCTTGAACAGTGGAGCCTTCTCAGGAGGCCTTGGTGGCTGTATGACAATGCATGAGCGTGGCCCTGGAATGATAATTCCGTGCTGATGGTGCCAGGGCGTTTCCTCAGCCCTGTGCTCTGTTCCCAGGAGCAGCCAGAGCCCAGAGGAGCCGTGCCATGGGCAGGAGGGGCAGCAGGGCCCGGTGGGGCTGGGCTCCCAGTGCTTCCCTGCACTGCCACTCCCAGGAATGGAAGGGGTCTGTAGCTCCATGGGCAGAGGGCTCCAGGGAATGGGGTGGAGAGGCTGCCAGGGGTGACAGGACAGGGACGGGTGCTCGCTCAGCCAGGGAAGGGGAGAGGGAATTTTCGCTCTCCTGGGATGGGTGGGAATGCTTATTAAAGTGGGATATTTGTCCTGGCCAGTTCCAGTAGCTATAGAAACACGAGCTCCCACTTGGCTGGGAATATTTTGGGATATTGCCTGGCCCAAGATGATTTTTCTTCTCCGTGCTCAGCTTTGAAGCCTTGGCAACACACAAACACTGCATTTACTCCAACCCTTTCCCACAGCTGTTGCCCAGCTGGAAATATGTTCCATGGGTTGAAACATCACGGGATTGAGGTGTTCAGTGTGACCCAAACCCTTCTGGGATGCTCTGGGCGCACAAGATCAGCAGATCCGCACGCTCCCAGCGGGAGCAACGTGGGCTCAGCACATCACTGCTCACTTTGGGAATTAAACCCCACACATCCTCACTTGGAATTGTCTGTCTGGGGTCTTCAAACCTGTCCTGCTTCGGACCCAGCCTCGGGGTGGCAGCAGCTCTGTGGTGCCACACTCAGAACAGGACACGGGGACTTCCTTCCTTCCGAGGGCTGGTGAGTCACAGGCTGGGGAAGTCAAATGCTGTCAGCTTGGTCTCCCTTCCCTTCTGCTGCCAGCCATCACACTGGATTATGGAATCACAGACCCACACAATGGTTTGGGTTGGAAAGGCCCTCTGAGATTCTCAAATCCAACATCCCCAGCACTGCCAAGGCCACACTGCCCCGTGTCCCCAAGTGCCACCTCCACATGGCTTTTAAATCCCTCCAGGGATGGGGACTGACCCTGCCCTGGGCAGCTGTGCCAGGGCTGGACAGCCCTTTCCAGGAAGGAATTTTCTCATGTATCTAGCGTGATCCTCTCCTGGCACAGCTTGAGCCCTTTAGGGTCCCTGCCTGGACACCTCCAGACCCGTTTGTCACCCAGCTCACTGGGACTGCAGGGCTTTTATCCCCTCAGTGAGTCTTTCAGAGAAGGATTTTGTGCTGTTTTCCACAAGATTTATACCCAACCTCCATCTTTTCCAGGTAAAGAGAAATCACTTCACTTTTCCCATTGTAGCTGGATGTGGATATTAATCTCCAGGAGTCTCCACACAGAGTCCATTACCTCCAGGTATCAACCTTAATGCAGAGCAGTGATTCAGAAGTGCCTGAAATCAAAACACGCTGAAAATAATCCCTTTTCCCTCTCATCCGTCCCTGCTCTCCCCGCTCGGAGCTGTTTAAAGCGTTCCATGTCCTGCCTCTGAGCAGGATTTTTTGTTTCCTATGGATCTCCAATTTTCAGATTCACTCTCCTGACATCGCTGAGAATGAAGCTTGAAATACTGAGATTTCTTCAAGGCAGGATTTATGGGAGTTTAACTAAGATCCAAAGAATAATATCTACAGTTTCTTGAGGAGAAACGATTTTTAGCTTCAATATTTTGTCAGGCTACATCTGAAGAACATGAAACACTTCCCAGAAAACCATTCTCCCGGATAAGTGCCACCCCCAGCAGAAATCTCCAGGTTTTGCTGGAAAATGTTCCTATTTCACCGTGTGGACGATCTGTCTGTGGCTGGAGCTGCTCAAATGGAACTGACACCCATCCACTGGGCAAGGGAAATAAAAGCAGCTGATCGTGGAATAAAGGGGATGCAGAGGATGTGCATTTTAATGGGAAAATACAGATACAATCCAACAACAGGAATATAAAGCATGTAAAGAGAATTAATCAACATTCTGAGACGTGTCCAAAGCAGAGGGTCCAGTCTAGGAATGGGATTTAGGGCTGATTGTTTGCTCCAGAGCTGGTTTAACTGGTGAGATCACAGAACCCCAGAATCCTGGAATGGTTTGGGTTGGGAGGGACTTCAAAGCCATCCAGTGCCACCCCTGCCATGGCAGGGACACCTCCCACTGTCCCAGGCTGCTCCCAGCCCCAGTGTCCAGCCTGGCCTTGGGCACTGCCAGGGATCCAGGGGCAGCCCCAGCTGCTCTGGGCACCCTGTGCCAGGGCCTGCCCACAGGGAACAATCCCTTCCCAAGAAGTTTCCTCTTGTATTTCCCACTCCTGGATCCGAACGCCCTTGGTTTATGATAAATTTCAATGCATTAATTAAAACCAGATTCATTATTCATTTTAACTCCTTTCAACACATCCTGGGACTTTTTTTAATTAATGGCTCAACCACTGTCCCTGTACAACTGCAGTGTGCTTGCATCTGAAGCTCCCGCACAGCACAATCCCCACAGAGCAGCTTGGTGCAGCAGCTCACACAGAGGAAGTGGATTTGCTGGGCTGTGTTTGAGGAAGGGCTGAGGAGGAGGGATTTGCCAGGTTTTAGGGGGTTCAGGAGCCTTGGCTGTGCAGGTCTCTGCTGCTCTGTGCATTCCCACACCCACAGTGCTAAGGCTCTGCCCACAGATTCTTCATCAGCCAAACAGCCCATAAACCTCTCAGTTTATTTATCCATTCCCACCAGTGATGCTCAGGACCTCCTGGAAACAACATTTATTTTCATTTTTTAGCAATTTCTCGGCAATATAACATTTCCCAGTGTTAACACCACCAGCAGCAACTGTAAATGCTGGTGAGGAGCTGGAGTTCAACCCTCCTGCTTTAGCACATGGAATTTATTTCCCTGTTCTCAGCCCTGGCTCAGCCCATCCCTGTCCTGCCCAGAATCACAGAGTTAATGGATTAGCAGGGCAGGAACAGCTAATTACTGGAACATCAATATTTTCATGCTTTGGAGGATCAGAGGTCACAGACAAATAGATGTGGGTTTAAATCAGGGCTTTGATTGCGAGCTCATCCTAAAGAGTAATTACCAGTGTGTGTTAGTGCACGCAGCAACTGCTAATTACAGGCTGTGGGGTAAAACTTCTGTTCCAGCAAGAACCTTCAGCCACGAGCTCTTGGATGTTGAGATCAGCTGATCTTTACAGAATCACAGAATCCTGAAGGTTGGAAAATTCCCTGAGCCCATTGAATCCAACATCCCCAGCACTGCCCAGGCCACCACTGCCCCGTGTCCCCAGGTGCCACCTCCACATGGCTTTGAAATCCCCCCCAGGGATGGGGACTGACCCTGGGCAGCTGTGCCAGGGCTGGACAGCCCTTTCCAGGAAGGAATTTCCCCAATATCCACCCTGCCCCTCCCCTGGCCCAGCCTGAGGCCGTTCCCTCTCCCAGGGATCCAGGGGCAGCCACAGCTCCTGTGGAAGATTCCTTTGGAGGAAGCTCTGGTCAGCTGGAAGTGTCTGGCACAAGTCAAGACATCCATTGATTTCCTCAGTAGGTGAATCAGATCCGTGGAGCACAAATTGATCTAAATATTGGAATTTTCCTATGTAAATGTCAGGACTCTACAAACAGCAATTAATGAAAGATAAGATGAGATGAGTGAAGGCATTTTGGGGAAATAAATGGAAATAGCAGGCACTGCTTGCCAGTGACCTGCCCTGCTGGGAGCTCAGTCTCTCCCTGGAGCTGCAGAGGCCCTTGGCTTTGAGGACATGTGCAGTGTGTCCCTGGAACACGAGGAGCTGCTGGGGAAGCACAAGGAGCCGCAGGAGCTGGGGGAAAAGAGAGGGGAAACGGGAACAAAGGAAGAACAGGCCAGAAGAAAGAGAGTAATTGCGAGCAGGAATACTCCCATCGGAAATGGAACACGAAGAACTGCACAGGACAAGGTTTTTGTTCTGAACATACTCAGATGAAACCTAAAATTACTCAAATCTTTACATTTTTATCAATGGCCTTAATATACTTTGCCATTTAATTGTATGAAGCCATCCTTTACGAGAGTATCTGTACTTTTTAAAATAAATTGTGCTTTTAATTTAAAAATCCCCTCAACGTCCCGTGAAAAGCTACAGATGGAGTTTCCATAGCGAGTTGTTTGAGTCCTTCTCCCTTTGAACACATCCTCAGCAGAGCCTTGCTGCACCTGCTGCTTTACATCTCTGAATATTCATGCTCCAGCCTGGAGGGAGGGCTGGGGGGCTGTCCCAGCACGGGGGTGGCACCTGCGAGTGGTCCCAGGCCCTGGACTCACCCCATCCCACCCAGCCCCAGCTGATCCCACTGCTCAGGCACCGAGGGTTGTGGCCAGCAGGGAGGAATGGTGGGCAGGCCCTGGCACAGGGTGCCCAGAGCAGCTGGGGCTGCCCCTGGATCCCTGGTAGTGCCCAAGGCCAGGCTGGACACTGGGGCTGGGAGCAGCCTGGGACAGTGGGAGGTGTCCCAGCCCACAGAACAGTGCAATGAGATGGGCTTTGAGGTCCCTCCCAACCCGACCATTCCATAATTCCACAACACGTGGCAGATCCTTATAAAACCATTCCAACACGTTACTGCCATCCCAAGCAATCCAAGCCACGTTAATGTTTTCCCAAGGAGAACCAGGTCCTCCCATGGAGCCACGGTGCTTTCCCACGATGCTGGAACCTGGGCACAGCGATGCAACCCCACCAGTTACCAGTTTAAAGCCTCTTGTTTGCAGCAAAAGGAATTTCCGTGCCCAGGGAGACGCCAGTGGCACCACCCTGTCCCTCTGGGGCTGCAGCAGCAAACCTGGCCTTGGCTGAGGGGCATGGGGCCAGCAGAGTCTGCAGGGCACAGCCAATGCCCTGAGCCCCCCACTCCACCTGGGGAGTTGTTCTCCATCAATTAAAGCAACTCAGGACTCAAAGGAGGAGTTTAAAAAACCCACAGGAGTTGGAAGAATGGCTTAAAAAAAGAAACAGAGTCATGGAATTATTCAGGCTGGAAAAGATCTCCAAGGCCATCAAGTCCAGCCCTTTATCGAGTACCACTGTGCCCACTAAACATGGACACAAAATGCCACATCCCTGATTCCCTGAACAATTCCAGGGAATGGCCGAGATTGGTCAAAGCTGTGAAGGAGCTGCCCAGGAGCAGTGGGAACGGGAGCACATGGAGGAATCCTTGAAAAACTCCACATTCGGTCGCTGTTAGCACCACCAGTGGACTGCGTTCTCCTCAGGAGACTTTAATCTCAGAGCGAGGAGGAAGCTCCGTGTTTTACCTCAGGGAGGAATCCGATCTCCAGAGCCGTCTGGGAGGTTTTTTTCAGTCTGGAGCTGTTGCTGTGCAACGAGGAGAGGCCCCGGCTCCTCGGGATGGAGCACGGAACTCCAGCCACTCATCCATTGTGTTCTCAGATGAGTTTGGGTGACCTCACACCCACCTGCCCACGTCCTATTCAGTTCCCTAATTTAAACACTCCAACCACACCATCTTGACCTTCCCTTTCCAGCCCCTTCTCCTATTGAAGGTGGGGAGAGGGAAGAGTGCTCACGGTAGGAATTAAACCTCAAGAGTCCTCCTGAGCCTGATTTGATTGACATTCCAGCCCCTTCCACACAAATCAAAGGGACCCAGAGGGCCTCTGGGAATAACAGTTGGGTTTCTGAAATGTTTGGATACAACAGGCAGAATAAAGACATATTAATTAAAAAATACACCTGACAGCATGCACTGCTAAAAAAATACAATTGGAAGGGAGTAGCGGGAGATGTGTCACTCTCCCTCCTCCGAGGTCTGCAGGCTGAAACAGGATTTTGTACAAAGAACTGAAGAAGGTGTTCAGACTGGATGCAGAAATCTGTGGGGTCTGTTGGACCCCTGTGGGTCAGGAGGGAGGCTGGAGAAGAGCATGGCGCAGCAGGAGGGGGGAACAGGCACAAAGGAAATCAGAATTTATTATAGAATCAGAGGATCGTGGAATATCCTGAGCTGGAAGGGACCCACAGGATCATCCAGTGCAGCCCCTGGCCCTGCACAGACACCCCAACAACCCCACCCTGGGCATCCCTGAGGGATTCAGGGACCCTGGGCAAGCCCTGTGCACACGTGTGGTGCCTCTGCTGGGAGGCCACTCCGACACGAGAATAAATCTCCACGTTGTCATTTATTACAAATTCCAATGAAAATAGAGAGAGGGATTTTTATTTCTTCCTTCTGAGCATATGTAGAATTCTAACACGAGCGTTTTATTAAAAATCAGAGTTATGAATCATTCATGGCCAACAAGTGACTCCCACTAGTTGGCAGAATGACCTGAGCTTGGCTTTTCACTGACAACAAATAAAGCAGCGCTTAATGAACCCAGACAGCTTGTTCTGAAGGCACTGAAGAAGCAAAATCAGGTGGATTTTTAGGACTCAAAAAAAGTTATATATTTTGTCAGCATCTCATTGGGTTTTTTTTCCTTTTTTGAATAATGGAGTTGTTTTAAGGCAGTGTTAATGCCGGGAGTGCTGGGTGAGGGATTCAATTGAGAGGCTGTCACAGGGCTCTGTTGTTTCACTGACAAGAGTTGTCATGTCCCTGTGACACCTGATGTGCACAGCCTGGCTGATAAACGGCTGAAAGATGGAATTGTCACTCTCCATTACCTGGCACCAGCAATTACCTGGCTGGGTAGCCCCAGAGGGAGAGGGAGGTGGGAAGTGTGGATGCACCCGAGGGAGCCACTCCAGAGCCTGGCACAGAGGGATTGCTCCCAGGTCTGTGGAAATGGGGATTCTGGGGATGGCTTCTTTGACTGTGCTTCAGCAGGGACAGAGGAGGGTGTGAACACGTGGGAGAGGAAAGAGGGGAGAGAAGAGAACACAGAGGCCAGGCTGGATGGGGCTGGGAGCAACCTGGGCTATGGAAGGTGTCCCTGCCCATGTCCCTGCCATGGAACGGGATGAGCTTTAAGGTCCCTTCCATCCCAAACCGTTCTGTGGTTCCCTGATCCATGGGCACCTTCAGCTTTGATGGGGAACAGTGCACCTGCTTGTAGAAAGGAGCCTGAAGTGTTGAGCTGGTACCTCCTGGGAGGTAATTTAAATGGAAAAGTGCCTAGCTGTCAGTGGATTTTCTGTTCCTCAGAAGCCCGGCGATGGCACTTCCCTCCTCTGCCACCTGCACTGCCGCTGACAGCAGGAGGAACATCTGAAAGCCCCGTGTCCCTGGGGATTGCTTTCAGTGTCCCTTGGATCTGTCTCGATCCTCAGGGAGGCTCTGAGAGCGGCTCTGCCATAACCATGGCAACGTGGAGCGCGCATCGCGCTCCCAATCCCTGCTGGTAGCGCAAGCGGAGCTGCAGCACCCGGAGGAACCAGAATCACCCCCTGCCCGGGCTGGGGAGGGACCCTGGGGGCTGCTGGGGCTCTGCGGGGAGGGGATGGCCTGGACTCTGCTGTGGGATGTGCGTGGGGTCAGACAAAGCCGTGGTGACCTGATCCCACACTGGAGACAGAACTGCTGCACCTGGAGAGCGCCCAGGATCGCCCTGCTCCCCCCTCTGCCCCACACAGTGCCAGCATCGTCCCCTCGCCAGCCACGGGTCTGGGCTGGACTCCCTGATCCAGCCTCAGGGAAAAGCGTGATTGATGCACCTCAGAAAGGTTTTGGGGGAAGTTCTGTCCTGAAGAGGTGCTGAGCTGTCACCCCCCAAAACCCCCTGAGCTGGAGACCCAGCACCTCCCTGGGGTGGGTTCTGGCTCTGATCCACTGACCTTGCCTTGGCTGGGAGTCACACGTTGGCTCGAGCGTGATGTGAAATGAAACTGCATTTTGAACTCCTCGTTCTTTTGAGAATGAGGACAAACAAAGTTTACCAGGAGTTTTCTTCTGCACTAAAGGAAAAAAGAGGTGGAAGAGAGGATTCTGCTCCTCGGTGGCCATTCCTTTCTCTGTAAAGAGGGCACTGAAAATGACTCTGGGTGTTGGTGTCACTGTAACTGGGGGCCCTGCAGGAACACAGGCTGATTTCACTGCAGTGTGCAAAGCCACACCAGAATTGCCTGGGAAATCCAGGACATGAAATCACTTTTGCATTGTGGCTTGTAAACAGCCTTGAGTGGGATTCCCAAATTCTCCAGGAGCCGAGGAACACTCGGGCTTCTCCTTGGACATCCAGAGGCTCAGGTCACAGGGATGCACGTCTAGGAATGACCCAGCAAACCATGGAGGACCCTCTGGGCTCTTCCCTCCTTGGGGTTGCTCAGCTCCTTAGGCCAGACTCTTCCTCTTTGGTTGGTTGGTTGTTGTTTCAGTTTGTTAAAACACAATTTGGAGAAGAAGCCAAACATTTCCTGCCAGTGAGACGCAAAAGCAGAGAGCAGCAGTGAACTCCAGCTGTAAGGAGCCACTTCAGCACCCAGAGGAGCCAAACTCTGCCCTCAGAGTTTGGTGTAATTCAATGCCTTCAACAAGAACATGGCTCGGAGTAATAATATTTGAGTTAAAATTAGTGCAAAAACTTGTCAGTACAGTTTCTTTTGGAATTGTTCCTTACCCTTTAAATGTACAACTGGCACATTCCCATGGATTGGGAGCCGTGTGAACAGACTGCAGCACTTGTTTATGGAGGCAGATTGCCAGAGGAAGAGATACTTTGGCAAATACATTTCATTTACAAGAACAAAGTAGAAAATTGTGGTTCAAACCAACTGCTGTGAAAGGGTTAATTATTTCTGTGCCCAAGTTACACTTTGGTGAATTTCACACCAAATTTCAAGGAGTAAACTTGAAATTTGCAGGAGTAACTTGGTCTGCAAAGCCTTGCAGGAAGCGCTGCTGGTTCTGCCACGGGCGGAAGTGTGGAAAGCCAAAGCTGAGGAAGCAAAGAAACCTCCCCAGGAAGAGCTGGAGCCTCCAGGGAGGGGCACACTGGCAGCAGGAGATGCTCAGATGCCACGGGGATGGACATTCCTGGAGAGGATGAGCCAGGAATTCCAGGAATTCCTCGTTGGTGACTGTGAGGAGAGCAGGGCAGGAGCACAGCAAAGGTTAATCACATCTTGTTTTCCATGACAACCGCTCCTTAAATGAGGAACCTTTTCCAACCTGGCTTTTAAATATATATATATTAGATCTTCCTTTTACCTGCCTCACCTTTACTCCTACACTTGCCCATTAAATGCTTTTGCTCCAAGAAATTTGTGTTCAGAATCAGGTCCTTTGAAGCACAGTAATTAATGCTGTCAATGGGGGCATTATTTATCCTGCCTCTCCCCTCTGGGGTTCAAACACACCTTCAAAATTTATAAATATTGGCTTACTGATGTCTGTTTTTCTGGAGCACATCCCCTCCCTCCAAGGAGCAGGTTTAGAGGACACCAGGTTCCTGCTTTTCCTGCTGGGAGTGCCATTCCTGCAGCGCCACGGCAGCACAGAGCCCTGCCAGCGCCATTCCCCAACGTGCCACACATCCCATGCCTGGAACCACGCCCTGCCCACCTGGACTGCCAGGCTGGAGGGATGGAAATGCCTTTTGTGTTTTCCAGAGGCACTGCAATACCGGAGGAGGAGGTTTTGCTGTCCTCACAGAATGATCTGCACCATGGAACAAATGACAAGATTTTGTGGTTTTTCTCTTGTCTGACAGACTCCTCTGATTCCGGAGGGGAATCCTGCAGTCCTTTCCCCAAAGACATCCCAGAGGACGGGAACAGAAGGAAAAGTGAAAGGAAAACAGCAGTGAGCAACCACAGAGCAGTTTCTTGGATAAGCACAGAATCACAGACTGGCGTGGCTCGGGAGAGGCCTCACAGCTCGGTGACTTCTGCTGAACAACGAGGAAAACTTGACTTCATTTCCCACCGGCTTTGAAGACTTAGTTTAAAAACCTAAACCTGACCTCCTGTGGCTCCAAAAGAGACCCCTAACCCGAGCTGCCAGTGCCAGGAGAATTGAGGGCAAGCACACTCTTGGATGTCCCTGTCAAAGGAGTGAAGTGCATCTTGAGGCTGATTGATCCCTGAGCCAAGCCCCAGCACGGAGGCAGCTGCCTGACAGGAGGGATTTGCTGGAGAAAATCCCACATCTCCATCAAACTGAGACTGCAGGAGAGGCTCTGTCAGCCATGGAGTCGGGGGAGAACGTGCTGCTATTGTTTGGGAGTAAAGATTTAATGAGGAGATGTGATCCATTCCCACCATCCCTGCCCGACTGACTGCTGAAATTCCGCATTTTTCTGGGATCAGGGCTCACAGGGGCTGGGGAGGCTCAGAGCAGAGCACGTGGGCAAGGCAGCAAGGCTCCTCCTTTGGAAGCTGAGGGGGTTTCACACACTGCTTAGGCAAAGCATTCCCCATTCCTGCCTCCCTAATGACACGGGAAAATAGAGAATATTGGCAGAGCAGAAAATAACTCGTTTAGGAGCAAAAAAATAGAAGGTTGATGGAAAATGAAAACTCGTATATCCGAAGGGATTCTCCCTTCACTCCTGTCAGCACCTCCAGCGGGAGGAGGGAAATGGCCACGTGTGAGCCCCTTCCCCCTGGGAAATGCCCAGGTCCTGGGCTGTGTGACACGTGTGTGACACGTGTGTGACCTGTGTCAGAGGAAAGCAGCCCCACTGAACCAGGGCTCCCTGGAGTCTGTTCTGGCTTAGACCAGCGCCTGTCATGGCTGTGCCTGAGCTCACCCTGACCCCAGGCAGAGCCTAAACCCGTCCCAAGGCCTTTCCAGCCCCGGCTTTAAATGATTTAGTGGACATTTGCCAACTCTAACTAAAACACATTTGAATATTATTTCAAACGTTTCTGTTGTGATTTAACACGAGCTCAGCAGGCTTGAATCATTCTTTAATTATTAAATCACCAAATGACACACAGGATCTGACTTCTGCATGGGTCACACGTTGAAGGAAATCATCCCAAAAGCACGACAGCTTGAGTGCCATGGAATCATCATGGGATCCAGGATGGATGGGGTTGGGAAGGCCTTTAAAGCCCACCCAGTGCCACCCCTGCCACGGCAGGGACACCTCCCACTGTCCCAGGCTGCTCCCAGCCCCAATGTCCAGCCTGGCCTTGGGCACTGCCAGGGATCCAGGGGCAGCCCCAGCTGCTCTGGGCACCCTGTGCCAGGGCCTGCCCACCCTCCCAGGGAACAATTCCTTCCCAATGTCTCACCTAAATCTAAACCTCATCACTTGCTTGAAAAGCTCTACAACCAAACGTGGCACTGAACAGACCATGGATGACCAACTGTCCATGGGCATCCTACAACCTTCCAGCCAGCACTGCTTGGATTCCACACAGACCCCCCACCTGGGAGTGTCTCAGGGGGTTTATGGCACCTGCACTTCCCAGCACAGGCACTCCCCATCCCACCATTCCTGGCTGTCCAAGGAGCAGGAACAGCCGAGCCCCCCGTGCCACTCAGTGCAATCACAGCAGCTCGAGTCAGGGTCCACAGCAGCCAGATCTCCCTGCTGGAAGCACTGCACTCCTTTAACTCCCAGAGCTGAAATTATTATTATTACTGTGTCTTGGAAAGCATCAACAATGTATTAAGTGCTTTAAAGTGACGCTTAAAAACCTGGGAGCCCTGAGCTGCTGAGGAAAGAGCGTGGCACAAACACAGCACCCGGGGAAGGGCAGGGAAGGGCTGCAAGCACCGCAGCCTTCCTTAATTACCTGTCTTTGATCTTCCTGGCCTTTGTACCATTTAGTTTTTCTTCAGGAAACTGATTTTCAGGGCTCGTTGGTAGGAATTGGCTGTCTAGAGCCGGGCCAATTAAACAGTTTTCTGCACATTGATTCATTCTCAACTGCTCGCTTTCATTACAGTAAAATGATGGCTGATGTATTTCTCATTTAGCGGGTTATTATCAATTCCTCGCCCTCATCTGAAGGCCAAATGTGCTGTGATAGAAACAGGAATCCAATAAAAGTGTTCACAAGCTATTGGGATACGGGGAGAGATATTTAAATGGAGCTTTGTGGGAGGAACACGGGGAAACAGGAGCAACACAAGAGAAATCCGTGAGCAAAGCTGTTCAGTCGGTAAAGGGAATATCCTGGATAGTCATGGAACTGACACTGGATTGTGTCTGGGCGCTCCAGGTCCCCCCTTGTCCACCTGGGCATTGCTTTAGTCATAAATTAAAGGTTTGGGGCTATTTTTCAGTTCCCAGTTGGCTTTTCAGCTTTTAATCAGAGCAGCTGTGGCTGCCCCTGGATCCCTGGCAGTGCCCAAGGCCAGGCTGGACATTGGGGCTTGGAGCAGCCTGGGACAGTGGGAGGTGTCCCTGCCATGGCAGGGGTGGCACCGGATGGGATTTAAGCTCTTTCCCAACCCAAACCAGTCTGGGATTCCATTAAATTTCCCAAATATGAAATGAGCAGAGTTTAGCACACAGCTTTCCTTCCAACATTCCAGCTGAGCCGATCGTTTTTGATACGGAGAAGGACATCACAGCAGGAGAATCCCTTCCATCACTCACTAATTCACTCCCTGGGCCCCGATGGTTTTGTCTCCCCGACATTACACGTTCCGATGGATATTCCCACTTCTGTGAAAGGCTTTTCCCTAAAGGCACCCGGGAATGAATCAGCTCCCAAGGCCTGGGACTGTTCCCTCCCTGGAACCCTCGGGAGCAGCTGGGGGCTGCCCGTTGGCCAGGAGAAGGCAGGGAATACTGGGAATATCCCGCTGCTCCTGCTGCATCCCACAGCTCCGTGTCCTGTGCCGGGTGCGGCCCAAGGACCATGGGTGCTCGTGTCCCAGGGCCAGCCACACACGGCGGCACTGATGGTATTCCTTATCGGACCCATCAATACGCTGATACTTTAAACATTCCATGGAAAAGCAGGTGTCTTTTCCCGTGGAAAACACGCGTTCCTCAAGTGCCACCTGCTGTCCTGACTGAACCAGGACACGGCAGCAGCGGATCCTTCCAGGAGCCTTTCACTGCCTCGTTCCAAATTCCAGCCCAGCCCTTCCCTGGCAGCAGGAAAACACAGGTTTGTCCTTCCTGATTATCAGGGACATTCCCCAGGTGGGAATTTGCACAGCCCCCTGAGCAGAGCAGGTGTCCAGGCACTGCTTTGCACTTCTGTAAATAAACAGCAACAGCACTGTCATCTTCCTCATCACCCAGAGAGGGGAGCGATAAAAACCAGCTCCAGAACCAGATTCCAGGTGATTTTTCCACAGGATGTGGCTACAAGAAGGAGAGAGGGAATAAAAGCTGCCAGGAGGGTAACATTTGCTATAAATAAACACGTTGCACGGACGTGATTCAGGAATGCTGAGCCACCTAAGCACTGCAGATCTTGGCACGTCATTCCCAGTCCAAAAAAGAAAGCAGGGAAGGGGGAATCAGAGGTGGTTTGGAAGGAGCTGCCAGGAGAGCGCTGTGGATGGGCATGGCCATGGCACCCTGGGAACACACAGGGAAGAGGGGACAATGTCCCAGTGCTGTCACAAGCCAGCCCACAAGCCACGGCATGGGTCATTCATCCAAATTAAGAATATTTATTTTAATAAGGATTGACTGGAACACTCCAACATTGATTGTTATCCTGACGTGTCCCTCGGATACTGGGAAAGGTTCTCCCCCAGAGGGTGCTGGGCACTGCCCAGGCTCCCCAGGGAATGGGCACGGCCTCGAGGCTGCCAGAGCTCCAGGAGCATTTGGACAGCGCTGCCAGGGATGCCCAGGGTGGGATTTGGGGTGTCTGGGCAGGGCAGGATCAGTGATCCCTGTGAGTCCCTTCCAGCTCAGGACATTCCATGGCTGGGTGATTCTGTGGTATCTGGAGCACTCTCTGTTCCCATCAGGATTTCACTGGGACCATCAGAAGGAAAACCAGCCCCAACCTCGTGTGTTTTCCCATCTGTGGTGAGGGTTTGCGTGATGATTTTTCGTGATCCATCAGCAGCTGGGGCGTTCCGGGTTTGCTTTCCTGGGGAAGCTGCGCAGGGAGTCACCAGAGAGCTTCCTGTGAGGGGCTGGGCAGGGCTGGCTGGGGGGATTTGGGGTGAGACAGGGGCAGACACAGAATCACAGAATGGGTTGGGTGGGAAGGGACACTAAATCCCACCCAGTGCCAGCCCTGCCATGGCAGGGACACCTCCCACTGTCCCAGGCTGCTCCCAGCCCCAATGTCCAGCCTGGCCTTGGGCACTGCCAGGGATCCAGGGGCAGCCCCAGCTGCTCTGGGCACCCTGTGCCAGGGCCTGCCCAGTGTCGCACCCTGCCCATCTCCCATCCATCCCACTGTCCCCATCTCCCGTCCATCCCACTCTCCCCATCTCCCGTCCATCCCACTGTCCCCATCTCCCGTCCATCCCACTCTCCCCATCTCCCGTCCATCCCACTGTCCCCATCTCCCGTCCATCCCACTCTCCCCATCTCCCGTCCATCCCACTCTCCCCATCTCCCGTCCATCCCACCCTGCCCATCTCCCGTCCATCCCACTCTCCCCATCTCCCGTCCATCCCACCCTGCCCATCTCCCGTCCATCCCACTCTCCCCATCTCCCATCCATCCCACTCTCCCCATCTCCCGTCCATCCCACTCTCCCCATCTCCCGTCCCGTTCCCTTTCCCGGGTCTCTCTCCCGCCCCCGCCTCCCCCTCACGGCCCCTCACTCCGCCAGGGGGCGCTCGCGCCCCCGTCCCTCCTCCTGTAGCCGCGGCTGAGGCGTCCGCGGCGCTGCCTGAGCGGAAATGCGTGCCGGCGGGGCAGGGCGCAGGCGCGCGGCGGGCAGCCCGCGCGGCGCAGGGCCGGGGTCCTGCGTGTGGCGGCGGCGCTCGGCCCGGCCCGGCTCGGCCCGAGATGGCGACCAAGAACTTCCGCGTGAGCGACGGGGACTGGATCTGCCCCGACAAGAAGTGAGGGGCACGGCCGGGAGCGGGGCCGGGGCACGCAACGGGAGCGGGGCAGGGACAGAACTTACCGGGAACGGGAACGGGAGCGAGTCAGGGAACGGGAGCCGGAACGGGAGCGGGACCGACCGAGCGGGAATGGGAACGGGACAGGGGCAGGGACACCGCGGGCCCGGCACGGCCTCAGGGAGCTGGCTTTTGGCTTGGGACAAAGTCGGGTTGAAGGCGGAGCGCCGGAGCCCCGCGCTGGGCGGTTTCCAGCCCTGGTTAATCCCGTCCCTCGTGCTCTGCTCCGTGCCCAGGTGTGGGAACGTGAACTTCGCCAGGAGGACGAGCTGTAACAGATGTGGCAGAGGTGAGTGGCCGCCAGCACAGACCTTTTCCCCGCGTCTCTTTCTGCCCCGTAAAACTGTACTAAAAATTCCTATTGAGCCCGAGGCTGTTCGAGAAGTCCGCCTATTATTGTTTAGAAAAACCCTAAATACTTCTCATAAATCGCGAGGCTGCTGTATCAGGAGCTCTTGTGTCTCGTCCCTGCAGAGAAGACAACGGAGGCCAAGATGATGAAGGCGGGGGGGACGGAGATCGGGAAGACGCTGGCGGAGAAGAGCCGGGGGCTGTTCAGCGCCAACGACTGGCAGTGCAAAACGTAGGCTCCAAACACACACCTCCTGCTTTTCTCTGGGAATTCGCTGTGTGGCTGGCACAGGAGGGCTCAGGGCCACAGCCCTGGGGTGTGCTCTGGGGTCAGCCCTCGTTTGCTGCACAGCACTTAATTAACAGAGCAGCAGGAAGGTTGAAATGGCAGCAGGGCCCAAGAAAAAGGCCAAGTTTGTCTTTGGTAAGCTGAGACACTTCCCAGGTTTGGAGGGAATGTGGCCATGGTACTACTACCCACATGGAGCTGGGAGGTTCTGCCTTCCCTGGGAGGGTGGGCAGGCCCTGGCACAGGGTGCCCAGAGCAGCTGGGGCTGCCCCTGGATCCCTGGCAGTGCCCCAGGCCAGGCTGGACATTGGGGCTGGGAGCAGCCTGGGACAGTGGGAGGTGTCCCTGCCATGGCAGGGGCTGGAACAGGATGAGCTTAAAGGTCCCTCCTAACCCAAACCATTCTGGAATTCCATGGAATGCCATGAATATTTAATGAGCAGAAGAGCACACAGACACATGTGTGCTTCTCCAGGCTATCAGCTGAGAAAATTTAGAAATTGGAAAATGACAGCTGGAATCAAATGCTGTGGTTATTTGAAGGTGCCTTCTGGGTACTGTGAGAGAGAAATGGAAGCAGGTGACTGTCACTGTGCAGTGGGGTGTGACCATGGAGTGAGTCTGGGGAAGGGCTGGAGCCCCAGGAGAGGCTGAGGGAGCTGGGAAGGGGCTCAGGCTGGAGCAAAGGAGGCTCAGGGGGGACCTTGTGGCTCTGCACAAGTCCCTGACAGGAGGGGGCAGCCGGGGGGGTCGGGCTCTGCTGGCAGGGAACAGGGACAGGAGGAGAGGGAACGGCCTCAGGCTGGTTCAGGGTGGATATTGGGGAAATTCCTTCTGGAAAGGCTGTCCAGCCCTGGCACAGCTGCCCAGGGCAAGGGTGAGTGCCCATCCCTGGGGGGATTTCAAAGCCCTGTGGAGGTGGCACCTGGGGACATGGAGCAGTGGTGGCCTTGGCAGTGCTGGGAATGGTTGGACTTGATGGTCTGAGGGCTTTTCCAACCCAGACCATCCTGTGATTCCATGAGCATTATTCCCATGGCAGCATTTTTGTTTGCTGCTCTGAAGTGTGGATGCCACACTCAGACACAATGAGGAACATGAACCCTTTCTGTGTGGCTGTGCTCCTGTCCCTGCTCCTGCCAGCCTGCCCATTGATTGACTTCTTGCCCTGGATTTGTCCAGTCCTGTCACCTTCCAGAGGGCTGTCTCATCACCCTTTTATCCCCAGACTGAAGGTTAATGTTTCCCATGTCTCTGCTCTTTCTGCCCCCTTTCTGCAGCTGTGGCAACGTGAACTGGGCACGGAGGTCGGAGTGTAACATGTGCAACACCCCCAAGTACGCCAAGCTGGAGGAGAGGACAGGTGAGATGGGGCTGCTTCAGCTGCTGGCACTGCTGTCAGGAAGGGCTTTGGGAACCAGAGTGGACACGCTGTGTGTTCCCAGCAGAACTGGCACAGCTCATACAAGCGGCGGGGTCTTGGCCTCAGTGAGTTTTGGTGCTGTGGGAAAAGGTGGCTCCATGTGGGAAATCGGGGAACATTCAGCCTAAGCTGCCCCTGTGTCGGATTTTCATGTCAGGACTTTTGGAAGCAATGTTTTATTAATCTCCAGAGGCCTCCTGTGGGGTGTCTGTGTGCAGAAGGCTGTGGAGATAAGGCTGTTATCTACTCAGGAGGGCTGGGGCTCAGTTCTCCTGCGTGAACATGAGCCCAGAGGTAACTGGAGCAGGATCTCCTTACAGCTCCTGCACTCTTCCCTTTGCACCTGGGATCAGGCAGGGAGTTTACTGCAGGAGTGGAACACAAAGGCACAGGAAAAAAGAAGCCTGGAGAAGAGCACAGAGCTTATTATTTGAAAGGAAACAGTATTTCAATATTGAATATTGTGAAAATAGTAAAGAATATTACAGAATATAATTGTATTTCATATAATTGTTATAAGTGCAAGTAATATGTTCATATATTTATTACTTAAATAATTTATTGAAGTGTTTAATAATGAAGTTGATAAATACTTTTAGTGAAAGTGTCCCTGCCCATGGCAGGGGGTGGAACAGGGTGAGCTTTGAGGTCCCTCCCAACCCAGACCAGTCTGTGGCTGTCCAATATTTAGTATTTCATTAATTATTTGAGTCCTGCTGGCCTGCAGAGGGCATTTACAGCCACGTGCACATTGCACACTCCTGCAGTGAGTTACCAAGTCAGCTGGATTGGAAATGAGCCCTTGAAGTTCTCCGCTGCTGTTGTGAGAAGGAGCAGGAGGATTCTGGAGGCGGGAACTGGCAGCTGTACAGCTCAGTGCAGCCACATCTATACACAGATCTGTGTGTGTATACACATCTGTGTGTACACCCCACCTCGTGTTGCCTCCCTGCTTTCCCTCCTGGCTGCTCTGAGCTGGGAGTTCGGGGTTTGAGGGTGGTGCCCTCCATCCCAGCCCCTGGAGGCATCCCTGTGTGCACCCACCCCAGGGCAGCCTTGGGAGCCCCTTGGGAAGCTGCTTCTTGGCACAGCTGTAATCCTGAAACACTTCTTACTCTTCTTCCCTTCCTTTAAACATTCCTGCTGCTGTGCTGTCGGTGGGTCCTAATCCGTTTTTTTAATTGGATTTCTGAGGAGCCGCATTTAATCAACGTGTGTGGGAGCAATTCATGTTCCTCTTGGGATCCTGTTACGTCCTTATGGCACATTTATGGTTCTGTGAGGGTTTCCAGAGCCCCTGTAGAAGTTTATGTGCTCAAAGCAGCCGAGTTTGGTGCAGCTCAAGGGATTGTGTTGTTTTGCCCCTTTTTCAAGGCTACGGAGGAGGATTCAATGAACGGGAGAACGTGGAATACATAGAGCGGGAAGAGTCTGACGGGGAGTATGATGAGGTAAGGGAGGGGCAGGGATTACTCTGGAGAGACTCTTGTTGTGTTTTATAAGGGTATCCCATAAAATTGAAATAAGAAACGCTCAGATTCCCATTCATCTTCTCTGTGGAGTCTCACTGTCCCCAAGAGACAATTGGAGTCTCATTGTCCCCAAGACAAGTATCTCTTTGAAAGTGTGTTTGTTGCTAATCGATGTTCCATGATGCTCCCCTTTCCCTTGGAGCAAGATCTTATTTTAAATTGATGGATCATTTCTTTTCTCATAGAAGTGTTATCAAAAAGTGCAGTTGGTGATTGTTTTTGATTAAATCCTGTTCTAATCCTGGCACAAAATTCCTCAGTTTGGGCGCAAAAAGAAAAAGTACCGCGGGAAGCCGGTGGGTCCCGCCTCTATCCTGAAGGAAGTGGAAGATAAGGAATCTGAGGGGGAGGATGAGGAGGATGAGGATGAAGATCTCTCCAAGTATAAGTTGGATGAGGTAGGATGGTTTGTTGTTTTGAACCAGTTTTTAATCGTGATGTCAGCGCTGCTCAGGAGCAGGGGAAGGGCTGCTCTGTGTTTTCACTGGGGACAACGGTGCCCACAGCTGCTGCAAGAAATGTGCACAAGCTCTGCTTTGTTCTAAATACCTGCACTCAGAAATGCACAGCTTCTTAAATTGTAGATTGGAAGCCTGTCTGAGATCAGAGCCCAAAACTCCCCAGATCTTTATTTGGAACGTGCATGTGTGGTTACCACGTATAGCGAGTGCTCTTGAGTTTTCTTCTTAGGCTTTTAAAACCACATCAGATCTACTTTTTATAAAATTAAAAAAGTACTCAGAGGGGGGTTTTCATCTTTTCTGAACTACATAAGCATCACTTATTGGATTTTCCACATCTTTGGACAGCAGCCCTGCAGAGACATGTGCAGATGGTTGTGTTTTACACAGCAGTCACTAAACTTTGCATATCTGTCTCTGCAGAGTTGGGCTTTGGTTAGAGATTCTAAGGGTGAACATTCATTTAAAGTGGTAAAAATGTGTCTGTGTGCTTATAAATAACAGGTGGTGGGGGTTGCAGGGTTTTTATTACTTTGGTTTGAAACACCAATTTTCAGTCCCTCTTTACTCCTTAAAATTGTGGGGTCTCATTAAATTTTTAAAGGTTGGAAAAGAGCAGGAGATAAACGCTAGAATAAGTCAAAACTGAAGGGAAGCTAAAAGCATTGCCTGAGCTTGCTGTGTTGTGCCTGTCGCAGGATGAGGATGAAGATGATGCTGACCTGTCCAAGTACAACCTGGATGCCAGTGAGGAGGAGGACACCAACAAGAAGAAGAAGCCGCCGAGGCGCAGCCGCTCCAAGTCCCGCTCCTCCCACTCGCGCTCGTCCTCGCGCTCATCCTCTCACTCGAGCTCAAGGTCTAGGTCCAGGTAAACGGGTACAGGTCCAGGGTAACGCCAGGCAAAATGTCAGTATCTGACTTCCTTATTTACTTTGTCTTGACTGCCTTACAGTTGTAGTGTACTGATGTGAATAACTCTCCATTTACAGAGGTGGTGATGCTCTGCCTGAACCGCGGGGCCGCAGCAGGGAGGCTCCGTGGGGCTTGGGGCTTGTTTTAGTGATTTTAGTTGATGTTTGATGAAATCCTTTGAATAAATTGAATAATGTAACTTGTTTTCAGGTTTTCAGGCTTGCTGGCCATGCGTGGTTCAGTTGTTGAACAGAGGGGGGCACTGCTGGAGCGGGAGGAGGAGGCAGACGAGGCAGTGACGGTGCAGCCCAGGCAGATTCAGGGGAAGGACACAATGGGAATATCCTGGGAATAAAGACAAGAAACTTGAACTTGGGTTAATGGCAAGTGACAAAGCTTTAAATGCAGTGGCAGTGTTGTCAGAACATTCCCATCAATGTCAGAACCTCCCCACCCCTGGTAGTGCCCAAGGCCGGGTTGGACGGGGCTTGGAAGAACCCGGGATGGTGGAAGGTCCCTGCCCATGGAACAGTGAAGATGAGCTTTAAGGTCCCTCCCAACCCAAAGCAGTCTGGAATTCTCTAATAGCAAGGTTTATGTGGGACCACACATAAGCTGGGCAGACTTAAGCTTTCTCACTACTGTTTAAATTCAGTAATAAATGAACAATTCAGTCAATGCTTTGAAATTGGGTGATGTCATTAATATTGGAGCTTTTGAGCTTCCTTACAGCTCATGCAAGCAGGATCCTGATTTATCAGAAGAAGCTCCCAGGGTCATTTATTAAATTCTTATAGATAAAGTTCAAGTTTCTTCTAATCTTCCCAGCTCCATCATTGCCCCTCTGTGCTCTCAGAACTTCCCTGCCCAAATTCTGCAGCCCCTCGTGGTAACCAGGGGTCAGCCCCAGTCTCTGACTTGGCTCCTCCCCATCACTGTTGGATCTTGCTCCTGCTGCCTCTTCTGTTCCTCAGCCTCCCCTCCTTCCCACCCCTCAGAGCAGTTTGAGTGCAGTGCTTGGCTGGGAGGCTCCAAGGACACTCCACAACCTCCCCTGCCCATAACTTTGGTCATTAACTCACAAACATTAACAGTGAAGTAGAAAGTAACTTGTCCTAACTGAGATTTCAACTTCCTCTTGAACTTTTTGTTTCTAGCTACAGATAATTGGAAATATCAGTTGCCATAGTTTTTGTGGGTTGTAAAAAGGTTTAAATATGTTTCCTAGCTAGGGAATGTTCACACTGCTGTGTCCTGCCCAGTAAAATGAGAAGGTCATGGGAACAGTATAAACTGAGAGGCTGACAGCAAGTAAAAGGTGTTTTTCCTGAAAATATTATTAGAATTTGTTTGCAATGCTTTTGTTTCCAGTGGTTGCTGGAGCCTGCTGCCATTGTTAAATTTCTCTTGTGGCTTGTGCTTTACAGAAAATCCATCAGTGAAAAACTGGGAAATAATTTTGGCCAGTTACAAGTGGTGCTGGATATGGCTGTGTTTTAGCCCCAAATGAACCACTTCATTTTTAATGCAGGGGAAAATCTTTATGAAAATTTGAAGCTAATTACAAAGTGCTTGTGAAAACTGGCGGGGGGAAAATTGAGCTGGCCAGTCCCAATGCTCTCATGTGCTCTGCCTTTCAAGGAAACTGATGGGTTTCCAGTTAGGGCACAAATTAAGGCATTGATTTCATGAAATAATGAATAGATAGGAAGTTCTTTTTGCCAGGTAACTGCAATCCTGTTTAATTGTTGTTCTTTATTTTAGGAACCATAATCTAAAGCTGACTTTATAATGTTTTTAATGCAAGATCTTGCTGTGTAAAATGTCTGGTTTCAAATGTGCTGTGGTGATGCTGGGGGACAGGAGGGGACTGGCATTTTAGGGACTCAGACTGTGTTGCTGCCTCGTGTCTGCTGCTCTCAGGAGCAGTAACTCTGCTAAATGAAAGTCAGACACTGGAAAAAGATCTCCCATGTTGTTGCAGGTCCCATTCCAGGAGTTCTTCCAGTTCCAGATCGAGATCCCGCTCCAGCTCCAGGGAACAGTCGCGATCTCGCGGGTCCAAATCCAGGTGAATGAGGTACCACCCTGTCCCTGCACAGACAGAGGGGCAGAGGCTCCAGCTGCTTTGATCCCACCGTAAAGCTGTGCTGCTCAGACAAACATTAACTGCTTTTTATCTTGGAAGTCAGAGTTGCTGGGTCTCTGCACCAGGTGTTGCCACCACAGATGTGTTCATTGAGGAGCAGAGGTTTTGGTGCAAGAGGTTAAGTCTGGCCTAAGCCGGACGAGCGGACGCCACCGAGCTGCAGTGGAGGAAGAAGGATTTGAGTGCATGGTGCCCTGCTGCAGGCATTTGGGTGCTTTTCCTGTTTCCACTTGGGCTGCTCGAGCTGCAGGAACATTAGGAATGCCACTGTACTTCTGCTTTTGTGTTCAGTGATAACTCTGCCCCTTCCATGAGACGGTGCAGCCGTTCCTGTATAAACCTGGGGGATCGATAGGGAAATGTTGGTAGCAAACGCTGGGAGAGGCTGAGAGCAGTCAGAGTGATTTGTGTGGAGCATCGCTGAGCTGGGCAGGGCACAGCAGCAAAAGCACATTTGAGGTGTCCTTGCACAGGCATTCCACTGGCAGAACGTTCCCTCTGTGATGGAATGAAGAGCTGTCCCTTCTCCACACATGCAGAGAATCCCCAGCTCTAAATGAGGAAGCTTGGGTTGGGAAGAACGATCACAAATGGTGCCACCACCCTTTGGGGGCAGGGGCATGCTGTGGATTATCCTGTGGAGTTCAGCATGGGATGGAATCCATGCTTTTGGGAAGAGGAGGGGTGTCCCTGGGCCCCAGCAGAGAGGCAGTGTATTCCAAGAGATGTTTTTAAATATTCTGACTCTATTCTAAGAGGCTTTTTGCAGTATTTTGGTTGAGGAAGGTTTTACTCTCTCCACAAATTTAGTTTGAGATCTATAAATACAACAGCTGGATTTGTTACTGTTGGGTCAGATGAACATCAGTGTGAAATGACTTAAGATAAAGTGAACCATGGTAAATCAGCTTTAGATCTCTGGTTTCCAAGTTATTCTGATGTGTGAATTTAACTGCTGAGGAAGGTCCTTACAGAGGGAACTTGCCAGCAGTCTCCCAGTGCTTTTCTGCCAAAATGGCTCATTTTGGTGAATGCTGGGAAGAGCTTTCCAAACCATTGCTGGTCCAATTATCAGGAAACACTACTTAGCAAAATTCCTTAGGAAAGCTGCCTTGGCAGTAGCAGTGTTCTTGGCAGAGTAAGTATGGAAGCCCCTCGTGTTCATTTTCCACACCCCTGGAGTAAACAGAGTAGTGAATGTTGATTGAAACTGTCTCTGCTTGTTCTGTCTTTGTGCCTTCTCCATGATCCCAGAATTAAATGTGATTTATTTCTCAATCAATAAAGATCCAGCTCCAGGTCCTACAGGGGGTCTTCCACCCCAAGGAAAAGATCTTACTCCAGCTCTCGCTCCTCATCTTCCCCCGAGAGAGGCAAGAAGCGGAGCCGCTCTAGATCCTCTTCCTCTGGTGATCGCAAAAAAAGGCGCTCGAGATCACGGTCACCCGAAAGGTTTGGGTTTATGTAGAATAAGAATGGCTGTATTGAAATGTGTGATGGTTTACTGTAGTTATCCAAGGACTGAGATTCACTGGGAAACAATTGAATCTGAGCAGTTGTTCTCATAGTAAAAGTAGTTTCCTCACTTGCCCTACTCTTACTTCCTGTTAACCCCTCTGTAATTGGTTTTTTTTTAATATTCCCCCCCCCTCCAGTGAAATTCCTCCTGGTAGGAGCATGCTCCGTAGAAAGACCTGGCTCACCCTTCTTTCAGTGTGTGACAGTGTTAATGCGTTCATTATTGGATTATTTTCATAAGTAAATATGGCATTGAAATAGAAATTGTATTCTACTCTCAGTATTAAGCTTAGATCTTTAGTATTAAATTAGTGGCCTAAAGTTACTTGTATATTCTTGTAAGGCCCCCATGAGATATACTTGGCTTCCAGCTATGGTAGGATGCTGCTCAAAGTGGATGCCAGGATGAATCTGAGCTCATTTCTGTGCATGCTTTCTCCATTTGTATCTTGCAGACGCCGCAGATCTTCCTCCGGATCCTCCCATTCTGGTTCCCGTACAAGTTCTAAAAAGAAATAATGTATAAAAGCTCACATTTACAAAAACCCACCAAAATTCCAGTCAGTGCATGAGACATTTTTAAGAAGTTGGTGTCTTACTTGGTCAGAAGTGCTCAATCTGCTAGTAGAGGTGCATGTCTGTCCTGGCTTTCTGGCAAACTGCAGCTTTGTTCATCCATCACCCAAACACGCAGTAGCATTTTAAGCCATAAACTCCCCGGCACAGGGGGAAGTTCTGTGGTGTTGGGGGGGGGTTACTATTTTTTGAGATCAGTTCCTCCATTCCTGGCTCCCTCAGCTGGAGGAGCAGGTTGGGAATGTCCCGGCACAGCTCTTTGTGTGAGCAGGAAGCCGAGAGTTTTCCAGAGCAGGACGGAGCTCCCGTGGGACCACAGCAGGGGCAGGGCTGTGCTCACCTGGTGCCAGCAGTGAGGCCTGGGGCTGAGCAGGTTTCGTTTTGCCCTGTAGCAGTACCAGTGCAGATGGACACGCCTCTCTAGCAGCTCAAACCCCCCAGTCCATCATGATTCCACTGAGGGAATTAGCCTTCATTCCTGGCAAGTGAGGACGTTTGCAGCCAGCACAGTGCTGTGGCTGTGCTGGTTTCCAGACTCTGGGATCCCTCCTTACAAATGGATCATTTGGGATCTGCTCTTGAGCTGGAGGAGCATGGAACTGGCTCCTTGGAATCAAGGGAAGCTTCTGCAGGCCGCCTGTAAAATTTCCTTTGGGGCTGACTAAAATTTTCAAGGTATCTTAATTTTATTTTTCTTTAAAAATGAGAATGAATAAACTGTGTAGAAAGTTCTGGCATCTTCAACGTGTTCTTCATCGATCATTCTTTTTCCCTTCAACATAATTTATGGCTTAAAATGCTTTATGGAATCCTTTTGAGTATAAAACTTGGTCTCTCTTGAGCTCCGTTTGGTTAAGAAAGGTTTAAGTTTCTTCAGTGCCATCACAAGGTAAGTATGGTAAGGAAAATTCTTCTTTTTAAGCAAGCGAAGAGCAATATACCTTCATTTATTTCAGTAATAAAACTGCCAGATTTGCTGCTTGTTTCGATAAACTGCACAGAAACAAATGGAGCAAAATTGAAAAACTCCACTCTGCTTTTTTTTCTCTGTTTTTTTCTTCTTCTCTTTTTTTGAGCCACGTCTTACGGACTGGTCTAGAATCGAAATGTTTTTGGTGTAGAGGTATTTTGAGAAATCTCTTTGCAGAAAAAATGCAGTTTCTTTAATGCTTTCTTTTCTCTTTAATTTCCATGCTAAATGTGTGTAGGTTGCACAAGAGCAGGTTAGTCTGTAACTGTGCCTCTGACTTCAACGTCCAACTAAACTGTAAAACCAGATCAAGTAGACGCTCTGTTGTTAGCCTTGGGTTTTCTTGTGCTTTGTATTCCAATTGTTGCTGTACTTAACAGATGAGAGGTTTTGAAGTTAGCAACTGATAGGCCACAGGCAGAGGAGGAGGATGGTTCATTTGGCTTAGAGAACGTGTAAGGCAAAATGATGCTGTAGACAAGTGTAAATAAAACCTGTGAGTCAACTGTGCTCGAGTGCTTTGTCTTGGGGACACTCAGACTTCCCTGTCACCCGCACTGACCCTGATCCCGTGTGTGAGTTCACCTGGCCCATGGATCCCACGGGTTCACACTGTTGCAGTTCTTTAAGTACTGAAAATACTTTAATTTCAACAGCAAATGAGCGTTAACAAAACTTCAAGCTGTTTTCACAGAATCGAGGAATATCTTGGGCTGGAAGGGACCCACAGGGATCATTGAGTCCAACTCCTGGCCCTGCCCAGACCCCCCAACGCCCCCCGGGCATCCCTGGCAGCGCTGTCCAAACGCTCCTGGAGCTCTGGCAGCCTCGGGGCCGTGCCCATTCCCTGGGGAGCCTGGGCAGTGCCCAGCACCCTCTGGGGGAAGAACCTTTCCTGATGTCCACCCTGCCCCTCCCCAGCCCAGCCTGAGGCCGTTCCCTCTCCTCCTGTCCCTGTTCCCTGCGAGCAGAGCCCGACCCCCCCGGCTGCCCCCTCCTGTCAGGGACTTGTGCAGAGCCACAAGGTCCCCCCTGAGCCTCCTTTGCTCCAGCCTGAGCCCCTTTCCAGCTCCCTCAGGAATTCTCCAGCCCCTTCCCAGCTCCCTCAGCCGCTGCGGGGGCTCCGTTCCCTCCCCAGCCCGGTTCCCCTCCCGGCCCCGCTCCGTGCCCTCAGGCTCTGCCCGCTCTCGCTCCCGTCCCGCCTCTCCCGGCCCCGGGGCGGGCCCTGCCCATCCCTCACATAAAGCGGCCGCGCGGGGCTGCCGGCTCGGAGCCGGCTCAGCTCTCGTTCGGTGCCCGCTCCATGCGGGATCTCCCGGCTCCGGGATGAGCCCCTGGCAGCAGCGCCCGCCCAACGCCAGCGCGGCCGGCGGGATGGGCCCGCGGGGGAACGGCACGGGCCGGGCGCCCGAGCGCGGCAGCGCCGTGTCCGTGGCCATCCCGCTGACCATGATGCTGACGGGCGTCGTGGGCAATGCCCTGGCCATGCTGCTCGTGTCCCGCAGCTACCGCGCCAAGGGCAGCCGCAGGAAGCGCTCGTTCCTGCTGTGCATCGGCTCCCTGGCGCTCACCGACATGCTGGGCCAGCTGCTCACCAGCCCCATCGTCATCTCCGTGTACCTGTCGGGCCGGCCCTGGGCGGCCATGGACCCCTCGGGGCGCCTCTGCGACTTCTTCGGCTTCAGCATGACGGTGTTCGGGCTGTGCCCGCTGCTGATCGCCAGCGCCATGGCCGTGGAGCGGGCGCTGGCCATCCGCGCCCCGCACTGGTACGCGAGCCACATGAGCCCGCGGGCCACCGAGCGCGGCCTGGCCGCCATCTGGGCCGCCGGCGTGGCCTTCGCGCTGCTGCCGCTGGCCGGGCTGGGCCGCTACGCGCTGCAGTGGCCCGGCACCTGGTGCTTCATCAGCACGGCCGGCGGCAGCGCCTTCGCCGCCGCCTTCGCCGCGCTGGGGCTGCTGTCCCTCGTGGTCACCGGCGCCTGCAACCTGGCCACCATCGAGGCGCTCGTGTCCCGCTGCCGCGCCAAGGCCAGCGCGGCGCACCCCAGCTCGCAGTGGGGCCGGATCACCATGGAGACGCTGATCCAGCTGCTGGGCATCATGTGTGTGCTGTCGGCCTGCTGGTCACCGCTGCTGGTAGGTCCCGTGGCACCACCTGGGGCGACCCCCGTTCTCCTCCCTCCTCCTGTGGGGCAGAGCCAGCGGGGCCCGGGCAGGGGGAGGCTCCGGAGATCCCTGTTCCTTGGGGACATCCATGAACGGCCCCTCGGGAGGGCAGCAGGGACAGGGACAGAGCCGGGGGTGGGAAGTTGTGGGAGAGGAGCTGGGAGAGGTCCCGGAGGAGAGCCGAGAGCAGCCTGCTCGGGAAAATCAGGTGCGGGAACCGGAGTCAAAAGGAGGAGAACAAAGGCCTTGTGCAGAGGAGGAAAGCGGGACGTGAGGAGTGGCTCTGGGAGCAGGACACTGCGGCCAGATGGGGTTTAGGGGGTTTTATTTGCTCGCACCTTGTAGCAGAACGTCTTTCAGTGTCTTGTGAGAAAACGCACAACCCGTGACTCTGCGAGCGCCTTGTGGCTGGTATTTTGATAAATCTCTTTACAAAATAATCTCTTATCCCTCGCTGTGTCTGATTTACAGCAGCCTTCTGGGCTTGCCCAGTCTGGTTTTTAAGGATCTTTGCATTTCTTTCCACTATTTTGTTACTCCTTCCTTAAGAACCCCTCCTCATGATGCAGGAGTGGGGGAGGCAGAATCCACATCTCACACCCAGGGGTCTGGAATCCTGTCCCAAAAGGCTGGGTTATTCTATCAAGGAGCAGTAGGATTTTTGGAAAATTTGTGTTTGGGATCTCTGAGCAGGATGGGCTGAAGCTATGCTATGTGAAAGGTTCTTTCTGGTTGGAGAAGGATTTATTTTTCTTCTTGTCCTTGAGCTCTTGTGAATGGGGCTGACAAAGTTAACGACTGGTGGGGGTGAGCTAAAGAGAACGCTTTGGTTTAGTAATGTTGCCCTTGTAAATGAATTAAAACTCCATCAAATCCTCCATCCCAAAATCAGTCAGAAGGTGTGAGTGACTTACTGGAGGTCATCAGCAGTGGCAGTGGTCATCACAAGGGCACACTGAGGGGTTAAGAGAAGCTGGGAGCAGGGAGGAAGGGGTGAGCAGAGGCAGCAGCCTGCCCCTGTGTCCATGTGCAGCCCTGCACATGCTGGCTGTGCTGGGGTCGGCCCTGCCCATGTTACATCCCTGGAGAGCCGCTGGGCCTTCTGGAGCTGCTGCCCTCCCTGCAGCGTTTCCCTCTCAGCCATGCCTTTGGGACAGGCTCTGCCCTCCGAGGCCCTGGGATCCATCCTGCTCCTGGGCCAGCCCGGGGACACGGCACTGTGAGCCCTGAGGTAACCAGCCTTGCACATGAGAGCAGATCCCTGAGATGAGGGAAGTGTTTCCTCCGCCCTCATAACCAGGGCTCTCAGATAAATCAGTGAGGAAGCAGAGATTCCTCTTGGTGGTTTGGTGCCCTGGGCATTTCTGTGGTTTCAGAGGCAGAAGTGAACCCACAAGCACGAGGGAATTCATCAGCAGTTCCCTTCCCTCGGCAGCAGCAACACTTGGAAGTGTGGATCTTGTTCTGTGGAGTTCTCAAAATCCAGCTCATGGCTGCAGGAGTATTTTTGTACCTACACCTCCATTTTCATACCTACACCTCCATTGTCATACTTAGCCCCCAGCTTGTTCCGTACAACTCTGAAGTGCAGGTTCGGAATTAGAGACCAGGTTTTTGGAGAAGTGACCACAGAGAATGCAAATGCCTTTTCAGTGAAAGCCAGCTCATAGGGATCATTTAACCTGTAGCTGCAGCACTTGGCAGCTGTAAGAAAAGGAGTTGAAATAGAACTCCGGGGCTTTACAGAAGAGGTTTTTTTTGTTTCTGGTTTTTTTTTAAAGACATCTGAGTTTTGTAACTGAGAACTAATGCATCCTGACAGCTGCTGCTGTGAGGTAAACAACGCCCTCGCCACACACGGTATTTTTAGAGCTGATCTGTTGATGTAAACGACAAGATCAAATGTGATTTAGCAGCAGAGGGAAAGCTCTGACATCGTGGCTGTGCTCTGGAGGGCTCCATGGAGTGTCCTGCATGTCTGGCTCTGGGCTGGCTTGGGAAGGAGGGAGGGGAGCAGACAGTGCAGGAATTGCCTCCTTTTTCCATGGACACAGGAGCTTGTTGAATTCTGCATGGAGCATCGGGGGGAACCCCCCACTCCAGTATGATGCTGCTTTATCTTAAGTGGTTTCCAGTTCACACTGATCTTCTGTTTGTTTTGGAGCATGTACTGACAGGACACAGGGAATGATTCCCACTGCCAGAGGGCAGGGATGGATGGGATTTTGGGCAGGAATTGTTCCCTGGGAGGGTGGGCAGGCCCTGGCACAGGGTGCCCAGAGCAGCTGGGGCTGCCCCTGGATCCCTGGCAGTGCCCAAGGCCAGGCTGGACATTGGGGCTGGGAGCAGCCTGGGGCAGTGGGAGGTGTCCCTGCCCGTGGCAGGGGTGGCACTGGATGGGCTTTAAGCTCCATCCCAACCCAGCCAGTCTGGGATTCCGGGACAACCCCTGAGCTGGATGGCAGCAGACAAATGACTCCGAGGTGAAATGGGGGAAGCTGCTCCATGGTTGCACAGAAACACTGCTGCAGCACAAACTGGAGTTCTCAGTTCTCAGTAACTCTTGCAGTTCCAGGCAACAAAATGATTCATTCCCAGAGTTGTTTCAAAGTTATTTAAAGCCAAAATGCTCAGGAATTCTGCTGCTTTTCCTGTTAAAATACTTCTGCTCCTTATCCCTCCTGGCAGACAGAAATTAAAGATGTATAAAACCACATTCATGATAACAGTAAAGTTTTAGCTGCTCTTGTTGAATAAATCCAATCAGCAGCTATATTTCTATATGCATTTTGAGCCAAATTTTTAATGGCATAAATTACGTTGACTTTATTCCACCTGATGTTGTCCCTCTGCCTTGTGCAGCCTTTAATCCATTTAGAAGACCAATACAGGCCACGATAAACAACCTCTAATGATATCAAACAAATAAAATTTCCAGTAAAGCACTTGTTGGCCCAACAAATATTGCAATAAAGGGATATTACGTAATAAACCCAGCAATAAGCAGCAGTTGTGTGCTTGGGAGACGTATTTTATTAGCCTGGTGGTTTTGAAGCTCCATCTGAAAAAGAGATGGCAGAGTCTGCAGGACCAGGGGCCTTGCAGAGTTCCCAGAGGAGGAGCTGGCCTGGGAGACAGCGGTGTGAGTCCTGGGAGTGCTGGGTGTGACGTGGGCACACAGCAGGTTTCCATCAGGCTCTTCCCACACGGGAATGCTGCAGGAGTGGGATGGGGCAGGAGCTGGGTGCTGCAGGCAGTGCTGGGACAGGGACAGGGACAGGGACAGTGTGTGAAGAGCCGGGGAAGTGGTCAGGTTGTGGCTGTGTGGGTCTGGTGCCCAAGTGGCTCCTGATGTGCTCTGGGTCTGTATCCATGTTTTCACAAAGCTCTGTATCCCTGTTTTCACAAGGCTCTATCCATGGCCACTTATGTCAATGAAATGTCGTGGGTGGAATCCTCAACTGCTTCTGTTTAAAGAAACACAAACAGTTCTGTGCTGTCCACGCTGCCCTGCCCTCCAAACTCAGCCAAGGCTTTCCAAGGTCAACACATGGTTATTGATCTGGCACCCAGAATATCCCTTTGAATGGAAAAATCCTCTGCTCCCAGTCCCTGTGGCTCCCACTGTCCCAGCCTGTGGGGACAGCAGCAGCCAGATGTGACCTTTGTGGGGACACAGCTCTGAGGAGGCTTCCTGAGGAATGGCAGGTTGGCCTGGTTCTTTCCAGAGGCTGGAGCCAAGGGGCTGGCCAGGGCTGGGAGTGATTCCCGGCAGGTCTGCTCCCTCGGGCTCTTCCCAGCAGGTTTGGGACTGGCTGCCAGTTTATCCAGTGGCTGGAAGTGCTGAGCTGTGCCAGGACAGAGCTGGAGGTGCCTCAGGGCCATGCTGGGTGTGCATCCATGTGTGTGGCGCTGGAAGCACACACAGCACAGTGGGCACAGCCCCAATCCCACGGGGATTCCAGGCAGCACACTCGGACAGCTGGGGACTCCAAGTCATGCCCAGGAAAGACCTGAGAGCGAAAAAAAGACCTGTCCAGGAAATGGAGATGTTCAGGAGCCCTCTCACAGAATCCCAGACTGGTTTGGGTTGGGAGGGACCTTAAAGCTCATCCAGTTCCATGGGCAGGGACACCTTCCACTGTCCCAGGCTGCTCCAAGCCCCATCCAGCCTGGCCTGGGACACTGCCAGGGATGCAGGGGCAGCCACGGCCTCTGTGGACAGTGGTGGCACAGCTGTGGTGACAGCCAGCAGTCCCTGACCCCGTGTCCCTTTCCCTGCTCCCTCCCCAGATCACCATGCTGAGGATGATCTCCGAGCACACGGCCGAGCCCTGCCGGGGCGGCTCCGGCGAATCCCAGCGCTGGGAGCTGCGCAGGGAATGCAACCTGTCGCTGACCGCCGTGCGCCTGGCCTCCCTCAACCAGATCCTGGACCCCTGGGTGTACCTGCTGCTCCGCAAGATCCTGCTGCGCAAGTTCTGCCAGGCAGCCAGCGCCGTGTCCAAGTGCTCCAACGCCGAGTGCAGGGACAGGTCCATCACCCTGGCCGAGGAGATCCAGCGGACGGCGGCCTGAGGGCACCTTCCCACAGCACCGGGAATGCTGCTGCCAGCGGGCGCCTGGAAACCTTCCTGGGGATCACCGGTGCCGCTGCTGCACTCAGAGTGCCACATTCTCCTGCAGGGTGCCAAAAGTGCTGGGATGCAGCAGGACAGGACACTCCGTGGTCAGCGGTGGCTGAGCTGCAGAACGGGGTGAGGACACTCCATGGGCACTGCAGAACGGGGTGAGGACACTCCATGGGCACTGCAGAACGGGGTGAGGACGTTCCATGGGCACTGCAGAACGGGGTGAGGACACTCCATGGGCACTGCAGAACGGGGTGAGGACGTTCCATGGGCACTGCAGAACGGGGTGAGGACACTCCATGGGCACTGCAGAACGGGGTGAGGACACTCCATGGGCACTGCAGAACCGGATGAGGACGTTCCCGGTCGTTGCCACTTGTGGCTGAGCTGCAGAACAGGAGGTTATTTTGGGCCTGAGCATGAGGGGGCTTCTCTTGCTTTAAGGTGGAAAAAATGGTTTTCCTGACAGCCAGCAGATTCTACGGATGGAATTGCTGCAGGGACTCACTCCTGACTATGTTTAATACTAACATTATCTCCTTCAGAGAGTCCTTCCTCCTCCTTTTTCTGGAGGGGCAAGGGGAGAAAGGGGAAAAACCACGGGAATAAGGAAAACAAAATTAGATTTGATTGGATTTCAGTGTCTTAAAACTGAGCAGGGGCTGTGGCAGGGATGGAACATCCACCTCTTCCAGGAGCAGAAGGCAGCACGAGTCTCCTGACTCATGGATGTGTCCTGATAAACACTCATCCGTGTGGCAGCTGAAGGGAGCTCGAGGCGGATGCAGCACTGGGCCAAGGGGAGAAATGCTGGATTTTTTCCCTGGCAGCCTGTGGAATCCCCAGGCAGGCTGGAATTGCTGTTTGCACTGCACCCCACAGAGCTGCTGGGGGCACATGGAGAGGGGAGAAACAGCCTGGAAAAGACACTCCTGCTCTTCCTGCTGGGGATCAATGGCAAAGGCTTCCAGAGCCAAATCCACTGCTCCCACAGGAGCTGTTTTCCTGGGAAGTGCCCATGTCCAGGAGTAACACGAGCAGCAAATGCTTTGTGAGGAATGGGGATGGCACTCGGGACCTCTTCGTTCCTACAGAGGGGCCAGAGCAGCATCCCAAAGAGTTCAGTTCATCTTCCCCCAAAAACACAAATGTGGCAGCTTTGGGAATGTTTAATTTAATTCCAGCAGACTGGAAGCAGTGCGTGGAAGTGTGTGAGTCAGGTCTTTTCCCAAAGAAACTTCCATGTTTTATTACAAACTCAGTTTCAATCCATTTGTGCCACATCTGAGGCTTATTTTTTAAAAGCTGTGTTTTTACTCGTTTTCTTCACCGTTTTGGAGCTGACAGCCTCTCATCTCCTGATTCGTGGCCTTTGGGTGAAATTAAATGCAAATACAATAAAATACAGCTGATATTCCATGTACCAGGGACTGTGGAATTCAGGGCCCTTACAGGCAAATGAATTCCTGCATCTGTGAGGAATTTCTTGCACAAAACCTTTATTTCTACTCTCTTTAATTTGTTCATAAAAGTAACTCCTCAGCAAAGAATGTGTGCCTTCACTTTCGTCCTGCATTGTCTGATTCTTGTCCACATAAATCTGATTTCTGAATCCAGCCTAAGAGCCAAGGTTTAGCTTTAATTGAAGGGCCAGCCTAAATTTCATGGGATAAATGCCTTTTTCAGCTGGAGTTGATGGACCCTGCTCCGTGCTGAGCTTCTCCTGGGTGTAGCAACTACAGGTACGTCAGTGCTTCAGTTCCTGGCCGGTGCTTTGAGGGAAAAATGGGCTCTTTCTGCTTAAAAAAGTGCCTTGCAGGAGTCAGACTCTGGCTTTTTGGAATTATTTGGGACTGGAAAAAGCCTGTTGTGTGCAGAGGATCCCTTTTGTTCCCTGTGTGTACTTTTCCTTTGGGAAAGAACTCAACAGAGCCGCTCACTTGTGAAATATGTCGGGATGACCTCAGCTGCCTGGATCAGCCCTGGCCAGCACATTCCTGAGCACAGCGCTCCCAGATCGTCTGGGACCACGGCTGGGATGGAGAGGAGTTCTGTGAGGAAGAGGGAATCCATCCCTGCTTATCCACTCCTTTACAGGAAGAGGAGGGTGCAGCATCGATCCCGTGTGGAAAACCGGGAATGTGACATTGGGAAGGGCCCTCCAGCCATTTCAGGGCAGCTTATTCTCAATATCGGGGTGGTTTCACTCAGTTCACATAAAATGCTGCCTTTTGTGGTGAATATTCACAATGTTTGGGATGGGCAGTTCTGTCCCTCTGGTGTGGTAAAATGGAGAAGCTACTTCATCAAAATGGGGAGGAATGGGAGCTTTCTGTTTGTTTACAGGAGAGGAGGAGTGGGAGCTCTGCTCTCCAGCCATGGCTCTGTGATGGGATGCACTTTCTAAACCTGATCCGAGGAGCTCAGGTGTAGCTGGAAGCTTTCATTCCCATTTCCATGGGATGGGAAGGGGTGCTTGTGTTGTGTTGCTTTAACGATGCCTTTTCAGCCTGGTCTTTCTGTGTTGTCCCTCTGCCCAGGGGGTTTTGGGAGCTGTAGGGCACGGAAAATCCACCTGGAGATCTGCCCGAAAACCACTGGCGTGTGTCCCAACCCCGAGTGTGTTGTACCAGGGAGAATAAAAACTCGGAGTAACCCTGGTGTTCGCTGGGTTTCTGCAGGAGCTGCTCCTGCTGCCGGGGTGGGGCCGGAGCAGATTTTATCTGCCCGGTGAGCCAGGAGTGCCCGTGGGAGCTGCTCTGCTGGGGCTTCAGCTGTGCCCTGGGGAGCACAGCCCTGCACCCCAATATCCCAAACCAGCTCGGGTGTGCCCTGGGGAGCACAGCCCTGCACCCCAATATCCCAAACCAGCTCGGGTGTGCCCTGGGGAGCACAGCCCTGCACCCCAATATCCCAAACCAGCTCGGGTGTGCCCTGGGGAGCACAGCCCTGCACCCCAATCCCAAATCAGCTCAGGCTCTGCAGTGTCCCAGCACAGGTGAACCATCTGCAGCCCGTCCCACCAAGGCTGTTGCTACTTTTTTATCCCATTATTCCCATTATTTTACTGGTTTTTTGCATTTTGGAATTTTACCAGGAACTTTTTGAGCTCCTAAAGCAGATTTACACAGGGGAGCAGTGACTCCCCTCGTGCTGGAAGCAGCACTGGGATGGGCAACCCCACCCCAGCTCAGCAGAACTGGGAAATCCCTGATGGCCACTGGGTCTGAACTGACACAGGAGTTCTGGACAGGCAAACCCAAGAATCACTGAGGTTGGAAAAGCCCTCCCAGACCACCGAGTCCACCCTGTGCTCAATCCCCACCTTGTCCCCAGCCCCCCTGAGTGCCATGTCCAGGCCTTCCTTGGACACCTCTAGGGGTGGGGACTCCAGGAAATCCCAAATAAAATTTCCCAGGCGGTGGCAGAAACACCTCGGAGCCAGCCCCCACTGAACAGCTGGGTTTGAGTTTCCCTTTGTCAGTTTGATCTCAGTTTAAAAAAAACAAACAAAAGGCAACACAGCAGCCAGGTTTTAAAACAAGCAGAAGGCAGGAGAGCTGTGAAGGCAGTGAAAGGGAGCTGGGGCCACAAAAGGCAAATCTCTCTGATCTTCAGCAGCAGCAGCAGGAAGAGCCAGAGCTGATAGGTTTGGTTGCCCGGAGACAGCAGAAGGCTCCCCAAAACTGTGCTGTCAGGACAAACAGCTCCCTCAACACGCACCAGTCTCTGCCCGGGGTTACAGGAGCCTCGGTGGGATCCCACAGAATCCCAGACTGGTTTGCATTGGGAGGGAGCTTAAATCCCACCCAGTGCCACCCCCTGCCACGGGCAGGGACACCTCCCACTGTCCCAGGCTGCTCCCAGCCCCAATGTCCAGCCTGGCCTTGGGCACTGCCAGGGATCCAGGGGCAGCCCCAGCTGCTCTGGGCACCCTGTGCCAGGGCCTGCCCACCCTCCCAGGGAACAATTCCTTCCCAATATCCCATCCAGCCCTGTGTTACAAAAGTGTTTTTTCCAGGCTCACAACCTCCTCCAGCTCCTTCATGGAGTTTTCACTCTGCTCCAGTCACTTCCCTGGCTGCTGAGGTCCAGCACATTTCCCAGAACTGCTGGCAAGGGCTGTAGGACCGGACAGGCTGAGCCCTGCAGCTCCCCAGGGCTTTGTGGGGCCGGAGTCACCCAGCAGCTCCTGCACTTAATGCTCCGGAGGTCCCTGCGGGGCACCATTAACGGGCAGCTCTTCCCTGCAGAACGGGCTTACAAATTAACCCTGCTGCTGCTGCTGCCTGCCTGCTTCATGGCTCGGGCTGGCCCCGGGCGGGAGGAAGCGTGGGCAGCGCCTGGGCAGCGGCCTGGGCAGCGCCTGGGCAGCGCCTGGGCAGCGCCTGGGCAGCGCCTGGGCAGCGCCTGGGCTGTGCTGGGCTGTGCTGGGCAGCGCCTGGGCAGTGCTGGGCTGTGCTGGGCAGTGCTGGGCAGGTGCTGGGCTGTGCTGGCAGCGCCTGGGCTGTGCTGGGCTGTGCTGGGCAGTGCTGGGCAGTGCTGGGCTGTGCTGGGCAGCGCCTGGGCTGTGCTGGGCTGTGCTGGGCAGTGCCTGGCTGTGCTGGGCTGTGCTGGGCAGAGCCTGGGCTGTGCTGGGCTGTGCTGGGCTGGGCTGTGCTGGCTGTGCTGGGCTGTGCTGGGCAGCGCCTGGGCTGTGCTGGGCTGTGCTGGGCAGCGCTGGGCTGTGCTGGGCAGCGTCCGTGCTGCCCCTGCTGCTTGCAGCTCCATCCCAGCCCTGCACCCCAAGGACTTGCCACGCTCGCCGTGGGCAGCTCTGCCCTTCCCAGCCCCGCTGCCATGCCCAGGGAGCCCTGGGTGTCACCCTGCTCCCTGCTGCACACGCTGGCTGTCCTTAGCCAGCACCCCACCCTCCCTTTGCCTCCATGTGTCTGTCATTCCTGGGAAGCACAGGAGGAGTTTTCCATCCGGCTGCTGCTGGAGCTTTGGGAAGGGCCCTCGGGGTTATCCCAACACGGTGAAGGGAACGGGCCCGAGCACTGGGAAGGCTCCGGGGGCTCTGCCTGTTGTGCTCCTGCCTTTCCCCAGCATTCCCTGTGAAAACAGGGAGCAGCAGGAATGCCCTGTGCGGCTCTCAGCAGCGCTCTGCGCTGGCCAATGCAGCTCCCCTGGCTCCAGCCCTGCCGGCTGCCCCAGCCCGCAGCAGTCCCCGGCCGGCTCCTCCAGCTCTGCCTTCCCTCGGAGCATTTCGGATTTTTCAGAGATGAAGTCCCAAGGAGAATTAATCCTGAGCTCAGCCAGGCTTGTCAGCAAGACAGAGCAGCCCCAGCACTGACGGGGGTGCAGGAGCTGAGCCCCCCCTGCACTCCACAGCACAACATGAAAGAGATGCTCTGAATATGAAATATGTCAAATATGCCCAAATGCATTCTGTAAAAGACAATGTATTTATGTTTGGGGCTGCTTTGTTTGAAGAATCCATCGTGGCCAGGGATAGAAGGCCCAGTTATTTTGACTTTCTGTAAACACAGTGCTTGGACAGACCTTGCCCCCCCTCCCTGCACAGGCTGTTTGCTCCGAGGAGCCACAGTTCTTCCATGCATCCATCAGGACAAATAAATGCAGCACTCTAACGGCTCTCGGGCTGGCACATGAAAGGAAGTGTTCATCCCGACTTGGAGTGGCTTTCCAGCGGGAGGATGTCCTTCCAGCAGTCCGTGGTTTACATGACAGTTTGGAGTCAGGCGGATTTTGCCTGATGTGTTTGTAGTTCCCTGAACGTGAGCAGGCCTCAAGGAACAGAGACAGAAACAGGCCTGGAAACCCTCTGCCCACATTTGGGCACGGCTTTGTCCTGTCCCGACCTCAGGGGGAGGTCAGAGCTGGCAGTGCCACCGGAGAGCTGTGCCCAGCCCCACCCCCGGGGAGCTGCCCAGCAGAGCAGGATCCAGGGCTCAGTCCCGTGCAACGCCCCAGCCCAGAGAGGGCTCACTGGAGCCAGGGGTTTGGGCTGGAAGTGCCCTCACAGAGCCCAAGCACCCCAGGGCATCACTCCGGGCTGGGGATGCTCCAAACCCGCCTGGATCCCAGCCTCCCTCCACCCCTTCCCCAGCACCGGCACCAGGGCCCTCTGTTCCTGGGACTGGGAGGGATCTGCATCCTGTAAACGCCACAACTTTAAACATTTGGACCCAAAAGAGTGGTCTGGGGACAAGGTGGGGATCGGCCAAAGCTTGGGCTCAGTGGTCCTGGAGGTCTTTTCCCACCTGGATAATTCTGTGATTCCATGGATCTTTGAAACATTAAATCTTTTACGGCACACAGCTGTCCCAAGGGCAGGGCAAGGCCGGCTCTCTGCAGCACATCTCCTTTGGCTGGATAAAACCCAGCAGGGCGCAGCAGCTCAGACCAGACCCAGCCCCTGCTGCCCAGCTCCACCTCCAGGGACCTTTACACTGTGAAGGGCAAGAATTCACTGTCCCTATGTCCCCTGCCGCTGGTGACAAGCGAGGATGTGCTCAGTGCCCGCAGCAGGACGTGGGGGTGGCAGTGGTGCCAGGGCTGCCCAGCCCGAGGATGGGAGGGACAGGTTCCCTCCAGGAACAGCCGGGTGCCACCTTTGCAGGGCTCCTGCTGGAGGTGGCTCTGTCCCACCCCTCTGGTGGGGACATCCCCCCCAAAAGTGTGACCACGGCATGTCCCACTCCGTGTCCAGGGCACAGAGGCGTCCCCAGGACAGCCTGACAGCAACCTCCAAAAACAACCAAGAGTCAAACCCAGTTAATACCACAGTTAAAATTAGCGGTTTTTTCTCTAAGTTTATAATGGGGAAAAATCCCAGAGCATAAAAATCCACCCAAACCTGAATTTCTTCAGGTAGGCTTAACTCACACATATCCTTCACAGTGGATGAATCAATGCCATGGCCCAGGCACAGCCCAGAATCCAGGGAAGTACATCTTGGCTGATGGAAATGCCCTGCAACCCATCAGGGAGGAGCCGATCACCCCAATCAGGAGCCACCCAACCTCTGCCCGGCTGCGAGGGGATGGGATGTGACCCCGGGGCGAGGCTTAGTTCTCCTTTTAAAGTGCCCATTCCCGGGACTGCTCAGCGTGCCCCGAAGGAGCCCCGAGTGAAGGCACCACCGAGGCCATGGGGACAAGCCCGGCCCCTCCATCCCTCCATCCATCCATCCATCCATCCTCCATCCATCCATCCATCCCTCCATCCATCCATCCATCCTCCATCCATCCATCCTCCATCCATCCATCCATCCATCCATCCCTCTCCATCCATCCATCCTCCATCCATCCATCCATCCATCCATCCATCCTCCATCCCTCCATCCATCTCCATCCATCCCTCCATCCATCCATCCATCCATCCATCCATCCATCCTCCATCCATCCATCCATCCATCCCTCATCCATCCATCCATCCATCCATCATCCTCCATCCATCCCTCCATCCATCCCACATCCATCCATCCCCCCTCCATCCATCCCATCCATCCCTCCATCCATCCATCCATCCATCCATCCCTCCATCCATCCATCCATCCATCCATCCATCATCCATCCCTCCATCCCTCCATCCTCCATCCATCCATCCCATCCATCATCCCCTCCATCCCATCCATCCATCCCTCCATCCATCCATCCATCCCATCCATCCATCCCCCCTGGCCCGGCAGAGCCACCCCACGGCACTGAGCTCTGCCGGCAGGCTGAGCCTGGCCCAGGCCGGGTTTAACCCGCTCGGACACCCCGTATCAGCTGCTCAGACACCCAAAGGCTCCCATCAGTTCATCCACGTTGATTTGTGCAAAAGCCGAGCCAGACGGGCCCTGGGGGCTCAGTGTCGCTGTTCGCCTTGTCCCCTCCCCTGCTGGCCTCACAAGCACCCCCCGGCCGTGTGCTGGCCGCGTTCCCTCTGCCGGCCGTGTTGACACAAGCAGAACAGCCCCCGGCTGCGGGAAGGGAAGGCTCGGAGCCGCGGCAGCCACCGGGGGTTACACAACAATGGCACAGCTGGTTAATCATTGAGCGGCTGCGGGACATTCACACCAAACACCTCCCACAGAGGACACGGCTCGGCTGGGTCACCGCGGCCCCCAGTGTCCCCAGCGTCCCCAGTGTCCCCAGTGTCCCCAGCCGTCCTTCTGGGCCAGGAGCCAGCACCGAGCTGTTCCCAGGGGTGGGTGCAGAGCAGGTGCTCTGGGACACGGAGGCGTCTCTCGTCCTTTGCATTTTTCACCCCAAACAGACACAAACAGTGGGTGACTCTGTAAGGCCTCTCATGGCTCCAGTGGTGACACTGAAGAGTGTCCCAGCCCCAGCCTGGTCAGGCTGATGGTTTGAAACGCTCCGAGGAGCAGGCCTGGGCAGGGAGAGCTGTATTCCCCGTCTGGGAATGTGCCTGCTCACGGTGACAGTGTCACTGCACCCACAGTGTCAGTGCATCCACGGTGTCAGTGCATCCATGGTGTCACTGCATCCACGGTGTCACTGCACCCACAGTGTCACTGCATCCACAATGTCACTGCATCCACGCTGTCACTGCACCCACACTGTCACTGCACCCACACTGTCACTGCACCCACAGTGTCACTGCATCCACAGTGTCACTGCACCCACAGTGTCACTGCATCCACGCTGTCACTGCACCCACACTGTCACTGCATCCACAGTGTCACTGCACCCACAGTGTCACTGCACCCACACTGTCACTGCACCCACACTGTCACTGCATCCACAGTGTCACTGCACCCACACTGTCACTGCATCCACGCTGTCACTGCACCCACAGTGTCACTGCACCCACGCTGTCACTGCACCCACGCTGTCACTGCACCCACAGTGTCACTGCACCCATGTCACACTTCCCTGCCTGGAGCATCCCTCGCGTGCCCAGCACCTGCTGGGCACTGGCACAGCTCAGAGCGGGTGCAGCTGAGCTCAGAAACCTCTGCAGTGCCCCAGGAGATGCAGTTAATGGCTGACAGGAGTTTCCCCATGGCACTGCCCAGTACCGGGAGGAAGGTGTCCCCCGGGCAGGGTTGGTGTCTGCACATGTCCCCTCTGCTCTGTGCTGGGCCACCAGGCTCACCCCAACCAGGTGCCCCTGGCCAGGAGGGCATTTTAATTCCAGTTTCCCACTTGATCCAAAGGTCCCCATCCCATCTAGACATCAGTTATCTGTGGCTTAGGCCACCTTGAGTGTAAATCTGGAACTGAATCACTCAGTGCTGCTGGCTGACCCCATGCTGTGATTCCATGGCCTTCTCCAGTCCTATTTATAAACACCTAGAGACCAAATTCCCCTCGTTTTTACACAAATAATTTTAATTAGCATATTAAAATAAATGCCTTAACATCACCTTGTCGTCTGCCTTCAGCTGCATTGACATGCCCTATTCCCATCCCTAAACTCTCAACCTGGGAGCCTCAGGAGTGTCCTGGGGGTGTCCAGGCAGGCATTACACATCGTGGAGAGTTCCCTGCCTGCATCCAGACCTCTGTCCTGCCTGTACTGTCACAGCCAGAGCTGTTCCTCAGTGCTGGAAACTCAGAGAGGTCTGCTGGGTTTGAAGGAAAACCACAGAGCCAGCTCCAGAGCCTCTGGAAAACCCACTGCTCTCTCCTGACAAAACAAGCATTTAGCAATGCCTGACATCCTGATGGCCTTTTCCTTCCCAAAATAACCGGGGCAAGCAACACCCCAAAAATGAAAGCTGTCACCCCACACCAGAGGGGTTTGTGCAAGCGTGACCCTGGGATTTCACGGCGGCAGCAGATGTGGGGTGAAGCCACTCCAGCTCTCCAGGGCACATTCCCAATCTGCTTCCCAGCACTGCCTCTCTGGAGACTCACCCTGGATTCACACCAGGCATGACCTTTCCCAGAATGGGAGCTGCCACCGTTGGGAAAGGGTGGTGAGAGTGCAAGAGCCACTGTGCCAGGGGCTGGCATTCCAGGGGCTGGCATTCCAGGGGCCAGCAGTGAGGTGTCACCACAGCCGCACCCAGGCCGGCCCTCAGGGCTGTCACTGTCACTGCCCTGCTGTAGCACAGCCCAGTTTTATTCCCAAAGCCCTTGGGTTTACCCGTGCCAAGGCTGGAGCTGGCTGTGACCGCGTGTTCCCAAAGCCAGCCCGCTGGGGACACCAGTGCTGCAGTGCCACGTGTGGCCTTCCCACTGGCTTTCCTCCCTCTTTGTGGCCGACAGCACAGGGCTGCAGCCAAAGCCCCATCAGATCCCTCCTGGAGCCGTCCGGGATGTCCCTCAGGGGCCCCAATTCCCTGCTTTGGGGCGAGCTCCGTGTGTGCTGCTGTTCCCTGCGGATCCCGGCGGGGTTTTACCTGCTGAGGGTGACACCTGCCCGGGGATTGGGGCACCCCAGCACTGCCGGCCACAGCACAGCTGCAGGAGTGACCCCGGGGAGCTTCCACTGCTGCCGGCAGAGCTTGTTTTGTATTTCAGCTGTCTGTGGCTAATCCTCTCGCCTTGGGACACAGTGTTACTCTGGCAGAGGGAGCTGTGCTGAAATCCTGGAGAAGTTTCCCAAGATCCTGGCAGGCTCCGGGTTGTGCAAGGGCGAGGGACATCACTCATTGTCTCTGTGTCACAGGGAGGGCACAGCTCGGTCCTCCTGCCACCGCCTGGGCTCTGCGAGGTGTCCTGACACACGGGACGAGATGGGCTCTAAGGTGTCCCTCGGGAATCCCAGCCCAGTCCAGTCTGCGCTTCTGGGACTCTACACCCCCGAAGGTGTCACTGATTTCCCCCGCTGCCCTCGCAGCCCCTGCGGTCACACCTGGGCCAGGTGAAGGTGCCGAGAGCCGCGGGTGGGACCGGCGGGGCCGGCACCGCGCCGAGCCCGGCCACGGCACTCCCAGGGAAACATCCCGGGATTTCCCAGGGAAACATCCCCGGCTTCCGCAGCTCTTTCCCCCTCCGGCTGCGGCAGTCAGCATCGTGCTCGCAGCATTTGAGGAATTTTTCCCTTTTGGCAATGGATTTTGTGAATCAGAGGGAGCAGCCCAGCCTGTTCCTGGCTGAGTGCGGAGCTCAGCTCTTCCAGGGCTCCTAGTGAAGTGTGTCCAGGGCCAGCCCCGGCTCTGTCCCGCTGGAATCCTGCAGAACACGGGAGGCTGGGCAGGAGCAGAGCCCCGGCCGGGCTTCCAGAGGCATTTCCAAGGCATTTCCCAAGGCATTTCCCCAGGCATCTCCCGGCGCATCCAGGGTCCGCCCTGCAGGGATGGAGCATCCGTGCGGCCAGGGGCAGCATCCCCCCTGCTGGATCCAGGGATGAGAGGGATGGCAGCGCTCCGGGAGCAGCAGAACAAAGCAGAGAGGCAGAAATGCCAGCGGAGAGTTCCTCTGTGACAGGGAAGTGGCGAGGAGTGACGATGGCCACAACCCCGCTGCAGTAGCGGAGCAAGCCGGGCCGAGCCCAGGGAGCCCTCGCTCAGGGGACCCAGACCCTGCCCAGCAGCTCTGGGAGCACAGGGAATGGCAGGAACGGGGAAAGACAGGGCTTGGATCCCTCTGTGCACACCCCATCCCTCAGCCTCGGCCCCCGGAGAGCCCCTCGCTCACACAGACCCAGGAGAGCAGCTGGGGCTGCCCCTGGATCCCTGGCAGTGTCCCAGGCCAGGCTGGACACTGGGGCTTGGAGCAGCCTGGGACAGTGGGAGGTGTCCCTGCCATGGCAGGGGTGGGATGAGATAGGATTTAAGGTCTCTCCCAACACAAACCAGTCTGGGATTCTGCGATTCCGTGATCTTCCACCTTTGATTTCACTGCTCCTTCCCAGGGTTTCCACACACCCCCATGGATGGAGTCCTGTGGGTGGGCTCAGGCCGCCTGGAGGGCCATGCTGGCTCTGGAGTTGAGGTTTGTGATGGATTTTGGGGACTGGGGACATTGAGGGTCTCTGGGATCACCGGGGCTGGAGCAGATCCATGCACAGGCCAGTGCTGGGGGCAAGGCTGGGCCACCCAGAGCCTCACCTGGCCCTGACCCCACAGAGCTCTGGGGACACCCTGACACCCCAGGAACTGCAGTGGGAATTGGCTGGGTGATTGGACACAATCCCTGCCTGTCCCTGGCACATTTTAAGGCATGACTCCAGCAGCAATTCCCATTTCCTGCTGTAAACTCCAGCGCCATTCCCAACGCGCTGGTTGTCCTGGAAGCTCCTCCTGGCAGGGACACAGGGGACAGCTGAGCCTCAGGGCTGCACCTTGCATTTCCCAGCAGGATCAAGGAGCACTGTAAATTAAGCACAAGAGCCACAATTTATTCCTTTTTTGGGAAGCTTTTTTGTCTCCTCCAAAACATCCCCGCTGCAAATCCTCCCCCTCCGAAGGCAGAGGGGAACCCAGCCCATGAGGGCTGAGCCCGAGGCAGCAGAGATTTTATTTGTACTTTGCTCACTATTTATGGGGTTTTTTAAATTAAGTTTTCTAATCTTACTTAATACCCAAGCACATTTAATTTCCTTAAGCTCCCGGTGAGGCTCTCCAAGGCAGAGCAGCCCAATGGTTCCCAGCCGGATTCACGGCCACAAAATGCCCTTCTCTGCCATACCCTGTGCCCACGCTGAAAAAACCTGTGAAAAAGGACATTTTTGTCCTGATCGCACCTGCTTTTACCTTTTCTCCCTCAGTCTCAAGTGTCTGCTGAGAGCTGTGTGAGCTTGTTCCCTGCTCCACCACTGGGAGCTGCAGCAGAATTCCAGCCCTTCCACAACGTCCCACGGACCCAAAGCTTCCCAGGAGATGAAACAGCTCCAGAGGCTCAATGTCAGGGCAGCTCAAGTACCTGGGAAGAGCCTGGCCTGGCTGAGGCTCAGAGGCACCAAATCAGGGCTGGCTCCTTGTGTCAGGACCTTGGGAGGCTACGGAGCTCAGCTGGGGAGAGGAAGGATGAGCACAGCCTGAAAAAGGAGGAAAAAACCCTAAAAAATAAAAATAAAAGATAAAAAGCAGAAAATCTACTTCTTTCACAGCGTTGTGACAACTTCCAGCCCTACTTCCAGTTCCAGGTTCCATTTTACACCCACCAACTCTGCGGAGAAGAAGAAATGCTGAGCCCTGGAGGGGCATTTTCCAGGGAAGCCGAGGGGTGACCCAGACATCCCATGGCAGAGGGTGAATAGCGGGGATGTCACCGTGATGTCACTGTGATGTCACTGTGATGTCACTGTGATGTCATGGTGATTCATGGTGATTCATGGTAAAAGCCACCCCAGCCTTTGCCTTCAGCACATGTCCCCATGCAATGCAGGTGCCCCCTCCAGCACCTCTTCCCCTACGCTCTGTGGGGTTTGGTTTCCATGCTGGGTTTGGTTCCCAGTTGGGTTTGGTTCCCAGCTGGGTTTGGTTTCCATGCTGGATCCGAGCGTCCCCTGGATTTTGTGGGGCACGACCCAATCGATGATGTTTTATGTTTGTCCATTGTTTTCCTGATCTTTCCACAAAGATTTTTCTCCAGGGATTGCTGGACTGGAGCATTTGGGAAAAGCTGCTGCTCCTGAGGGCTGGAGCCTCTCCCAGCAGCGCTCGGAGCTCCAGCCTGGAGTGATGCTCCAGTCACCCACCTGTGCTGGGGTGGGCACTGGGATGCAGCCATGGGACCCTGCCCTGCTCCTGCCGACCCCACAGGCTCTGGGAGACAGGGCAGGTGGCCCATGGAAGGGAAAGGGGTCGGAATGTTACCCATTTCCCAACAGGAAGGGCGATTCAGGGAAATTCAGCCCCTGCTCCGCTGGATTATTCCATTGGCTGGTTTCTGCAGCCTGGGAGAGCACAAATAGCACATTTACCCCCATAAAGACATTAATAATTCCACAGGCTGGAGTCTGAAAGGTGTTTCTTTTATTCTAAGTGTTTGCAGAGTGAAATTAAACTGTTGCAAGCACTGAAGAAAGGTAATTTATTTTTGTTTCCGTTTTCCCTTTCAACCATGGCATTAAATATTAACTGCAGCGTATTTTACCAAACACATCAATTCATTTCCTGTGGGGGCAGAACCAAACAGCCTCTGCAGGAGCTTTGATGGCCTTAATGAAGCCCTGCATTAATCAGAGCAGAGCCTGAGCAATGACCCCGGCTGGGAACAATCCCCCAGCACCCGGATTTTCTCCTGCCTCCTCCAATCCTCGTTCCTCCGCTGCCTTGCACCTCTCCTGAGGGCTGAGCTGCTGGAACCTGGGGTTTGAGTGTCCCTCTGGACACGAGGGGAACATGAGCTGCTCCTCTGCTCCTTGGGGTCAGTCCCATGTGGGGATCGACCCCACAGACACCCTCAGACCCCACAGACACCCTCAGACCCCACAGACACCCTCAGTGGTTTGAGAGCTCAGCTGAGCCCACTCCTCTCTGAGGGGCAGAGCTGCTGGATGAGCCCAGCCTGGCATTTCCCAGAACCCAAACCTGCTGCCCTTCCTGCTCTTGGCTTTAAAGCTGGGCAAGAAGAGCACGAGGAAGTGAACCTCGCCTCTAGTGCCCCTGTGGGTGGCTTTGTACCCTCCCAGCAGGAATTCAGCTCTGAAGGGGCAATTTCTCTTCCCACAGGACAGCACGGGCTCCAGTGGGGGTGCAGATGGGGAAATCATTGCTTTTAGAACAAGCCACAAGAAGGGGAGAGCCTGCTAATTCACAGAATTAATAAGGTTGGAAAAGACCATAGAATCCAACCTCTGACCCATCCCCACCAGCCCAGAGCACCGAGTGCCACATCCAGTGCCCCATTCCTGTTCCAATTTGGATTTTATTTGTAACCACATCTGTACATTTCCACACTTCCCAGTGAACACTGAAGGCTGGGCTTGATGATCCCTGAGGATCCTTTCCAGCTCGGGATATTCTGTGATTCCCCTTGGCTCCAGCTGTGCTGTTTTCTTCCAGGCTGGATTGTTAAACCAAAGCTTGAACAGCAGCATCCTCAAAAAAAAAAAAAAAAACCAACCCAAAACTAAAAAAAGCAGTGTTCCATCTGTCAGGCTTTTCTTTAGACCTTCCACAGGGCTGGAGAATCACAGAACAGCTTAGGTTGGAAGGGACCTTTGGGGTTCCTCTAATCCATACCCCAAAATAGGTCAAAATGGGGTGGAGGTTGGTTTTGCTTTTGCAGCAGAGATGCACGTGGCTGGTCTGTCATTAACAAAAACCAGTGCTTATCCTTTAAACTAATCTTTTTTCTTGCAAAAAACCCTGACTCAGAGTGCTGTTGAACATCACGACTTCCCCTGTTCAAAATAGCCACAGTTCTTTGAAAAAACCAGCCCTCAAACCACTTCCTTCCCTCTGAAGTGAAAGCTCCTGGAACAGTGGGGTCAGGCAGCCCTTGTGATGCTCCTACTCCCACTCCCAGCTGTGCACCCAGAATTTGAAATGCTGAAGCCCCTAAAAGCAGCTGCTGAGAGGTGCTGTGGGTGTGTCAGCCTGGCCTCCACCCTCGCAGCTCCCACAGGTGTGGGAAATGAACAGATGGAGCCAATTCCAGCTCCCTGCCACAGCTGCAGTTGGGATTTCTGCAGCTGATCTCTCTCTCTGCACAACAGCACTTTAACCTGGGGCAGGCACTGCTCCCCCACATCCTGCCTTTACTTCTATTTGTTTATCTCCATTTGTTTATTTATTGATCCTTCGGCACCAGCTGTTGCCAAGGCACCAAACATCAGCGACCCACGGGCAAACCAGTGCTCTCCTCTGGCTCATAAATACCAATTATGGCAGAGCAGCTCAGGACTTTCCATCTGGACAATCCTATCCAATTTCTCCCCCATCTTCTCTCCACAGGACTTTCTTTGCCTCTAATTAGGATTTACCTTTTTAAGCTCCTTTATTTCCATTTAACTCGGTCCCTGCATGGGTGTGGGGCCATCCCAGGGTCCGGATGTCCGGCAGGATCCAGAGCCAGGAGGTGCCTTCAATTCCAGTGGAGCACAGGGAGGGAATCTGGGAGGGTGGGGAAGGGAACGGGGATGGAAGTGGAGCTGAAGCAGCAAAGCTGGCAAAAGCTTTTGGCCACTTTCAAAAAGAGAGAATTAGCCAGGAACAGGGAACCCCAGACTGGTTTGGGTTGGGAGGGACCTTAAAGATCATCTCACCCCACAGGCAGGGACACCTCCCACTGTCCCAGGCTGCTCCCAGCCCCAATGTCCAGCCTGGCCTTGGGCACTGCCAGGGATCCAGGGGCAGCCACAGCTTGGGAGCATCTGCAGAGTGCCGGGAGCACAGGGAAAGGGGCAGAAGGGGAATTTGGGATCTGCAGCTGCCCCTCAGCACACACCCAGTGCTTTGAACTCATCCCAGGCTGAGGTCAGAGCCCAGCCCTGCCCAGACAGCCCTGGCAGGCTCTGCAGAGCATCAGGGCAGCTTCACAGCTTCCAGCCCCTGAGCTGCACATCTGCATTCTCCTGGGCTCCTGCTCAAAGAATTCTGGTGGGCCTCAGCTGGGTCTGCTCAGCGGGAAGGTGGGTGGGAATGCAATCAATAAATAGAGAGCTAAATAAATATATAAACAGATAGATAAATAGATCAATCAATCCCCAGCAGCAGGTGCAGCTCTTTCCCAAATTATTTTGGAATTACAGAATCATGGAACCACAGACTGGTTTGGGTTGGGAAGGCCCTCAAAGCCCACCCCTGCCATGTCAGGGACACCTTCCACTGTCCCAGGCTGCTCCCAGCCCCAATGTCCAGCCTGGCCTTGGGCACTGCCAGGGATCCAGGGGCAGCCCCAGCTGCTCTGGGCACCCTGTGCCAGGGCCTCCTTTGCTCCCCTTCACTTCACCCCCTGTCCCAGATGTGACCCTGGCCCTGCCCCCGTGGGCTGGCAAAGGACAATTTTCAGTGTGAGATGATCTCCTGAGGTCCCTCAGCCACAGGAATGTGCTGGGTGGGCAGATGTCCATCCTGCCCCAGCATGTGAGCCTGAAAAACCAGCAAAACGTCCCATTAACATTGATCTCCATCAAGGGTGTCCCCAGGAACATCCCCTGCACCTTTTCACCTCAGTCCTCTGGGCCATGGCCTGATTTAAACCCTGGTTTAAACCCAGTAACCCGAGCTGTCCGGTGCAGTTTATTCCTTCTGTCCAGCCTGGAAGGTTGCTGCTTCTCATTTCGCAAGCTGCAGGATGGAGGAGGCGATGAGAGGAGCCAGCTGGCACGGGAGTGCTTTCAAAGCCCCTCCAGAGCTGGGTTCTGGGCAGATTCAGCGTGGGTTTCAGCAGCAGGAGATTGTTTTTGTCCCTGTAAATCAACAACAGTGTTTGGTTCAGCAGGATCTGTGTGCAGTGCTGGGGATGGAAAGCAGCAGAGGAAGTTGTTTAAAATAAATAAAAAAAAGAAAATACGAGTTTTTCCAGCCAGATTTTCTTCTCCTGGATATCCTGCCAAGATACACAAAATGTGACAGTCCCAGGAGTCCAGGAGCCCCAGCACCCTGAGCACGGTGTGGCCTCGGCGTCACAGAGCAGGGGACACTCCCAGACTGGTGGGGGTGACTTGGGGTGTCAGATCCCGGAGCTGGGGGCTCTCCCTGGCACCTTTGGAGCTCAGGTGCCAGCCCAGGGTGTGCCAGGGTGTGCCAGGGCCGTGTCCCTGTGCCGAGGGGACTGTCCTGCTCCTGCTGCTCCCAGCTGAGCACGGTGCTGGGACAGCCCTGGGAGCAGCAGGAGCAGAGGCTGCAGGGCTCCGCGGGTCCCAGTGGCACCAGTGGGACACCGGGAGAGCCCAGATCCCCACCCAGGAGGGAGCAGAGCTGGGGCAGCACCAGCCCCACCCAGCCCCGAGGAGTCAGGAAGGGAAACCACCCCAGTTCCTGGCACAGCCTTGTGCCCACCTGCCCTGAGCCTCTCTGCCTCCAAATCCGTGCCCTGGCTGCAGCAGGAAGGGACAGAGAGGAGCTGGAGGTCCCCAGGGGCAGGGCACAGCAGCAGTGGCACACAGGCCCTCCTGGCTCCTCTCTGTTTATTTATGTTATTCAGTTTATTTAGAATTTCATATTCTGGAGTCTGTGTGCCAATTTTCCCCTGCAAGGCACAGATTTTCCAGCAGATTTTCCATTCCCAGCTCTTTCCTGGGGGTTCAGTACACGAGACCCAAGAGGTTAAAGATGAATGTGTTGAAAGGAAACGCAACGTTCTCCCACAGAACTGCTCTGGACAAGAGGCTTTGCAGAACCATAGCATTGTGGAATAAGGTTGGGAAAGGTTGGGAAAGGCCTCCAAGATCATCGAGTCCAACCTTGGAGTGAAGGAGGATGTGTTTTGCTGAGCTTGGTGACCTGGACCAGTTAGAACATGTGGCTGGGAGGGTCACTGAGCTCTAGAACCAGGTCCTGGGCCAGGCTCCAGAGGCTTTCCCTGAGGCACAGCAGGAATGGGAACCGAACCAGCCCTGGGAAGTCACCGTCAGCCAGGAAAAGGCTGAACTTGCCCCAGAGCGATGGACACAGGGCTTCTGCACACGGCAGCTCCGTGGGGAGCTGCTGTACAGAGATCCCTTGGAGAGCCTGGGACACTGGGACAGGTGCTGGCCCCGAGGAGATGGGGCTGCCCCATCCCTGGGAGCATCCAAGGACATCCCAGCATCCCCACAATGGCCCCAGCTGAGTGACATCCCCAGCCAAGGGTGAGCTCACCCCCATCCCTCTCCAGCTACCAAACCCGGGACAGCCACCAGGATTAATTCTCTTGACAATGGACCAGCAAGGAAAAAACTCCTCCTGCATCTGGAGAAGGAATTTCCACGCACACAAGTTTTGCAGATAAAAAAGACAGGGATTTGTTAACACGTGTCACTTCTCTCTGGGGCTGTATTTCACAGAGGAAAGCTTTCAAAACAACTTTGACTTTTATTAGAGGACACACGTAAAGGACTTTCTTTTTTTAATATAGTTTTTAAATGAATCAGCTGTTCCATCTCCAGTCTGAGCCCAGATCCTGCACAGTAATTCAAGATGAAGATGATGGGAAGATGTTCCAGGCCAATGTTCTTCTCCCATTTGTAAATAACAACAGGTTGTTTATTTTCTTTTCATCACATACATATTTTGTGTTAAATATGTGTATGAAGGTGACTGTTGTTAGGTGCACTCATCGGTTTCCAGCAGCAATTCCTCTTCCCTGGGTGCCCCCAGACCACCAGCAGTGGGTGAATTCCTGGTGGTTCTCCAAACTGGGTATCTTCTGGACATCCCAAATTTGATTTGCACCCATTAGCAGCCGCAGAGCCGTTCTCTTACAAATGAGGAGCGTTGGCGCTGCCGCCTGTGCAAAATCATCCCCAGGCACATCAGAGCCGTGCCAGGCTGCAGCGCTCGGGAGGATGGATAGCTCTGTGCCGTGGAGAAACAGCGGAGCACACAGGGACCCCAAAAACCGGGCATCTACTGAAAACCAGCCCCAAACCCACACCGGTGCTCTGATTCACTGCGTCTGCTGGCAATTCCTTGGAAACGGGAGGCAGGGTCGGGCAGCAGCAGGGTCGGGCAGCGGCAGGAGGAGGAGGAGGAGGAGGAGGAGGGTTTGTCCTGCCCAGGGGTGGTGGCGGCTGCGGCCACTCCGGCCCCGGCTCCCCGAGCAGCCGCGGCTCCTCCGAAGCCTGGAAAAACATCCCTGGCCGCGAGCCGCTGCTGAGAGCGCAGGTTATTAAATCGCATCGTTAATGAGCGGGTCTGGAGGCTTTGGACTTAAAGAGCAATTTAAAACCAGAGGAGAAGACAAATTACAGGGCTCGGGCTGCGGTCTGGCAGGGAGGGAGCCGGGAGAGGGATCCAAGGCACGGATCCCAGAGGTTCCTGGCACTGGAGGGGGCTCAGAGGGGCAGGGACAGCCCTGCCGGGGGCCACCGATGCTCCCGTCCCTGTGCTGGGGGTTCAGAGCCCATCCCCAACCCCTCGCCCTGTGCTCCTCATTAACAGAAACGAGGATCGCCCTTAATGAGAACCACCTGTAATGAGGATCGCCCTTAATGAGGCTCCTGAGCCACACCCATCGCGGCCCGTTCCGTTTGTTAAACAAACGCAGCCGAGGAGGTGCCAATATTTGCTCGATATTGATAAAATAAACACCTGAAGTGGGAGGTACATTGCTGCAAGTGCTTTATGGACATGTTTTAATTTAAAAAAAAACCCAAGCCAGTCCAGAGGAAGCTCTGGAGCCGGGCTGGGAGAGCTGGGGGTGCTCACCTGGAGAGGAGAAGGCTCCAGGGAGAGCTCAGAGCCCCTGGCAGGGCCTGAAGGGGCTCCAGGAGAGCTGCAGAGGGACTGGGGACAAGGGCTGGAGGGACAGGACACAGGGAATGGCTTCCCACTGCCAGAGGGCAGGGCTGGATGGGAGATTGGGAAGGAATTGTTCCCTGGGAGGGTGGGCAGGCCCTGGCACAGGGTGCCCAGAGCAGCTGGGGCTGCCCCTGGATCCCTGGCAGTGTCCAAGGCCAGGCTGGACATTGGGGCTGGGAGCAGCCTGGGACAGTGGGAGGTGTCCCTGCCCTTGGGAGGGGAATGGGATGGGCTTTGAGGAGTGTTTTTCAGGGGAATGGAAATGATATAAATTAGAGATGTGAAGCAGCTCTTTAAGTGGGGAATTTGATGAATAACAGCTCCTTGGAGCAGTGGAACAGCAGGAATTCAGGGTAGAGGAAATTCTTTCCTGTGGAGGGGAGGTGCAGTGGGGGATGGAAAACAGGGAAAACACAACATAAACCACCCCCAGGCACAGGGGGGATTCTGGGGGTGTCTGTGCAGGGCAGAGTTGGACCCATGGTCCCTGTGGGTCCCTTCCATCAGGACATTCCATGATCCCGTGGTAAAGCAGCCCGAGCCACACCCGCAGCAGTGCATCCCCCAGACTGCTCAGCACCTTCTCCCAGCCCGTTCCCAAGCCCAGCTCTGGGTGCCCCCCAGCCGGGGTGCCCAGGGGGGCTGGGGGTTCGCTGCTGCACAGGGCTCATGGATCATTCCCACTATTCCACAGGACCCTGGTGCTGGCAGGGATCATTCCATTATGAAGCAATTACGTGATTAGGTCTGGATCTGGGAGATCCCAAGCAGGACAACACCTCAAAACCTCGTCCTTTAATCACTCCCACTGAGCCAGGCCTATCCAAGGTGGGATTTAATTAAAGGCTTTGCTTTGTCAGCCCTGGGAGCCCGGAATTCCTGAGCACTTCCCCCCAGGTTTGGGCACACTCTGTCCCAAATTAACGGCGTCATCTCAGCTGGAAGACGTGAGCACAAGTGGGCAGCCCATAAATATCCATTATTGCTCCGTGGAAAACAGAAATGTCTGCAGGAATACGCACGTGGCCTTTAGCAGGAGGAGCCCCCACCCCCCTGAGGAGCACGGGAATTATCTTGGGCATGGCAGGAATGTCTGTCCCCTCATTCCATCCCTTTTATCCTTCTCCTGGTCTTTAGGATCCTTCGAAAATAGGAGCTGGTGTTGGAAAGCAGAGGAATTTCCAGCACAGCAGCAAGGAAAGGTACAGGATCAACAGGCTGCTCCGTGGGGATTAGACAGGGAGGGCTGTCTGGACAGCTGGATTCCCGTGGATTTCGGATATCGGGAGCGTCATTCCAAGATCTCTCCTGTTTCCAAACAAGGCCTGGCGAAAGCAGATCAGGGTATCCAAAATCTCACCACGTTTGGGCTTTCCAGCTCAGGAATCCTGGGAGAAGGGTTATGGCACCCCGTGTCCCAGCCCAGGGGTGAAGGGACAGTGAGGGACAGTCCTGGGAATGTCCAACGGCGGTGGCAGGAGAGCTCATCCCACCCTGATCCCACCCACGGAGGGGTTCCAGCTGCAAACAGCACGGACACCCTACAGCCCCTCACGTCACCTTTGGGGACCCTCAGCAGAGCGGGGACCACATGGGGCAGTTTGGGCACTCACATGGGGCAGGGTGCTCCAATTATATCTGTGTTAATTACCCTGGAGGTTTCTGACAGAGAAAAGATGCAGAAAAGTGGAGTTAAATCATTCTCTTGCTGCAAATCTGCACAGGGGAGCAGATCCTGTTTGCACTATTATGAGATAATAACAGCATTAAACAGGACATAATTATGGCCTCGTTAGTTATGGCCCTGCCCGTTTATTTGGGGGATTCAATCTCTCTATTCAGACCACAGGCTTGACCTGGCCTAAGAACCCCACTGAAATGACAAAGTTTTCCCTTTTGGAAGTGCCTAAGAGTTAATAAAATCCACTGATAACCAAACAAGCACAACTCCCGCTGGGTCTCAGGTGCCAGGCACGGCGGACATGGCTGGGACAAGGTGACACTTTCCTCCAAGGTGACATTTTCCCCCACACGTGGGGAGGGTTGGCACAGACTCAGGGGATGGTTTGGGCGGAGGGGACCTTCCAAAGGTCCCCGTGCAGGTCCCTGCAGTCCCCCCCCCCCGCGATGGCATCTTTCAAATGTTATTTATGTCCTGCTCTGGCTTTTTTTAATAAAGGAGGAAAACTTCCCTCCCTTCCTCCTCATTTATTACAGGCATTACGTTAAACATGGTTTCCTCTTAAATTCGACCTAACCCAATTAATATTAATATTGCCCTGATCCAGGCTGATCTCATTAGTGTTGATATTTAATATTTTCTGCAAGTTGTGCTGAAAATGAGCTTCTTGCTTTTCAGCGAGTCTGCAAAGAAGGAACGGCGTTTTCTTCCAGTTTAGGAATGCGGGATGGGAATAAGGAATGGCCTGGGGCAGGGAGTGCTGGATCCAGCGGCTCTGGGAGCTGGGGGCACCGCCTGCCCGGGCACGAAAAATTCTTGACAATTACCACAGACCTGGGGCCTCAGCAGGGAGGGAATCACGAGGAACCACCTGGATAAAGTGCATCCTTTTTATTCAGAACAAAATTCCCCTTTTGTTTTGGATCCAGCAGCAAATAATCGCGACCCTCAGAGTATCATAAAATCACAGAATGATCTTTAAGGTCCCTTCCTGCCCAAACCGCTCTATAAATTACAAATAATCTCCTTTTGTGCACAGAGCCTGAGGAGATGATGCAATGAAAACTCCCCCGTTCAGTGGATGATGTGTTCCTCCTCCTCCTCCTCCTCCTCCCAAACCACAGGATGAATCTTTCCTTGCCATGACCCCATGGTTTTAGGCCAGGCTGCTTTCCTTCACCCCTGCCCCCTCTCACCACATCCTGGCTGGTGCCCAGCACAGCCCTGTTTTAGCACAGAAACAGCTCTGTCAGTGCTGGCCTTGCCCACTCAGCTCTGCAAACCCATTTTTAGGTGATTTAATGCTGTGCCCCAGCGCCCCCCGAACAGTCACCGGGGGGACACACGCGGGACAACCTCAGGTTTGGGACAACCTCACCTGGGAGCTGGGGGAGCAATCAGGGTTTGTTTGAGGCTTTTCATAAAATGACCCCATTTGGATCGGGAGGGACCTCAAAGCCCACCCAGTGCCACCCCTGCCATGGGCAGGGACACCTCCCACTGTCCCAGGCTGCTCCCAGCCCCAATGTCCAGCCTGGCCTTGGGCACTGCCAGGGATCCAGGGGCAGCCCCAGCTGCTCTGGGCACCCTGTGCCAGGGCCTGCCCAGCCTCACAGGGAACAATTCCTACCCAATCTCCCATTCCGAGGGGATCCCGTGCCGTGCCCCAGAGCAGCCCCACAGCACCTGCCTGGTTAAACCTCCTGAGATTCCCAGGGGCCGCTTGAGGAGCTTGCCCAGGTCCCTGAGGCGCTAAAACAGAGCTGGCAGCGGTGGGATTCGAACCCACGCCCCCGCAGGGACTGGAGCCTTAATCCAGCGCCTTAGACCGCTCGGCCACGCTACCCTGGCACGGCGCCCCTCGGGAATGGGGCTGGAGCCGGGATCCGGGATCCGGGATCCGCCGCCTGGCCACGGCGCCTTGGCCCCCCGGCCTTTCCTCGGCCGCCCGCTCCTGGCGCAGACCCTTCGAGTTCTCCTCAGGAGCTCCCCGCAGGATGCAGCCGTGGCTGCGGCACTCCCAGACCTGCCTTTCCAGTTTCCGCTCTCCATCTCCTCTCCTTCCCTTCCCTTGGCAGCCTGCATTAAATCCACGAGCCCTGAACTGCACCAGCTCCTTCCACGCCTCCACTCTCATCCCTACGGCTCTCTTCTCACCAACCGAGGACACCCCGTCCATCCTGCTGGGAATAAGAGCCAGAATCCGATTTCCACGTTGGGTTTGTGCCGTTCCCCCCGTGCCTGTGTCCCAGGATGCAGAGGGATGCTCAGAGCAGGGGGGATGAGGGGCTGAGGTGCCGGTGCTGCTGCTCTGCCCCGCAGCGGGTGTGTGGCCCACCGAGATCCCAAAGTGCCACTCTGGGCCCAGGGAAGGTGCCAGGTTCTGCAGGAAACCTCCTGCCAAGCGCTGGGAGCCAGACACAGGGAGGTTCTGCAGTTACGTAAATATTTTCCTTTGCGGTTAAACACAGCCACTTTCTCCTTCCTCAGCATGGCGATAAAAGCACATTTCAATAAACAGGGCTTCCAAGGGATGTTTGCTTTTGGCTCCTCTTCCCGCCTGTTTCATTCACTGGAATTGCTCCTGGCTGAAGGAACTGCGGGAGAGACCCCCCGGTCCCTCAGCTCCCTCTGCAAACTCGGCGCCTTCTCCCAAACCCTCCCATCCCCAGTAACTCTTGGATTTCAACTGCAAAAGTAACATTGATAAAAAGGCAGATGACTGCAATTCCTTGCTCCGTGGGTTTTTTGATCCATCCAGCCCTGGAGTCCCAGACCTAAATGCCGGGATGGATCCTTGCCAGGGATCCCCTGCAGAGACGGTGAAATTCCAGGCGTGAATTGGTTATTTGAGGAGAATAATTGGATTTTCATTAAGAGGACACTCACAAACTGCTGCAGATTTCTGAAAGTCGATTTATTTCCAGCCAGCAGCTGCCGCCTCGTTCCCAAATTCCCCACAGAAGTTTTATAGCTCCGTTTGGGGTCCCGTGGATCTGGGGCCCTGATCTGCCCCCAGAGAGCTGGGAAAGTGCAGGATTTGAGGCACTTTGCGCCTCGTTGTGTAGCAGGGATTGGGAAACCTTCCCAATAAACATCCTGCAGGGCTGGGGAGGTTTGGAATTAAACCCTAAATCACTTTAATAAATCCAATGGGATTATTTCAATTAAAAAGAAGTGATTACAACAGCCCTTATTTTCTTATTAGGGCGTTTAAGAGCCCCTATTAAAAGATTAGAGGATATTAAGCATTTGTAGGGCTCTCAAAAACAGTTTGGGATATCCCTGGTTAAAATTATTGCTGTTTAAATACTTCTGCCTAAAAATTACAGTGGTAAAATTGGACAGCCCTGTCCGAATTTGGGACAGCAGCTTTGAGAAGCCCTGAGACCACCCCAGGGACCCCCCATGGCCATGGAAAACCCACCTGGGTTTATAGAAAACGTTTTCATTCCCCTGAAGCAAGAAAAATCCCTTCAATATTCCCCGATCTGCTCATTCGTCTTCTCCAGCAGTCCAGCCCAGGGCCAGGAGCTGCCAGGGGCAAATAATTCCCATTTCCATAGATCGGGAGATGAATCATTCCTGGTATTTTTAGCAGGTCATTAAGGGCTGGCAGCGATATTTGCAAACTGACTTGCGAGGGTTTGGATTGGTGGGAGAAAACCCCGGAGAGAAAACATCGGCTGGGAGTCAGAACAGAGGGAATGGGAGCACTGGGAATTGTATCTCCAAGTCTGAAAATGACAGAGGGATGGAGGTAAATGGGCTTTGTAGGAGCCTGGGCAGCACTCCACTGAAACGTGGGAGTAAAAAGGATGGGATAAGGATTGTCCCTGTCCCATGGATATTTACACACCCTGGGGAGGGAAGCTGCAGGCACTGGGAACAGCTGAGTTCCCGTGGGATTGGATGGGAGGGGAATTTTCCTGCTGGTTTGTGAGCAGGGAAGTTCCTTGGGAGTTCAGAGGAGCATCAGGGCACCTCAGAGGAGTCATGGAATGGTTGTGCTGGAAGGGACCTTAAATCCCACCCAGTGCCACCCCTGCCATGGCAGGGACACCTCCCACTGTCCCCGGCTGCTCCCAGCCCCAATGTCCAGCCTGGCCTTGGGCACTGCCAGGGATCCAGGGGCAGCCCCAGCTGCTCTGGGCACCCTGTGCCAGGGCCTGCCCACCCTCCCAGGGAGGGATTCCTTCCTAATCTCCAATCTCCTCTTTAGTTCAAAACCATTCCCTCTTGTCCCATCACCACCTGCCCGTGTAGAATTCCCTCTCCTGGGACAGGGGCAGAGCTGCTCCCCCAGCAGTGGAGCAGAGCTGCCCAGAATGGGCCTTTAATGAAGAAATTATGCATTTTATTATTCACATTGACCAGCTCCTTCTCCTTTTCTGTGCTATTGGGGGTTCGATGAGCACCGTTCAGAGGGAAATCCAGGGAATAAACCCAGCTGGAAGGATCCCAGGGAGCCTCTGGCCAGCGGGAGGCAGCTCCCACATCCCTGGGCAGCCCAACTCTGCCACGGCCCAGGCTGACAGGGCTGCACATTCCTTCCCAAATGTGGAGGGACTGCTTGGGAACGGGATCCCCAGGAGGGCTGTGCCAGGGCCATCAGCCCTCAGCTGTGCTGCGTTTCTTTGGAAAACCTGATCAATCCAAAGCAGCAGCAGCAGCAGGTGCCAGGACAGGCCCTGCCAGCTGCAGGGTGACCTGTGGGGCACCGCTTCCAGGGGGACAGCCCGGCTCTCAGCAGGGTCCAGGGCCCACAGGGGATCTTTGGGATCCTCTTTGCAGGAAGTCCCTCATATTGGGAAGAGTTTTGTACTTCTCCTTGTCTGTGATTTGATGTTGGAGCTGCTCCTGCTGTTGCTGTCCTGAGCCATCGTCGGGCAGCACAGCCCGTGCACTGTCCATCGTCCTCTGTCCATCATCCATCACCATCCCTCATCCCCCAGCAGGCAGAGGCACCCTCTCCTGCAGAGCCAGGGTGAGTGCAGTACCAGCAAGGGGAGGTGTCTCTGCCTGGGCCAGGGTCACCCCTGTGTCCCCCCCAGGGCACCCTGGCAGCAGGAAGGTGGCCCTGGATCTGGGGTCTCTGCAGCAGCTGCTGCTGCTGGAGGGAAAAACCATCAGGAAAATGGGAACGGGAACAGGCACAGGCTGCAGCCAGGGATTCTCACCTTTCAGGGAAACAATGGATCACAGGAGACAGGAACCCCCTGCCTGGCTGCCCATCCCTGGATTTCAGCAGCTCCAAGGTACAGCTGGAAAAGGACCCTCACCCCCAGCCTGGGCTTGGCTCTGGCAGCAGCCCTGGAAGGGCTAAATCCGGCTCCAGCTTCATCAGCCCCCACAGCCCTTGTCAAATTAAGGGCTCTGGTTGGAGCCTCAAAGGCAGGAAGGCTCTGCAGCAGCCGGGGAAGGGCGCACAGGGAATTGCAGAAGCTGGGATTGCAGCAGGTGGAGCTCACGTCTTGTTTGAGGGGGAAATTTGGTGTCAGAGAGGAACAAGGGGATAAAACACGACGTGCCTGGATCCCTGAGAGGGGAGAGCTGGTGCCTCGTATCTGCCACCAACCAGAATCCCCAGGGCCTTCATTGCCAGGGTAACAGAGCTCGTTTCTCATCAGGGAATGAAATGGCTCCCTCCACCTACAGAAAAGAGGGAGTGGTGGGATCAGCTCTCAGCCCTCCCCACATCCCCTCGGAGCCCAGTGCTTTAGTTTGGATTTCTCTTTGAGGAATGGATTTAATACGGAGTAAATTGAGTTGAACCTTAGCTGGAAATGCAGGCATTTGTTTCTTGGAGTCTCAGAGGAGTTTCCATTAATTACCCTGATAATCCTAATTGTTTCTGAGGGAAAAGGAGCAAGTCAAAGACAGATGCAGGGTGGGTTTCAGAAGAAAGGAGCTCAATTCAGGATTAAGGATCAACAGTGATCAGTTTTGCCAGCTGCAAAGTGTCTCTGAATGTTTTAGGCCCCTGGGCCTGCAGGGAGCCAAGGCAGGACCAAGCTGGGAGAGGGACGGGCTGTTCCTGCAGGATGGCAGTGTCCAACCTGGGCTCAATCCACTCCTGCTCATGCTCCTCCCACACCCCAAACCTGGCAGCTGTCCGCAGGGGTGGCAAGAAAAACGACACAGAACCCAAGTCCAGGATAAAATGGAATTATTTAATTAATTCCAGACTCGTTTATATAGCTTTGTTCACAAGAGTGGTGTAACATCATTGGGTGCTTGACCACCCACTTCCCACAGTGATTGGCTGAATGCTACAACACCCATTTCAAAATATTTTTCCCAGTGTGGAAAACAAGACTGTGCACAACGAGTTTGCACCTGTGAGATAAAGTCTTGGTTTACAAAAACCTCCACGCTGTTTTCAGCTGGTTTGTGTGAGAAAGGAGACTCTCACAAGCGCCTGTAAAAATTAGGAAAATTTCTCTGCTAGCTTTTTCAGCATCTGCACAAACCCACCAAGGCTCCCCCTGCCAGGGGTCCTGGAGCTCCCTGGGCCAGCAAAGCTCCTTTTCCAGATTCCTCTTTTCTCCCAAGCAATGCTGAGGTGGAACTGAGTCCATGGAGTGCTCCGTGGTCCTTCGGCTCCTGCTTTGCTCCATCAGGGACTGGAGGTGGAAGGAGGGCGCTGGTGGCACCAGCATGGTGGGAAGCACAAGGACTCCTGCCAGAGAGGGCCCAGAGTCCTGGGAAGAGCTTCCAGAGAAATCCATGCTGGATGCAGGCAGCAGTTCTGGGAATGCAGAGCTGTGGCTGCTGGCAAAGGCACGGCTCCAGATGAAGCTCCTGGGAATTATTCCCTGGCCCTCATGTGAGATTTGGTGTTGGGAACCAAAGTGAGTCCAAATAAACCTTTGGAAAAGGGAACAGCATTAATGAAAACCTGGAAAAGGAGGAGACCAGCACAGTTCTCCAGGTGCATTTCTGGGAGAAAGGCAGGGAGCAGAGAGGGAGCTGTGGCTGCCCCTGGATCCCTGGCAGTGCCCAAGGCCAGGCTGGACATTGGGGCTTGGAGCAGCCTGGGACAGTGGGAGGTGTCCCTGCCATGGCTGGGGTGGCACAGGGTGGGATTTAAGGTCTCTTGTTATTTCTGTTATTTCAGTGAAGAGGGGAAGGACAAAGGCTGCTCTCCCCCACCAAAGGCCCCACAGAGCTGCCAGGCAGGACCTGCCCAGAGGGAAACACACCCTGAATCCAAGGAGACCACAGCACCTCCAAAAAGCAACCACAGAAACCCCAGGTCAAGGAGCCAAATGTCTGGAAACCAGGAGCAGCTCCACCTGATGTCCTGGGGCCCTTCCCTCTTCAGGCCGGTGCTTGCTGTGCAATCCCAAATAGTGGCAGCCCAAAATTTTGAATCCAAACTTGCCATTTCCTGATCCAAGATGCTGCAGAGATGAGTTGAGAGCCGGCTGCTTGGATGAAATCCCTCCCCAAAAGCAGCCCATGGGTTTGACACGGAGCCTGGGAACGGCAGACACGGCCTGTGGCTGGAATGGCTCTGTTTCTGCTCTTCCCTGTGTGTCCAAGCGAGAGAATTCCTTTTACGTTCATCTGTCCTCACGAAAGCCTGGAAGAGGAGATAAATGATTATAAATGATTAACATCATCTAAATATAATTCCTTCCTTCTCAGAGCCTTTGTGACACAATCCCTTGGGAAATAGTCCCAACTGAAATGGAATTCTGCTCCGCTCCTCGCAGATCTCCTGCTGCTCTTGTGAAACACAAGAGGCCTTAAAAGTCAGCAACAACCACATCAATAATGGTGCCCTGGTGAGAGCCCAACAGGCAGCTTGGAAATGCGGGCAGACAGGCAAGTGCTGGGGAAAACCCACCCTAAGGGTTAAACTTTCCTTCCCAAGCCCTGCAGCTGCTCTGGATAAAGATCCATCAGGGAGGGATGTGTGTGAAAAATGGGGTTTGCAGAGAAGGAAAATGAATTTTCAGTGGTGTTTAAAGAGTTGGAAACAATGGATGAAAACCTGGGAGGAAACACCTTTCACTCCCTGCCCTGCTCCACCATTCCAGGGCCCAGCTGGAGGAACAGGGACCACCTGCAGTGACCTGGGGGTGTGCAAGGACCGAGGCGTCCTCACCTCCAGGAGCAGGAGGGAAGCTCTGGGAACAGGGAGCTGGGTTTGGCCACAGGGAGGTCACAGCGCCAGGAGCGTTTGGAAAACACTCTGGGCCACAGGGTGGGATTGCTGGGGTGTCTGTGCAGGGCAGGAGCTGGACTGGCTGAGCCCCGTGGGCCCCTCCAGCTCTGGCCATGCCATGATTCTGTCAGGCTGCCAGGGTGGGAGCCACGGCTCCAAGTCCATTTCCCAACGTCCTTTAGCAAGACAGGAGAGAATGTTTTCCTGAGGGGAGATGATAACAGGGAGGAATAAAAACTGCATTTGTCAGTCAGCTACTGCACACAGCAGCAGATAAAATAATTATGGAGCACTTGTGGGGCTTGGGCCCATTCCAGTGATTCATGGGGATGTTGGGAAGCTGTGCCGGGACTGAAGAGCATATGGAGTTCGTGCCTTGGAGTCCACTCAGTCCATAAATATGTGGGATAGGAGCTGTCATTCCCAGCCCTGCTCAGCCCTGCAGCAGCAGCAGCCCCACATACCCATGTCCTTGGCCAGTGGGACAGCGAGGGGCAGTGCCAAAGCTCCCAAAGTGGCCCTGGATCGGGAACTCTGAGCGGGATGGATGCCGAGCTCCTCTCCCGGTGCCAGAGGAATGCAAGGACAGCACCGTTCCCGTAAGTGGCAGCCCAAGTTTCAAAGAACTCTCCTGACTAATGTGGTTCAGTCTTGGCTGGAGAACACAAACCCTTCACCAGACACAGCCAGAAATGCTGAAGAAAGCTCAAATCCAGGGAATGTGAGGCTGGGAGGGAGCAGGCTGACTCCAGCGCTCAGAATGCTGGGGCTGGGAGCCAGGCCCTGCCTCAGGCTTAGCTGGGCTGGATTCAAGGCTTAGTGTTGGTCCTTCGTTTCCCAGGGACACAGCGATCCTCGGCCAACACAAGGGATCAGGGCCTCAGCGTGGAAAAGGAATAACACACCCTTTGGGCTAGGGAAAGATGGAATATGGGAAATACAACCCAGATCTGGGGTCAGAGGGGCAGAGGGGTGGCTCCAGGAGAGATTTGGAGAAGATCCCAAAGGATTCTCTCCTGCTCAGAGGGATGGAATCATGGAATATCCTGAGCTGGATTCCACAGGGATCGTCCATTGCAAGCCCTGGCCCTACACAGACGCCCCAACAATGCCACCCTGTGCCCGAGCATTGTCCAAGCACTCCCTGAGCTCTGGCAGGTTTGGGAATGTGAGATAAACTCTGGATAATCAGTGTATGAGGAGCTCACTGCATTCTCCCACAGCCTCCCTAAAAAGAGACCAGGTCCTGGCAGGTCCAAGCTCAGAGCCAGCCTCAGGCTGATATTCCATGTGTCAAGAAAATCATGGAACAATTCATTGAGAATCTCCCTGCTGGCAGAGTTATCTGTCCTTTCCCCAAATAAATGGGCTAAGGGCAATCCAGGACAGCAGGCGGCTGGGGAAGCACAGCAGCTTTTCACTTCATGGGAGATGCTCCTGTGACACAAAGCAGACCCTGCTGCTGCCCGCAGGCAGCACAGACCAAGCAGCAGCTCCAGGGCACAGCACAGGCTGGGCCTCCTGGAAAATCATCTGGATCTGAGGGACTTCCATAGGTGGGCTCTAGGATCTGAGCTGGTGTAACCAGGAACTCACCCGCTGGAGGGACAGGGGAAAAAGGGGGAATGGCTTCACATGGACACAGGGCAGGGTCAGGTGGGATATTGGGAAGGAATTGCTCCTGGGAGGGTGGGCAGGCCCTGGCACAGGGTGCCCAGAGCAGCTGGGGCTGCCCCTGGATCCCTGGCAGTGCCCAAGGCCAGGCTGGACACTGGGGCTTGGAGCAGTGGGACAGTGGAAGATGTCCCTGCCCATGGCAGGGCACTGGGTGGGCTTTGAGGTCCCTTCCAACCCAACCCAGGCTGGGATTCTCTGGAATTAAGTGGGTTTGGGTGGGAACGCCTTCACCTTGGTTTCGCAGGATTTAATCCCTCTGTGGCAATGAAGGTTATTCTGGGTGTGGCCAATACAGAATTGTCCTGCCTCAGCTCCGGCCCCTCGCCCCAGCTCCAGCCCTCCTGACTTCCCACAGCAAAATTCCAACCACTCCGGGGTCACTCCATGCCCCGATTTTGAACACAAGGAGCACAGGCACATGGGAATACATGCAAGGAAAGGAAAAGTGTATTTAGTTAAAGTGATTCCAGTCATTCCCACAGCACATGATTTTTTCAAATGACAAAGATTCCCCTTTAGAAAGTTATGAAGTTTCACTTCATCTTCAAAGTTGCATAAAGCATCAAGAGAAGGAAAAGGTTTTAAGCAAATCTCCAACTGAATTAAATTAAATTAAACTGAATGAAAATAAATCTGAGGTCAATCAAGTTTTTGCGCTGAGCTGATGGGTGAGAAGAGAAGGAACTGAGAGCAGTACCAGGAACCAGCCCCTGTGCCCCAAACCCTGCAGCAGCAGCAGGAGAAGCCCTGAGCTCTGCTGGAGAGCAGGGAGCACATGCCCGGGGTGCCCATGGCTGCTCCCACACAGCTCCTGGCTCCAGACATTCCAGGGAGAGCCCAGGGCTGTGCCCAGCACAGTCCCTGCCCAGCCAGGGAGAGCAACCCAACAGCAGCACGGGAGAGTCCCGGGCAATCCAGGCTGGAATTCCCAAAGCAAAGGCAAAGCAAGAGTGGTTTGGTTTTCCGTGTCCTCGTCCACAGCCATTGTCCAGTTCCAAGTTCCTTTTTGACCCTCAGGGTTTATGCAACTGCAGGAAGCAAAGGGAGGATCATTGTGCTCGGCCCCTCTATCAACCACACATTTTGATTTTGCTTTTCACAAGCAAAAGTCACATTTTAGCGTTTGATTCTCTTCATGCTCTGTGCTGGCACAGAGAAATCTGGGGAGTTACTGGTGATAAGTTTCCCTATCCTAAAAAACCCCAACACTCCCCCCCAATAAAAACAACCAGACACAAAAAGAGAAAACACAGGAACAAACCTTTCCTGCCTGTGCAGAGCACCCAACACCTCCACAGCTGCTGCAGGTTCACATTTCCCCATTGCCCCCCAAACCCCCACGGCCGCTCCCCCAGACCAAACTCCCCCTTCAAACACCCGGATCTGCCCAGCTCTGCATCGGGGCAGGCTGGCTTTGGGCAGGGGCTGCAGGGACAGGACCCGGGAATGCTTCCCAGTGCCAGAGGGCAGGGCTGCGTGGGACACTGGGGAGGAATTCCGCGCTGGGAGGGTGCGTCTTGGGGATGGTTTTACCACAGTCCCCAGCCGGTTTTGGCCACAACTACACCAAAGGGAAAAGCAGTGCTTAACAGGTGAGAACACTTCTGTCATTGGTGGGGTTTCTATTTGGTGTCTGTTCTGTTTTATACATATATTTCCCAGTAAAGAACTGTCATTCCTTTTCCCATATTTGTGCCTGGAAGCCCCATAATTTCAAAGTTACAACGCCTTGGAGGGAAGGGTCACCTTTTCCTTCCAGGAGTGTTCCCACCTCCCTTGGCAGACCCCTGCCTTTGAAACCAGGACAGGGTCTCAGGAGAGCCGAGCAGAGAGGGAAATCCCCTCCTTTGGCCCCATGGCCACAAGCCTTTGGATGCAGCCCTGGATCCAGAGCAGCTTCCCAGCCCACAGTGGGAGAGGCAGGTGGGGCTGCCATCCCCTGTGTCCCACCAGCCCAGCACAGAGCCCACCCACTGCTGCTGGGCACAGGCGTTCACTGCCCTCAGAGGTGTTCTTTCACCTCTCCTGCCTCATCCTGGGCATTTCCTACTGCGAGAAGCACTCCAGAGACCCCCTTCACCCCCCAAAAACCTAAACCGACCTCAAAGTACATTACACCAGCCCAGCTTCCACTGGGGGGTTTTCCTCTTTCCCAGACCCCACAGTCCTGTAACCGGGGAGCCATAAATACCCCACGAGTGCTTTATTGCACCTTAATGCAGCCATCCATTGCTCAGACACTTTAGCCACACCACTTAAACTTCTTTTATAGCCAATAAAGACCCCCAAACACCTCAGACACTGTTCTAAGAGGGGCCAAGCCCTCCCTGCAGGGAGAGAACAGCAGCATTACGAGGGGATTGGAGCAATGGGTGGCTGCAGCCAGGAGAAAATAGAAATAAGAAGCCAAAGCACCAAACCACACAAACCTGGCTGGAAAGCAGCTTCCCCAGTAAATAACCACTACAGGAGAGGGATGGCCCTGCTGCTTTTATGTGCTTGCTACGTATTTGCAGGTTACTTATCAGAATAAGAACTACGTGTGTTCTTTTATTAGATTAAAAACCTTGATGTTTTAATTTAGATTAAAACCTTTTCCATCACTGATACATTCCAGCATCTCCCCTCCCATTTTCCTTTCTAACCACACTGAGTTGTTGCCAGGACAGAAAGTGGGATTGATTTTCCCTCTGACCCAGGCTGTGAACCTGGGCAGGAGTTTCAATCCATTTATTGATTATCCTATGGAGACCTCCTCGGGTAAAGCCTGCAGAAAGTGATGACTCCGACTGTTTCACTCTGGAGCAGTTCCCAGACTCAGTTCTCAGGTCATTTAAAAATGTAACGCTGGATGTGTTTGCATCCAGCCTGCTGCTCCCAAAGGATGTAACACGGATTGTCAAACTCCTTCTCTTGGAACAGGTGAGGAGATTCCAGGGACACGGCTGGCAAGTCCAGTAACAGGGATAACTGCAGCAGTCTGGGGAATGTTATGGTCCCAGGGAGGTTTAGGTTGGACATTGGGAAAATTTCTTCATGGGAAGGGTGGTCAGTCATTGGAAGAGGAGTCCCCATCCCTGGAGGGATTCAAAAGCCGTGAGGATGTGGCACCTGGGGACATGGGGCAGTGCTGGGAATGGTTGGACTCGATGGGCTTCAGAAAGCTCCTCAGAGAGCTTTTCCAACCTAAACAATTCCTTCTCCTATTGTCCTGTAAGCAGCATTATCCTGTTGCCCCCTCAAGCATTTTGATGACTTTCCTAGAGGACAAAACTGGAGTTCTCTGTGGTTACAGTTGAATTTCAAGTCTTCTGCTTTTTTCCCTGCTTAAGGAAATAACTCCACAGGGGCAGGAGTTGTGGATTTTTATCCCTGCACAGCCAGGAAGAGATGCAATCAACTGGAAGCATAGGCAGCCTTAAAAATGATTGAGAGCACCTTCAGGTCCCCAAAAACACTCTTAGGGCCAGTTTTTCTGGCTGTACAGTGAGTTTTCCTTGTGCTCCAGTGTTTCTTTCCTTTGTTCTCGTTGTACAAACACCAGCCCAGGTATCCACCCACATCGGGGGACTGTTCACAAAGTTCCTTCACGCTCATCTCTGTAAATTTTGATTTTGGGCAACAGCTTCTCCACTCGTAGGCAAAGCAAATTGCCTGATATCGAGTGAAATGAAACAAGCGGCTTAAAAATGTGCAACAGCTGAAAGATGAGAGTCCTTACCTCACAGTTCTCATTGTGGCACTGAGATGAGGAGGGAAGAGCTGAGCTGTGCAGTTAAGGAATCCCTCCCCCCAAGAATATTATGCATCATTTTTCAGGGTGATAAAGAGTAAGGGCTGGATTTTAGGTTTTTTATGTGTGGTGCAGACTTTATAAGAGCAACATTTTGTAGACAGAGAGCCCAGTCCAGGCTGGATGTGCCTGGGGGGAAATGCACACTGGAGCCAAACTGCAGCCATCACCAGCATTTCATTACAACAAAGGGGTTTTTTCTTAGAAAAACAGTTCTGCAGAATTTACCAGCTCCCAGCTCACGCCATTTCAGCTGATTTGGCACTTTTTGAGGATGGAGTGACTGTGCTTGGACAGTGACAGAGTTTCAGGAGGGTTGGTGAGGGAAGGGCAAGAGAGGACACCACCTGTGAGGGTTATCATGGAATGGGTGTGAGAAAGTGAGAGGAAAGAAGAATCTTCTTCTGGAACCAGGTATTTTTCTACTCATGCTGAACTTTATCCCCTATAGGGCCAGAATGCACTTAGAGAGGAGGTTTTATGCAGTAGTGAAGAAAAACCAAACAAAACAAGGAGGATAAATCCTGTAGGACCCAGGGAGTGGCTCAGGCTGGAGAGCAGGAAAGGTTCTTCCCCAGAGGGTGCTGGGCACTGCCCAGGCTCCCCAGGGAATGGGCACGGTCCCGAGGCTGCTCCAGGAGCATTTGGACAGCACTGCCAGGGATGCCCAGGGTGGGATTTTGGGATTGTCCTGTGCAGGGCAGGAATTGGATCAATGATCCCCGCGGGGCTCTCCCAGCCCAGGATATTCCCTGATTCCACGCTGTTGTTTGGCCTTCAGTGATTACCTGGCACCCCCTGCTCACCACCTCGGTACCTCAACATCCCCACACACTTCCCTCTGTCCCTCAAAGGCTGAGGAATCCTGCATTCCCCCCCCTCTGTCCTCACACCACCTGAGCAAGGGGTTATTCCCTTTCTTTGGAGTGGAGAGGGATCAGCTCTTTGTCCCACTTGCACCTGACTCCTTTTCCCATTAACCGGGGCATTCCCATCCTCCCCCTCCTCCTGCCCTGATGGGATAACGAGAGCCCCCTGAGCTGCCCAGGCTGTGCCCTCCATCCCCACCCTCTACTCGTTAACCTGGATCCACCTGCCCAGGCTGGGCTCACTTTCCTGGGCTGTTGGGGGATATAAATAACCCCGAGGAGAAAAAGGGAATTTTCAGTCCCAATCCTCTGTGGGTGCTGCTGGCAGAGCCTTCTAAGGAGTGATCCCTCCAGAGTAACTCTGCTGTAATTCCAGGTAGGAAAATATTCTTTAATTCCCTCACTGGTCTTAGTTCTGTTCCTCTCATACAAATTTCCGAGTGGCTCTTCTGTAATGGTTTATAAAACCAGGTGAATGTGTAGCTGGTTTGTAAAAGCCTAAAGAAAGGCCTTGAAGTGATGAATAATGTAATAATTGTTATGGCTGTAAATCTGTTAACCTTGGAGATACTGTATTTGCCTGCCTTTTATTACTTAAAGGATGTAAATGCCTGCTAGAGTGTAAATTTTGAGCTCAATAAATATGTTGAGGACTAAATATTTGGGACATTTAGTGTAGAGATAATCAATTCACAGCCTGCTATTTATTTTTATTGGCTACAAGAGGAAAAAACCCATAAAAGGGATGAGAGGATTGTGTGTAACAAAACTTAGAGCTGTAGTAGGAGTAGGTGTGACATAAACGTTAATTTACTACAGGGTGATGTGCACAAGGAGCATTTTGCGAGAGAAAATTCATGTGATGTTCAATATATTCCACCAATTAAAGTGTGTGTGAAGCTGTGTGATCTTTGGGTGCTCAGAAATGCTGAGCTTGGTTTATCTGGGTTGCTTTCAAAGTCTTGCAGGAATGTTTAATCTATAATTAACAGCTCTGCTTGCAACTATCCTGGTGGATGAAGACGGGGCTTCAATGAAAACCTGGGTGGTTTTTCATGGGATTCCAAGGTGCTGAGCACAAAAATGACAGAAAATACAGATTTGATGTTAGCATTGAGCTGAGTGAAGTGTCTGAGTTCCTGGCTGGAGGGAGAGACATGAGCAGCCCTGGCTTCAGATGCTCCTAATTAATCCAGGCAGAGGGGTCCTGGAGCCAGTCCTACCTGAGAGCCCTTTTGCTTTGCCTCTGCTTTATTATTTATCACCCTGTCACGAGGTTTTTATGTACTGTCATGATATGTTAATTAACTTGTGCTTCCCCCCTCAAGTAATTTGCTTAAGATTTAATTAAATAGTGGATGTTAAGTGTGGTTTAGTGAAGAGGTTCAGCTGTGGTTGCTCTTTGCTGCCTTGGAGGAATATTAAAGCTGGAGATTCACTCTGTTGGGAGCACTTCCTTCTGTGCTGTGGGTTCTACCTGGATCAAACAGGAGAAACCCCCCATGGATGTTTATCCACATTTATGGACTAATTTTAGTTACAGTTACTATATTAAGAAGCTGTTATTTGGCTGGTTTATGGACTTTGCCATGCCTGTTGCTGTCCTTGTCTGTGCTGAGCTATTGGGCCTTTGAAAGTACAGGATGGAATGAAAAGCTGGCAGTGCCTCAAATTATCCATCCAGGAAGGCTGATGCAGCTTTTGACTTTCCAAGGGGAAAAAAAAACCTAGATGAAAATAGAGGGAAACCAGCCTACTCCGTGGGGATTAATCAGAATTTCTCCTGGGACTTGGGATGAATAGGATGAGACTCTGGGACTGTGTGGCATCCACTTGGTTTTTAGAAGGGAAAGTGCAAACTGTGGGTGGTAACAACAAATGAGAGTTTGCTCTGATTATTTAATATCTGTGCTTAGGATGCAAAGAGTTTTGGTCCATGGTGTTTCTTTAGAAAACTTGCCTTTAAGGTGTCTATTTGATGTGGTTTTATAGGATTCAATGGGATTATTCCTGTACTTTTAGAAAAAAAACTGATTTTCTGCCTCTGCCCCAGGCCCTTAACAGGCAGCTCCTGCAGACAGAGGCATTTTCTCCCTGTCCCCAAAGTGGTTAATTAAAAATAGAACCCCCAAGCAAGCCCAAGCCCAGCTCTGTGCAGCTCAGCAGAGCTGGGCTGCAGAATGAGCCTTTTGTGCAGCTGCTGCTCCCTGGGAGCTGCAGCTGTGCCCGGTTCCCTCACAAATGAGTTCATCAGCCCCATTATTCCCCAAAAGTGGAGCAGCTGCTGCTCCACTCCAGCCTGGCTTCCCGTGCCTGCCTCTCAATTGGTTCACTCCAAACATTTTGTCACTGAATCATTCATCTGGTGGTAACCACATGGGCAAAATCCATTCAAATGCTCCAGAGGGCAGCAGTTGGGAGCCACTTGCTCAAAGGATGGGATCATGCTGGAATATGGAGTGTGGGCTCCCAGCTCCTGGCTGTTAGGAAAAGGTGCTGGAAGGGGAATGCTTGGGGGAGTTGGATTGTGCTGCTGTTTGGGAGCAGCGAGGAAATGGGAATGTTGCCCCTATTTCCAGGCTTTTATCTCGATGGGTTTGGTGCTTCACTTTTGTTCTTTGTGAGTCTCTGGGATGCAGATGTTCCTGGAGTGGAAGGTGGCAGCTGTCAGGAATGTTAAACACCAGGAATGTTGGCAGGGGCCGAGGGAGAAGCTGGCTTGTTCACTAGGAAATGCAACTAAATATTTACAGAGATTTTTTCCAGGATTTTCCTAGATATCCTCCAGTCCCCAAAGGACTCCAGCTGGAGTGAGCAGGGTTTGCATTCACACAACCCTCAGGATGTTCCTGCTGCTGTTTCCAGTGCTGTTCCATGGCTGAGGCTGCACTGTTGGGGGAAAAAAAGAAGGAAATTCAATTTTCTCTAGAGCTACTCAAAAGTCTTGGAAGATCCAAAGAGCTTGGAAAAGCAGGAGGAGAATGGAAACACAAAGCACTCGGTCCTTGGAAATAGTCCATGGTCCTTTCAAGTGCTGCAGATAACTGGGAAGTTTAATTTCCTAATTGCTTCCCTTATTCCCTGGGTGTGAGCTGTGCTTCCCATCCTGTCCATGGAATGTGATTTGAGGGAAAGCTCTGGAAATGTTCTGGCTGCCTGGGAAAAGGGGACCAGAATCCAAACCAACTGGGGCTCATAAAAGGAAGGAGAGGGCAGAGAGTGCCAGGACACAGGGAATGGCTTCCCACTGCCAGAGGGCAGGGATGGATGGGAGATTGGGAAGGAATTGTTCCCTAGGAGGGGGATGAGGCCCTGGCACAGGGTGCCCAGAGCAGCTGGGGCTGCCCCTGGATCCCTGGCAGTGCCCAAGGCCAGGCTGGACATTGGGGCTGGGAGCAGCCTGGGACAGTGGGAGGTGTCCCTGCCATGGAACAGGGGATGGGATTTGAGGTCCCTCCTAACCCCAAACCAGTCTGGAATTCTGTATCCGCAGGGCACAGTCCATCCCTGCTCCAGCCTTACAGTTCCCCTGGTGTTTGTCTGGCAGTGGCTGTTCCCCATCTCCCCAAAGACACAGACACACCTTTGTATGATATCCATGGGTTTGTATCCAGGAGCACCTGGAAAAGGAGGGTTGGGAACAGCTGCAGGACAACCCAGAAAGGGAGAGCAGGCACACCATCCACGGCACTGAGTTTGGAGTGGGACGTCCTGCTCTGCACAGGAGGAAACCGCACAAGCCTGGCTTTATCCTTGGTTTCCACAGGCGGATTTGGGAATGTGCTGCAGGATGTGGGACTGAGGCGAGGAGCCAGCCCTCCTTCCCTGGGCTCTGTCCTCGCTCCCTGCTCGATCCCGGCCACACGGTGGTGGTGTTGTTTTCCTAATCCCGGAAAGTTCTTCCCAGGAGCAACTGAAGGAGTGGGAAGGGCTGGGTTTGTGGGATGCAGCTGACTGACAACAGGCTGATGGTGAGAAATGTTCGTGCCGTTCTCATGTCAGGGCAGCAGTATTTGTGTGGAGGAGCCGTGCTGCTTTTCCAGCTTCCCAGGCCTTGGAATCTAAAACTCCCCCGAGTTTGGTGGTTTAGTGCTGCTTTATCCCCATGGGGAAAAACGAGGTGAGCCGTTTTTCCAAGAGAACTTAGGAACTCCGAGTCCTTGGGAATCATTTTATGAAATTAAACTTGGTTTCTGAAAAGGTGGCTTGGGGTCTGTGCTATAAGTAATGGATCTATCGAGATTCCTGTTAGTTTAAATCCCAAAAATATCTTCTTTGGAGCCTGTCTGCTCATGGACAGGGTGCCCAGAGCAGCTGGGGCTGCCCCTGGATCCCTGGCAGTGCCCAAGGCCAGGCTGGACATTGGGGCTGGGAGCAGCCTGGGACAGTGGGAGGTGTCCCTGCCATGGCAGGGGTGGCACTGGGTGGGCTTTAAGCTCTCTCCCAACCCATTCCAGGGTTCCATGATCTTCCTGGCATATTCCTGGTTCTATTGTGGCTGCAGTGGAGCCTGGTGCAGTTGGTGCTGTGTAGCCTGTTCTTTTCTGTGGAATTTAATTTCAAAATGCATTTTAAAAAGGGCAGTTCTGGGCAGGTTCAGTGTTTGGGGGCAGAGAGGCTCTGACAGCTCTTTTCTATGAGCCACCTGTCAGTGCAGCTCTGGCATCCTCAGCAACCCTCCAGTGTGATTTACTCTGAGTAGGCTTTGAATTCATTGTGTGCAGCTAAACTTTGTCAAGTTTTTGGACTTAATTTGCTTGTAAGCTATGGACAAAAATGGCAGTAATTTGAATTTTTTCTAGGTCACTGTACACTATTATCAGCTGGGCTCCTTTCTATCAATTTCAACTATTCAGTTTTTAGCCAACAGATTTTTAAAATAAATATTCCCTGGCTGAAGAGGGGGAGATGCTGTTCTAAAATTGTTAGAGCTTGTTGTTAAAAATGACCTTTGTGCAAGAGGAGGTTATTTGATTTAAATAGACTTTTAAAAAGTTCCTCATTTCAGCAGAGCAGATTTTGAGAGACTGAGAGACTTGCCTGACCATTAACTGAGAGCAGGAAGAAATTCCAGGGCTGCTCCAGCTCTAGTGGCAGCTGAGAAGGGGGAGAAGGGCTTGGCCCTTTGTGTGGAAAACTGGGATGGGGAGAATGTTGGAATAATGAGAGAGCCTTGGAAGGTGGAGAGATCATCCAGGTGGTGTGGTGGAGGTGGGAGCTGGCCGAAAGCACAGCACAGGGCAGCCTCGTGTTGGCCCCTGTTTGGTGTTTCTACATAAATTTGTGTCCATCCCCGGAGCCTGGCCGCTCTCATCTCAGCCTCGTGCCTCCGGTGCTGCTTTCACCTCCCTAATTCCATTGTTCCAGCCTGTGCCCAGCCAGGCTGAGAGATTTGTGCCCTGGCTCCTCTTCAGCTCCTGTTTCTGGGCTGGTGAATATTTATGAGCAGTAAAACATCCTGTCCAGGCCGTTGGAGGCAGAGGGACTGTGCTGGATGGAGGTCGTGTCCTCGGTGCGCCCGGGAGCTCCTGGCTCTCCTGCCAGCCTGAGCTCGGGTTAAACGCTGCTGCAGGAGAGGGAGGCCTGTCCCTCTGGGCTTGTGCTTAGCAATTCGAGGCAATCTCTACCTGAGGTGGAGTGGGAAGAGTAATGAAACACCAAATGTTTTCTCAGGAGAGGCTCCTCCAGCAGAGCCAGTCCTCTGTGCTGAGCAATCTCCCGAACAGGAAACACAACCAGCCCCATCCAGAATTAGCTCGGATCCATTCTTTTCAGCCAATTTTTCTTTTTTCCCTGATAACGCACTCGCAACACCTCTAATTTTAGCCTGGCTGTACGTTCTCAGAGCCAGCAGTGCCAGGAGGGTGTAGTAATACCCTGAGAGCTGATGGGAACGTGACTGAGCTGAGGGAAATGTGCCCAGCTCCCCACACTCCCACCAGAGAGCAAATCCCAGGGAATGTGGCTTTGGAGCACCACTTGTGTGGGGTTTGAGAACAAATCCCTGTCAGGGGCGTCCATGGGCTGCTCACACCCCGAGCAGTGCTTTGTCCATGTTTTGGGTGGGAGTGTGGATCTCTGGAGGTGTGGGAAGCTCTGCAGGGGGCCCTGGGCAGGCTGGATCCAGGGGTCAGCAAAGCCAAGGGCTGGGTCCTGCTCTGGGGTTACAATAACCCCTGGAATGCTCCAGGCTGGGGAAGAGGGGCTGGAAAGCTGGGAAAAGTCCTGGTGGTGTTGGTGACAGCAGCTGGACAGGAGCCCAGGGGTGCCCAGGTGGGAAAGAGGCCAGTGGCCCCTGGATTGGGTCAGCCCCTCATGATGAGACTCTGAGGGGCTGGAGCATGTCCAGGGCAGGGAATGGAGCTGGGAAAGGGGCTGGAGCCCCAGGAGAGGCTGAGGGAGCTGGGAAGGGGCTGGAGCCCCAGGAGGATTCCTGAGGGAGCTGGGAAAGGGGCTCAGCCTGGAGCAAAGGAGGCTCAGGGGGGACCTTGTGGCTCTGCACAAGTCCCTGACAGGAGGGGGCAGCCGGGGGGGTCGGGCTCTGCTGGCAGGGAACAGGGACAGGAGGAGAGGGAACGGCCTCAGGCTGGGCTGGGGCAGGCTCAGGGTGGACAGCAGCAGGAATTTCTGCATGGAAAGGGTGGCCAGGCCTTGGCAGGGGCTGCCCAGGGAGGTTTGGAGTGCCCATCCCTGGAGGTGTCCAAGGAAGGGCTGGAGGTGGCACTCAGGGCTCTGGGCTGGGGACAAGGAGGGGATCAGGCACAGGCTGGGCTCAGTGATCCTGGAGGGCTTTTCCAGCCTCAGTGATTCTGGGATGTTTTCAGGGCATGAGCAGTGCTGTGATGGGGTTGTGCAGAGGAACTCAAACTGCTCCTTAAATCCCTGCTGTGAATCCTGGCTGGATGAGGCTGCCCGGGGTGCTAAACACCTGTGCTGGAGCACACAAAACCTCCAGCACTTAGTGCTGGGCTTATCTTACTCTTATCTTCACTTAGTCTTGATCTCAGCACCAGTTAAACACTGGGCAGTGCTTTGAACTTTCCTTCTTAGAAGACATTTGGGCAGTTCAGTTTCTGGAGCCTTCAGATGAGGACTCTGTGTCCTCCTAGAGGTGAAATGGGTACTCAGGGCTGGACTCCCCATCCCCTGGGAGTGCTCAAGGCCAGCTTGGATGGTCAAACCCAGATTTTTACCACTGGAAGTTTGAGCTCCTGAACAGGTCCAGGCTTTACTTCTGTGTATTTAAAAATGGACACAGAGACAATTTAGACTAAACTCAGGACTGGAATTTTTCAGGGTTTCATCAATGCCTCAGTTCAAACTTGGCATTGGGCTCAAATCCAGCTCCTTTAAAAATATTAAAAACAAACCAAAACAAATGTCACTGGGAGTTTCTGATGGCACATTAATGATAACAATGGTAACAATGATAAATGAAATTAATGTGATTTGCTTTCTTAGATAAGGGCTCCTTGGGAGTTCTGGCAGACAGTGAAACAAGCAGGCCCATGACCAAGTGATCTCCCTGCTCTCAAAGCTCCCCTTTATCATCTGTGCTGTTTAAACTAATCAGGGAGTTCTTTTGACAAGAGCTTGGAGCTTGTGAGGTTTCAATTGCCAAGAAAACTTTTGAGGAGCAGCGGGCCCTTAACAGTGAATGGGTGTGAGTGAGATTTAGACTGATATTTAATTTGGGCCTCAGCCACAGCCTGGGGGATGTAACACTTAAAGCTCTGCTTTTACACAGTGGTAGAAACTTGGTGCAGTTGAGTGAAATTCCCGAGGTGATCCCTGCTGTCTTCGGGACCAGGGATAATCTGCGTCCTGAGCAGTCTCAGTGTGGGGAACCACGCGGCACAAACTCTGCTCAGGAAGAGGCCCTGTGCAAACCTGCCTCATTATGTAGTGATGCTCAGGGATTGCCAGGGCTCTGTCCTACAAGCATGGATCGTTTTTAACCTGAGCAGTATGAAAAGATGGTGTTTAGAGCGAGCTGCCTGTGTCTGCCGGCCCCGGGTTTGGGGACAGTGCTCAACCACTCTTTCCTTGGCCATTCCAAAGCCAGGGGGTGGTTATTTGTGGAACTAAACTTGCTGTAGAAGTACAAATTCAAAGGAAAAGGAGCATTTCATTAGGTTTTGATCACTTTTATTTATTTGTTTATTTATTATTTTCTTTCCTGACTGAAGTTCTCCCTGGGTCTCAGGGCTCACCTGTGTGAGTTGTAGCTGTGGGAATTACGCACTCCCTGTCACCCAGATTTTTTTACCTGATCACATGAAAGCTTTCACGAATTCTCATGGACAAGAGCAGATGTTGCCAGGTTTAAAAATAAAATTAAACCAACAGCAGCAGCTCTTGAGAATTCCTCAGCCATCGGGGCTTAGTTCCATGGTGCTGTGCTGTTATCTGTCAACCATTCATGCAATTAAGGGAAAATCTCTCCCAACGTTTCCATGGTGCTGGAGCACTCCAGGAGAACAGGCAGCCCACACAGGAGCCAGGAGCAATGAAATATTAATTGAGCACCAGCACATGTTCAATAATCTCCACACTTAATCCAGGCCTGAGTCATTCAGGCCCAGCAAATGAGGCAGTGGAACAGAGCACAGCCTTGGCAGGGACTTCATCTGAGGGGAAAAAGCCATTTCTTGTGGGACCGGGCTGGGGAGGTGGCAGTGGTGCCTTGTGGGGCCAGGAGCTGGCCCAGGTGGGTGTGGGAAGCTTGGGATCCAAGGTGTGCATCCAGAGGAACCCAAAGGAAGAGGGATTTTGAGATGTGCATCAAGCTGGGAATGATGAATTTACTGTAGGGCTGTGAGATTGTGGAATCTTGGAATGGTTTGGGTGGGAAAGGACCTTAAAGCTCATTTTGTTCCACTGTTCCATGGGCAGGGACATCTCCCACTGTCCCAGGCTGCTCCAGCCTGGCCTTGGACACTCCAGGGATCCAGGGGCAGCCCCAGCTGCTCTGGGCACCCTGTGCCAGGGCCTGCCCACCCTCCCAGGGAACAATTCCTTCCCAGTCTCCCATCCAGCCCTGCCCTCTGGCAGTGGAAGCCATTCCCTGGGTCCTGTCCCTCCTGCTGAAGGAGGGTGGGCAGATCCCAGATGGAGTTGGTCTCCCCGTGTGCTGCAGAGTGGATTTGGGGGAAGCTGTGCCTCCTCCAGCAGCACCAGCACACATCCCAACCCTCTCCCCATGGCTGTGTCCACCTTTGGAACGTGCTGAGCCTTGTGCTTAAAGTCAAAAGAAACATTTCCAGACTCTGGGAATGCCCAGGGACTTCTCCAAGGGCTGGGGGTTGTGGTTGGTGATGCCACCTGGCAAGCGTGGATTGAACACGGCTGGGGCTTGGGAGCTGTTGGGTGCTCCCACATGGACAGGGGACCTCCAGAGGCCCCTCCAGTGACACAAACCAGGAATGAAATGAAATTCCAGATTCTGGTGTGGTGTGAGCTCCTGTGTGATCTGTCTGGGAATGAGTCTGGATCCAGGGAAGCGCTCCAGCCGGGCCTGTGCTGCTCCGCTCTGGGGTGGGCCCATCCTGCCCAGCTGTCCCTTTGCCATTTGCTCTCTGGGAGCTGGGATATGTTTGGATAAGCTGGAATTAGTGATGCCAGAGTGGCCTCCTCTCCCTGGGAACAAAATCCTATCCTGATTCAGCTTTCCAGAAGAAAACTTTCCCTGAAAATCTCTGAGGGGGATGCAGCATCTTCCCAGCTCCAGGTCTCTGCTGCTGCTCCTGTTTCCCACCTGGAGCTGCTCTGGAACTTTGGGGAGGAATTGGCATTTTTTGGCCAATTTTTTTTGGCATTTTGAAGTCCTGCAGATGAAGGGGCCCTGCCAGCCCCTGCTGCCTTTTCCTCTCTGCTTTAGAACACCATCCTGGTTTTTGTTCTCATTGCTGCTGGAAAGGAACAGTCCCACAATGAGTTTTTAGGCTGAATAAGTTATCAGTTGCCTTGCCCCTAAAAAGGCCGGATCACAGCTTGAAATGGCAGCATTCCAAGGTGGTTTTCCAAGAATTGATGGTGTAGTTCCAAGCAAAAGGCTGGGAGAATGGATATTTGTGAAGAAAAATCATGGGAAAATTGAGAGTTGTGTTCTCTGGCTTATTTAATTTCTAAATATCTCAAAGAGGGCTGTCAGCTCCCTTAAATGAGAGCAGATAATGGGGCAGATATTGATACCTGCAAAGAGACTTTCGGGGCTGAACTGTATTTATTTTAAACTTCTGAGGTGTCTGATCTACAAAAACCTGAGCAGATAAAGTTTAGAGAAGAAAGGGAGTAAAAGCTCTGGGCTTGAAAGGGAAGTTGAGAGGGAAATATCAAGGTTTTCTGCTTTTTGCCCTTTTTCCCTAATTTCTCCACTTCAGATGCTAATTAACATTTCAGAGGAAGGACGGCTTTGCTAAAAATCCAACACCTCTCCTTAAGGCTCGGCTTAAAAAGAATTCGAGACTTGTGTTGAAAACCAGGCTAATATTGGCATTCCTGATATTTTAAGGATAAAAGAAGGAACAAATCAAGCAAAGCCATCCTAGACAGTCTCTCAAGCCCACATAAAGAAACAAATTCAGGCAAAAGAGGGTTTTGGATACTTGGCAACTCCTCTTTAACATTAATTCCAGTTCTTTTCCCTTATTTCCCTGAGTGATGCATCCCAGGTAGTTGTTCCCTTCAGGTATTTCTGGAGACAATTCCCCATTCCTGGTCAGGCAAATCACTGTGGACAACAGTGGCACCTCAAAATATTGAGTTTTCTGTAATACACCAACTCTGGCAGTGGGAAGCCATTCCCTGTGTCCTGCCCCCCCATCCCTTGGAATGGGATCTCCTGGAGCCCCTTTAGGGTCCTGCCAGGGGCTCTGAGCTCTCCCTGGAGCCTTCTCCTCTCCAGGTGAGCACCCCCAGCTCTCCCAGCCTGGCTCCAGAGCAGAGGGGCTCCAGCCCTGTGGCCCTAAAATGTTTCTCAGCAGAAAAGTCAGCTCTTCTGTTGTCCAAATCTCTTTTTTTCTTGATTTAATCATGACTATAAATGTTATTAGACAATTTACCAGTCATGACAACAAAGTAGAAGTAATTATGGATGTGAATGACAAAAGGAGTTGTGTTCAGTAGGATAAATGAATCCCGTTTTCCATACTGTAGTGAGAATATGTTGTTGGGATGGGCAGTGCAGTCCTCCCAAGAGGGAGTTTTCCAACTCAGATCTCAGCTGGAAACCCTCCAGAAGATAAATCCTGTCTCCGTGGGCATTCCCTGGGGTGGGAGCGACAGCACTGCTGCAAAATTGACCCTTGAACCTTGTGGCTGTTTCAGGAGCCCTCTGCCAGCACCTCCCTGCAGGATGGTTTTTCCTGCAGTGGCCGGTGAATATTTCACCCCTCAGACCTTTCAGACCTTCAGCCCTGTGTTTGTGGCAGCTGAGGGTGAGCTTGAGGTGACCCTAAATTAACTTCGCTGTGACAGCCCAGGGATCCATGAATGATGTCCTGGTTTTCCATCCCCTCATAACTTCACCTCTTACTGTAGCCCCTGATTTTTTTCCCCCCAGATAAAAAATATCCGGCTGATGAAACAAACTGGATTTTTCTACCTGATGGGGGAAAATTTCCCTTTCCCACTTCTCCGTGGCTTTTGGTCTCCTGTTTCTGGCTCCCAGCTTTCCTTACAGACACTTAAATTTCGCCCTCTCTCCCTGCTAAGGGCAGAGCTTTTCCTGGCTCCTGCTGGAGCTCAGCGCTGCCTGGCCGAGGTTTGGGAGTGCACGGAGGGAATCCTGGCTTGGGAGGAGCCTTCTGCCCTTCCAGGCTCTGGGAGGCCACAGAGATGGGGATTATTGCCAGGGGCTGGGGTGCTGAAATCCCTGTTCCATGGAGGAATTCCAGGATATAAAGCTGGGCACGCTGGCTTAGCCATGGCAGCTCATCCATGGATTTGTTTTGTTTTTCCCTCCTGAGGCAAAGCTCCATCGGGGTCTGCTGGGATTTTGTTTGACTGAACTCCTGGAAGCAGAGCTGAGCCTGGGGACCACTCCTGAAATTCTGACGCCCTTTAGCTCCAACACTCCCTGGATTTCAGCCTCTCAGCCCTTTCCCTGCTGTTTTCCTGCCCTGCTTTTATCCCCTGGCTCTGTCCATCTCCATTTGCTGCCCCACCAGGCCGGGTGTGAGCAGGTTCCTGACATCATCCTGTGCCTGGAGCACTTCGAGGCTCCTGCAGCCCTGCTGAGTCCCTGGAAAACCCAGCAGTTGTGCCAAAGTGCACTTTTGGGGTTGGACATCCTCCCTGCCTGGAAAACCAAAGCCCTGCAGGTGCAGCCTGGGTGAGGGTGGAGCACCCTGAGCTGACCTCTTCCAGGGGAGCTCCAGTGAGAATTCCCTGCCTGTGGCAGGGGCTGGAATGGGATTTTGAAGGTCCTTCCCTGGATTTCTGTAGTGCCAGAGGGTGCTGGGAGCCAGCAGCTGCTTCCCTATTCCTGTGGGGATTCCCCCACACCTGTGGCACCTTGGATTTCTCTGGGTTTCTTTTCACTGCTCATCCATTCATATCCAGTCCTGGCTCTTACTTAGGGGTATTAATTCTGTATTTATCGGTCAGCTGGGCCTTACTGGGATGTGTAAGCTCAGTTCATAGCTCTGGCAGAGTCTGAATAAAGAAAAACCAGTTTCAGGAGCTGTTCCCTTTCCCTGCTGCTTTCGGCTGGATGTTTGCAGGCAGTTGAATGCAATATTGACTGGGACATGAGAAGGATGAGGGAACAATCTGAAATGCCATCTGTTAGGCCCTAAATGAGGGTGTAAATCCACCAGAGGTGATGTTTTAGAGGTTCAGTGGAGCAGAGCCTGCCCACATGGGGCTGTGCTGACTGAGGGCCCAGCCCCTCATTGATTCCATTGAGGAAAATGAATTCTTGAATCTCTTAATTGTGCTTGCAATGGAAATTCTCTGGTGTATCTGTTTACCTTCCTCATTCTCTCATCCCTCCCAGTCTGGATTTGATCTGTTGGGATTCTTGGAGTTATCCCTCCATCCTCTGTGGGTTTGGGTGCTGCTGCCCTGAATCCCTGTCCCCAAACCTGCAGCCCATCCCTGTCTCCAGCCCCACAAACAATTAACTCTTGAATTAAAATTCCTGGTGTAGCAAACCCAACTGTCCCAGCCTCCTTGACCTTTCCTTTGGGGGCACTTCCAGGGGGCACTTGGCACATCCAGGGCATCTGCTGTGGGAAGAGCTCTGCCACAGCCTCATTTCCCACCTTTGTCCTGCACCTGGCTGGGATTTTCCTCTTCCAGAGCTCGTGCATTTGAGGAAAATGTATTCCAGCAGCACTCCTGCTTCCTATTCCTTCCTCACTGCGCATGGATAGAGGGAAGGCATGGCACCAAATGAGATTTCCTCTGATTGGAGCTCCTTGGATTTCAGACTCCTGAGTCGGGGCAGAACTCGAACAGTTCTGAGTGTGGCTCGTGCATCTGCTGGGCTTGCTCGGGAATGGGAACCACCCCGTCTCACCCACTGCCCTAAAACCTTGTTTGAAAAGCCCAGGAATGCAGAAGAGAACCCAAACTGGTGCTTGAGTTGCCCCAGTTCCACAGGCAGGGCTGTGTTTTACACAGGGCCGAGCTGCCAAGGCACTGGGAGAAGCAAAAACTCGGTTTTCCTGATGCTCCTGGAAATCCCTTTATTCCCCAGAATGTGCTGGGGCAAGGCCACCTTGCTAATGAGGAAAGCCCCAGTGGGAAGCACCAATAATGGGTGCTTACTGTCCAGCTCCATCTAAAGCTCTTTTGTGCTTGGATTTAAACAAACAACAAAAAAAGCTGCTTTTATTATTTTTGTGAGTTTTATCTCTTCAGCTGGTCTGGAGACAGCGTGTTAGTCAGCTGTGTGGGCAGCGAATCACCCAGGAGGTCAAACTTGGTGTTTTAATTAAAAATACGTGGCTTTGACATATTAAGCATCCATTAAAAGCCCCGTGGCTTGTCTGGGGAGGCTCTGAGGGCAGGACTGAGCTGATTAAATGGAAAGAATGGAAGCGTTGCTTTGGATTATCGTTATTGTTTTGCTTGTCTCCCAAGGAAGAGATCTGCAGGGTTTATCTGGCTGGGGGACAACCAGCAGGTGGAAAAATGTCATTTTTTTTTTTTTGCTGTTTTTGTGTGATCAGCACAGAGCCGAGTGGGGGGTGTTGGGTGGTGTGGCCCAGAGGCTGCTGGACTTCTCAGGGAGAGGAGGAATTGTAGTTTTTAAATCCATGTGACACTTGAAGCAAGGAGGATTTCTCCCCCCGTGGGCTCTGTTCTCAGGGGTGCTGGGATGCAGACCTGCAGGGCCCTGGGGTTTCCTCAGAATGGGAAGGTTCAATTCCTTCAGGAGCAGGTGTTAAGTGTAATTATGCCAAAGAGATGGAGCAGTTATTGGTTAGCACACAAGCAGTGATCCTGGCCCTGGTTCAGGCCACCCTGCACACCTAAGTCTGTCCTGGCTCTGATGCGTGCTGAATCTGAGGAATTTGCATCCTGGCAGCGCTGGCTCAGCTTTGCAGCTGGATTTCAGGATATTTGGTGCCTTCCCCTGCTGGAGGTGCTGCAGTCATGGCTCAGGGCCCCTGGCAGTGGGGTTTGGGTGCTGGGGCCCCCATCCTGCTTTCCCAGCAGGGGTTGTGTCCCCAGGGTGTGCTCCTGGAGGCTGGATGAGCTGGGCATCTCCAGCAGAGCGGGGCTTCATTTCATTAATGTTCACACAAAAACCAGGAAATAAAGAGAAACCTTTAAAATAAAGCCCCAAACACTGAAGGACTGAGTTGTAACCCAGGGAAGGGTTGTCCCTTTGTCCCACATCCATCAAACCTGAGCACTAATGAAAGGGGCTTCTCCCTTCCAAGCAGGAATTGTTCCCTGGGAGGGTGGGCAGGCCCTGGCACAGGGTGCCCAGAGCAGCTGTGGATCCCTGGCAGTGCCCAAGGCCAGGCTGGACAGGACTTGGAGCAACCTGGGACAGTGGGAGGTGTCCCTGCCCATGGAATAAATGAGTTTTAAGGTCCTTTCTAACCCAAACCAGTCTGGGATTCCATGATTGTTATCCTAAGGAAAGTGGGAAAGTGAGATGCTGCTGCTCTGCTGCACAGCTGCCCTTTCTGGGGTTGTTTTGGGCAACCACAGCTTTCTTTAATTTTGAAATAGAAAATGGGCAAAGTATTTGATTAATCTGGGTAAATTCGAGTGGGCTGTGCCATTCTGTTTAAATGTGATTTCAGCTGAATGGAAGGCGCTGGGCCCTGAGGAGGTGCGGAGCTGTGCATTGGTATTCAGGAGCTGCAGGGCTGCACTCTTGCCAGGCTATTTAAAACCCGCAGAAAAGCCTCCCGAAACAAGGTTGTGCTCCTCACTTACCATTCCAGGGCTGAGAAGCTGCCACCTCCAGAGAGGCAGCACAAACCTCACCACGCTTGGAGCTTGTCCATAACAAATCTGAACCAAATTTGGTTCCTTTTGCTGTCGCCTTTCCATGGGGGTGTGGGTAAAACAGGAAGATTTAATGCGTGCAAGTGATTTAATTGCAAATGGACAAGGATTCTGCACTGAGACTGTGCAGTGCTGCAGGGATGTGGCCACTGCTTGAGAGTTTGGGGGAAGAAATGGGTTTTGAATTGCAAAACTTTGTCTCACTTGAACAGACACCCTCGTACGTGGGAGCTCTGGGAATTCAGTTACAGCTCTCCTTGAATATATTAAAATTGGGGGGTTGTAGTTTTAAAGGAAAATAATCCCAGCACGGCTGAGGGTCAGCACTGTTGGGTGTGGTGGCATCCTGGCTGTGGGGGAGCCTCAGGGATGGTGCCACAGTCCCAGATTTTAGGGAAAGCTCTCAGAAATAGCATTCAAATAGGGCAGCTCATTGCCATCCCCTTCCCTGCTCTTCCCAGCTTTCCTCCACTGCAGGCACTGCTGGAGATGGGAGGCTGTGGTGGTGAGGAGCAGCTCTGTGAGGGATTTGGGGTTGTCCTGCTCTGGGGATGCCCCTGGTGGTGCCAGGGAGCACGGGCAGATCCCTGGGGGTGCTCCCACAGCCCAGGAGCCAAGGACAGGTACAGCCAGCTCCTGTGGTGTGCTCCCTCCTGGGACCACATCAGGAAATCTGGGGTTCTGGAGAGAATTCCGTGACTTTGTCACACCCACAGGCATCTCCTGGCTGAGGAATCCCGGGAGTAAAGCCCTGGGCAGGAATGTTTCACTGCTGGCCATGGGGGAGGCTCTTCTGGAACATTCCAGATTTCCCTGGGTTTTTAAGGTGCAGGTTGCTCACAGCTCTGAGTCAGTCACGCCTGGAATGTCCTGAGTTGGAAGGATCCACAGGATCATGGGTCCGACTCCTGGCCTTGCCCAGGACAATCCCAAAATCCCACCCTGGGCATCCCTGGTAGTGCTGTCCCAATGCTCCTGGAGCTCTGGCAGCCTCGGGGCTGGGAGCATTCCCTGGGGAGATCTGGGTGGCTGGAGCCTTGGATCTACAGCATTTTCAGCTGATTCTGGAGCTCAAAGGGGAATCCCTGGATGCTGATCCTGTCCCTGCTAGTGAAATCCCTCCTGTCCTGCCTGGGCAGGAATTCTGTGCTGGGACATCCCATGGGATCGTCTGTCCCCTGCTTCTCCCAGAATTCTGGGGGGGCAAAGCCACTTTTTGTGCTGGGAATGCACGAAGCTGTGGATGGTGGGAACCAGACCATCCCTGAGATCTGTAGAAGGGCCAGGTGTGAAAACCTGGTGCTACAAATCCCACAGCTCCCCAGGAAACAGGTGCCAGAGTGAGGTGACTTTTCCTAGGCCGAACCTAAGGAAGTGGGGACAATGTTGAACTTATCAGTGCACCAGAAGAATGAGAATCCAAGGGGAAAAGCTGAGTTTGGGCTGCAGTGTTGGACAGCAGGGAGTGCCAGTGATGCCTGGGAAGGCTCTGAAGTGCAATTCTAGTCAGAAAAATCACTTTGGGACAGCGATGGAGGGGCTGGAGGCGGGTCATACCCGTGGTTTTCAGGAGTGTGTTCCTTGCTGCTGTCCCTGGGAATGCAGCCAGAGCCCTCCAGCTCAATAAAAGCTGTGACACTTCTGAGTTTCAGCAGTGGTGGCTTCGTGGTGACCTCTGGGGAAGAGGGGACTTTCAGCCTTGGCTCTGTGAAAACCACAGGCTTTAGGAAATGAAAGTCACCCTTTTGTCCCCAGTGTCAGCAGAGCACTTTGAAGGTGTCAGAAGGGACAGAGCTGCTGAGTCAGGGCCTTCCCACAAAACTGCTTTTCTGAGGAAGAAGTGTGTTCTGAGGGAATGTACGAGTTCTATGAACACCCAGCCTCAGTGGGAGATCCCAGCAGAAGAAAATATGTGCTGGAAAAGGCAGGTGTGGAATGTGATGGGACCTCTCGCTGCGATTAGAGGCAAAAAGCAGGAGCCAGAAGGATCCCAGGAGCTGTTCCTGCAGTAGGGCAGAGCTGCTGCCACACAAACTGCTGCATCCCTTGGGAAAAGCCCCTGCAGCGCCTCCCTGGTGGGGAGGAGAAGCTCCAGGGTGACCTAACTGGGACCTTTCCTGAAGGAGCCTGCAGGAAAGATGGGAGAGGGATTATTTACAAGGGACAGGACACAGGGAATGGTTCCCAGTGCTAGAGGGCAGGGATGGATGGGAGATTGGGAAGGAATTCCTGGCTGGGAGGGTGGGCAGGCCCTGGCACAGGGTGCCCAGAGCAGCTGGGGCTGCCCCTGGATCCCTGGCAGTGCCCAAGGCCAGGCTGGACATTGGGGCTGGGAGCAGCCTGGGACAGTGGGAGGTGTCCCTGCCCATGGCAGGGGTGGCACTGGGTGGGCTTTAAAGTCTCTGCCAACCCCAGCCAGTCTGGGATTCTGGGATCCCTTTTTCTGTAGTTGAATTTAGAGTGGAATGAGCGAGGGGGGAGACACTGATGAGGAAATGAGGAATGCTGGAGGTGTCAGACTGAAGCCCTACAGCCACTGGTGCTGGCCCAGTGAAGGGAAGCACAGGGCTGAGGGGCCTGTGGGGTCACCTGGGCTGAAATGGCTCTGGGCTCAGCATCACAGGAGGATTTCAGAGCAGATTCAGACGAAAGGCAGTGAGGGGGAGCAGCATCAAAGGGCTCTCCAAGCCCAGTCTGTTCCCAGCCCTGCAGGAACATGGAGGCTGTTTGCCGTGGCCAGTGACTGCTGTGTCTTGTGCTTGAAGTTTCCTCAAATCACAAGGGATTTGGGATCCTAAAAGGGTTCTGTGGGGCAGAGCTCTGCCCTTGGAGCACTCCTGGCACTTCCGTGCTTGTCCCGGTGCTTCCCTGCCCCCAAACGCACCAGCACAACTGCTTGTGGGGCAGCAGGTGGATCCAGCTCAACAAAAACACCCAACCACTCCCCTGAGGGGCCAAACGTGCCAGGAGGACACCAGGTGGGTCAGGAGGTGGTGGAAGGAGAAGCTGTGGAGATTTGGTGCAGTGAAAAGGAAAGCAGGGAGCTGGAGGGGCAGGAGGGAGCCCGCAGCATCCCGGGGAAGGGAGCGGGAGGAGGGAGCCTCCAGCATCCCGGGGAAGGGAGCGGGAGGAGGGAGCCTCCAGCATCCCGGGGAAGGGAGCGGGAGGAGGTGCCAGGCTGGCGGTGGCAGCGTGCCTGTGAGAGCGGCAGGGGTTGCTTAGCAATGAGCAGCAGAATAAACATTCCTGGAGAACCATCTCAGGGCTTCAGCTCCGTGTGAAGGCAGCAGCTGCTCTGGCAATGGCAGGGATGTCCTGAGGGCCTGGGCACCGCTGGATGCAGCAGGGGAGCGCCCAGGGGGACCTGCCCAGGGCACCTTCCCAGAGTCCAGGTTCACGCCCAGCCCAGGGCCCTCCCTGGAGGGAGCATCTCCCCCTGACCCAGGGGCTCACACACCAGCACAGGCTGTCCGGAGGCTGCCCCACACCTGGAGTGCCTAAGGCCAGCTTGGACAGGGTTTGGAGCAGCCTGGTGTAGTGGGAGCTGTTCCTGCCCTGTCTCATGGAATGAGATGAGCTTTAAAAGTTCTGTTCCAACCCAAACCATTCCACGATTCTCTTGAGGCACCACTGGGCACCTGAGCCCTGCGGAAGGGCCCATTTCCATCTCTTCCAGGTGTTTGGTGCTTTGCTTCCCTTCCCCGGTGGTGGCAGGAGGAATTTCTGCATAGAAAGGGTGCTCAGGCCTTGGAACAGTCCAGGGAGGTTTGGAGTGCCCATCCCTGGAGGTGTCCAAGGAAGGGCTGGAGGTGGCACTCAGGGCTCTGTGCTGGGGACAAGGTGGGCATCGGGCACAGCTTGGGCTCGGTGACCCTGGAGTGCTTTTCCAACCTCACTGAATCTGGGATGTCTGGTTTTATTCACTGAGTAAATCTCACCTATTTTAGTGTCCTTTGATTATTTGTGGGATGAAAGGCAGGGCCTGGATGCTGGAGCTGTGGAGCATCTGAGACTGAGGCAGTTTAGGAATGCCGATATCCTTCCCTGTTTAATTATCCCGTGTTTCATGGATTGTGGGGAGGGGAATTGCTGTTTGTAAATCCTCTGTTCTCAGCACCAAGATGGAAGTGTGGAGCTGCTTTGTTTCCTCGTGTTGCAGCAGAGATTGAAATGGGCCCCCAGTGTCCCTGGAGCTGGAGAAAATCTAATTAAAGCAACAGCACTTCGCTGTGCCTGTGCAAGATTCCCAGCTTTATGCCGTGGTGTTTGAGTTTTCCTTTCCTGATGTCTGGTGGAGCTTTGGGAGACCCTTTGCCTGTCCCGAGGCAGGGTGGGCTGCACGGCAGAGCCCCTGAGCCAAGAGCTGCTGCTGCTCTCCTCCTTTCTGCTGAACCTCCCTGGGAGCGGCTCTCCGTGTGCTGCGGCGGAGTATTGACGAAATGTAATTAAAAACCTTCTGTGCTGCCGATGTGCTGAAATCCCAGCGGTGATAAGGGGTTATCAGAGCTGCCCCGGCCTCCGAGGGGAATCCCTGAACCTTCCAGGTTGTGAGAAAATCAAAGGGAAAGGCCAGAGCTGCTGGAGGGAGGGGCTGAGAGCAAAGCAGGGTAAGGTTTTGGCAGCCTGCGGGCGATGAGTGCGCAGGTAAAAAAGGTGTGAACTGAAGATATCAGAGCCGCCTCTGCCTGACCCTCCTGGCCGGGGCAGCACCTTCGTGCCTCCCAGACGAGCAGGTCTGGGTGGATAAATCCGTCCTGAGACTGTTGTTCAGATCTAATCGGTAGGGTAATTTGGGCAGGGTAATTTGAACACACATCACATCCCCCGCTGCGCTGAGCCTGCCCTCACCTTGCTGCAGGCTGTGCCTGGAATATCTTCCTCTCCCATCCAGGAGAAGGGCCAGCTCTTCAAAGTGTGGAGCCTGGGGCTCCCAAATCCCAGAAAAACAGCCTGGAGAGCTCTGGGAGAGGGGGTGTCCCGGGAACATCACCAGTGTCACGGGAAGATGAGGACACCTGGATGCTTTCCACTCCTCGTGAGGGAAGCAGGAGGTGCCCAAGGAGGGTTTGGATGTGGCACTGGGCTGGGGACAAGTTGGGGACAGGTCACAGGCTGGACTTGGGGATCTTGGAGGTTCTATTCCAACTTCAATGAATCTGCACCTTCCCAGCTCGGGCTTCATCCCAGTTTGTGATGGGTTTTGTTGGGAATTTGTCCCGTGCCCGTTAATGGTTGCAGAATTCCTGGCTAGCCACGGAAATGCCTCTGGAGCAGGACTGGGGCCAGCGTGGCTGGAGGGTTCTGGACACCAGGAACAGCAGCAGATCCTTCCTGAGGGAAGGCAGGGACTGGAGCCCTGAGCGAGATGGAGCAGGGGGAGCAGTTGCTTTTGTAGCCTGTTTTTAATAGAATTCTTTTATTCTAAACCCAAGTCCTTAAAACCTGGAAACTTAATGAGGTGAAGACATCATGCTATGGAACAATGTGTGTATTTATGGGTAAGGTACTTTAAACCATTTATTTGTCCCTATTGGTCTGAACCTCTTTGAAATGTCAATAACTGAAACTGCAGGGCGGTGGAATTGGAATTTGGGGTTTTATGGCTCAGCTGTGGGAGAGCTCTGGGATCTCCTGTGATGATGCTCAGGAGTCTCTGAAGTTTGGGGCTGGCAGGGAGGAGCAGCAGCTGTTGGGGCTAATTCAGGGTTGTAGGACATGGCTGCACCTCAAACCCATCCTCGCTGGCATGGCCACATCTCTTGGCACTCCGGGAGGCAGAAGGATGGATCCCTGATTGAAGAGTCAGATTTGACCTGATTGATCTGTATTCCATGAAAACAGGACACTGCTGGGTTTTGCCAGCAGGATGAGGTGTTAAATCCTGATCTTTCTTGCAGGAAATTTTCCTGTTTCAGAGTAGTTTAAAACTTTTTTTTTTTTTTTTTTTTTTTTTTTAAAACCTCAGATTTGAATTTGTGGTTTAACCTGTAGCAGCTGCCTTGCATGGCTAATGAGGGTGATTAATACTGATAAATGGGCAGTGGAAAGGCAGGGCCACGGGTGGGGTGGTGTGGCTGATGCTGCAAAGTGCTCGGAGCTGATTTAATGTCACAGAGCAATCCCATGTGATGCAGTTTTCTCCTCCCAGGACCTGGTTCAGCCCCAAAAATCCTCAGAAGAACTTAAATCAAGAGGGAGTTTTATCCTTTTCCTGCTGAGAGGTGCCTGCAGGGAGCCCCTGGATGCCAGGCTGGGAATGGCTGCGGCTGTGGGAGCTGGAGGGGATGGCTGGGACACCTCTGCTCTCCAGACACAATTCCTGGATCCACGCTGTTCCAGAGGGCTGGGACACGGACACCATCCCAGGAACACCCTGGCAGCACCCCGTGTCCCGGGCTCTGTGGGGGTGAATCCCCCTGGGAGAGGGCAGGGAAGCGGAGCAGCAGCACGGCTGGCTCTGGGAAGAGCTGTGCCACACACAGGCCTGGAAAAGGAGCTCAGTTTGGGAATGAAGGTGAAGCTGAACCTCTGCTGGATCTCTCTGAATCCCAGAGGGTTTTTGGAAGCCTCGTTGTCCCATCTGGGATGCCAAAGAACTGATGCCTTAAGAGGCCTCCTAGACCCAGAGACTGGACAGGAGTGAGGGAATAAAGGCAAGGATTTATCTGAAAGGCCTTCAAAGGTACCCCTGGGGAGCCAGGATGGGCCCTAAGATGGACAACAGGTCACGAGTTCTTCACACTTTTATAGGTTTGGTTCATTTGCACAGCAGGGTTAATTAAAGCTTCAGTTTAATGATGTAATTTCCCCTCAGCTTGCCCCCCCCTTTAGAGGCTTTTGGTTTATAATTTTGGGCCTAGGACGGTCTGGGTGTCCTTGGAGAGCAGGCCCGGAGAGGCTTTGTTATGTCTGCCCGGCACAGAGAGCAGAAATGAACAGGCCACAAGAAACTCCAGAGTTACACACTGGGCAGTGCAGGATTTGAAAATAGAAAAGTTAAAACCTAAGGCATCACTTCAAGCCCTGCAGAGCTGCTCTCCTCAGCAGTACCGTGCCTCTGGAAAAGGGATTGGCCCTTCCTGGCCGGAAGCAGGATCCGCACTGCGATTCCCATTTTTCCTGTACAGAGTAGATCTTCCCTAATTCTTTTCCCTCCACATTGTTTTTAAATGAGGCTTTTCTTTTCCTAATTAACCACGCAATCATTGCCTTTCTGCCTCTGCTTTGTTGGGGCACTTGAAGGTATCTCACTGAGGCTTTGTTTCTGCTCTGGCTTCCCCGCAGCTTCCAGAATCCCAGCCAAGGCTCTGCAGCTGGAGTTTCCCTGCTGGAGATTTCTCCTTGGAAAGAAATCAGTTCAAATTTACCTGTGCAGCATTTGTTTGGGATTGAGGTGGCATTTCTGCCTTCAGAGCAGCTCCTGGTTTGGTTGATCAACAGGAATTATTGATCCGGGGGGGATAAATGAGTTGTCTTAAATCTTCTGCCTCACTTCCTGCTGCTCCAGAAGCCACCCCGAGTCCTTTCCATGGATTTTCTGTGGACAAAATGCAGATTATCCCTTGATTTACTCTTTGTCCACTCAGGGTTTATCCCAACCACGTGCAGACCAACACCACAAGCCCATCCCTTGTTATACTAAGCACAAATAGTTCTCAACTTCTCACTGATTTTTAAATTTTATTTGGAAAGTAATAAAAAAATCTTAGTTTTTCTTTGGAAAAGGAGATTTTGTGTCTAATGGAGTTTGCTCTGGGGAGAACAGATCCTCCTCTGGGAAAACTTCAGGCAGCTTTTAATAGATCCCTGTTTTTCCTTGTGCTGGGCTTTGGTGTTAACTTCCAACAACTGCAACAATTATTTGGGAGAACCTGGTGCCATCCCTGAGCTCCCCTTTCTGCTGCTTTGTTGTGCTGCAATTTGGGAATCATGGATGTGACAAAACCCTCAGTTAAAGCCAGCTCCGGCATCCAGACAAAATCCCGGGCGTTTCATCCCGATCTCCCAGGATCCCGAGCTTGGAGCAGGTCTGGGACCAGCCGAGCCCCAGGCTGGGGTTTGTATCCCTGGGGACGCAAATAAGCAGGAAAAGCAAAGCAGAGCCCATGGAAGCTGTGGGATGCTCCCAGGGGCTCCTGCAGGGAGCAGGGCTTGTGTGGGGCTCTGCTGTCCCACTGCCCCTGCTGCTCTCATCCCAGGACATCTCTGTGGATCACTGGGGCACAGAGTCTGGATCTGGCTGTTGAGCCCAGAGGGGCGTGAGGAGAATTCCCTGCAGTCACTCCAGAGGCACTTTTGGCACAGAAAGCCTGGAATTTGTCCCTGTTACACTTTGGGCAGGGCATGTTTGCAGTGCTGGCACGAGGCAGGTATGGAGCACGTGCAGCTCCACTGCCAGGAATTCATTCAGGAATTAATTCTTCTTGGAGCTGTTCAGGAGTGCTTTAAATCTTGCATGAAGGGCTCAGGCATCAGTGGAACCTCCATCCAAATTTTTCTTTGCATTTCTGTCTAAGATGATGCTGAAATGGAGACTGAGGTTTTATGTCAAACTTCATCACCTGCAGGAGGAAAATAAATGAAAACCTGGAGCCACGGGGAGCGCTGTCCAGCATCCTGGTGAAGGATTAAGGGGAAGAACTGCAAAATATTGGGATTTTGACATGGTTTTGGTTTTTGTGTAGCAGAGCTGGCTGGAAAGGGCACCCCTGAGATGCCCAGGTATGTCTGGCCCTCTGCCAGGGCAGGATTTGGGGACGGCAGGATGAGGGTGCAGCTTTCCCTCCACCCCTGGCTGGCTCCAGGCTCACAGGAGGAAGCAGAGGACAATCATTTTCTCTCAGGGCTGCTTTGGCACCGGGGCTCTGCTTTCCAGGAATGCAATTTAATCCATGGCCAGGCGAGTGTGAAGGATTAATGGGAAGAGCACGGGGCTCAGATCCAATCTCTTTGATTTCAGCCATAATTCCCTTCTAAAGTGCAGCAGCCATCCCGACTGAAGGATTCGCACCCATTTGATCCCTGCAGGGTGGGGAGATTCCAGGTGTTTATGGGGTGGGATTTACGGCACAGCCTGGATCTGCCTCCAGAGTCCAGGTGTGCTCCCAGAGAAGAGGGAAGAGGCTGCTGGGAGAAGTGCCCTGCTAAGGAGGGAGACTCTGTTGTTCTTTATTAATCATTCCTTCCTGAAAATCAATTAGCTGGCACAGGCAGCCCAGCAATCTCCTGGTAGCCATGGAGACGGCCCGGGGAGCTGGGGGAGAAAAGTGCAGTTCAGTCAGGAAAAGTCCAAATTTTGTGCTGCAGCGTTTTTAACCTTTCGGAGACAATTACAAACTATTTTAATTAGCAGTGTTTATCACCCACTGGAGAACAGGAGGAGCTGCACAGGCCCCCACAGACCTCACTCATCCCGCTTTGGTGCAGAACAATCGGGGATTTACGTTTGGAATGTGCTGAGTGCCTCCAGTTCCCATTAAAACAACAACTTCTCCGGAAGCCAAATGAGCAAAGCTGATGATTGAAGCACAGAGGATGACAATCAGAGCCAGGCTGGAGCTGGGCTTGGGGAGGACCCTCTGCATTCCCAGAGCCTGGCACCCGCCCTGGGGTTTGTGGGGTGTGCAGGAGGCGCTGCCTTTACTCCAGGCTAAAGGATTCTTCCCGTTTTCCAGCTGCTGGGCTGGGAATAAAATCTGCACTGTGCCAGTGCCCCAGCCCAGGGTCATCTGGGGCTGGTTTGGTTGGGTTGTCCATGGGAAAAGTGGATGTGGCATTCCCCAGGGTGGTGCTGGGACGCTTTTGGAGTGCACAAGTGGCACAAAGCCCCAGTTGTACCCCAAACGTGCCCCCACGTGGGAATATTCAAGAGGGGGCCTGAATGTGCTTCCCGAGGTGGGAAAACATGGTTCCTTCCCTGGATCCAGCACCGAGGGATGCACATCTGCTCTGTTGGGAGCTCTCCTGGAGCATCCCGGCCAGGAGAGACCCCACCTCCTTCAGCCAGAGCTCAGGTTTGAACGTGGCCATTTTTTCTAGGACTTCCCAAAAGGAAACTGGTCTAAAATCTGGGACAACATTTTGTTTGGATGGCAAAAAAAATCTTTGCAAAGTTTTCCACACAAAAGGAATTTGTAGGGAAGCAGCTTCACTTTGAAAATTCCCCTGCAGAGAACTTCAGAATTTTGCCTGTAAAGGTGTGGATTTTATTCTCTTTGATAATTTCACTGGAGTGCATCCCATGGGAATAGGGTTTGGCAGAGCTGTGAACCTCATCCTCAGCATCCATGAGGACAGGGGTGTGTGGGATGCCAGGAAAAGGAGGGAAGGGGTGGCCGGCCCTGGCCAAGGGGCCCAAGGGGTGGCATTTTCGAGGAGGTCTCAGTTTTGGCAGGAAATTTGTCCCTTGCTATGTGATCCCCTGGATTTCTGGCATTGCTGCTATTTCTAAGATGTATTTTTTAAATGATGAAGAATATTAATGTACCAAAGGGTTTAAGGGATGACAGAGTCAGGAGATCTGGGTTGTACTTGGAAAGGCCCTTGGAATGGGCTGCTGCTGGAAGTGCAGCTGCTGGATGTGAATCCACAGGGAGGCACTGGGAAGATGTCCTGGACTGTCCCTACGGCTCAGAGCCCGACCTGCAGGTCCCAAATCAGCAGCAGATCCACGTCTGAAGGTGCTGGAACATCCCCAAGCTCCCTGTGCAATCCAGCCTCTCCGTGCTGGGGAGGGATGGAGGAGTGGGATGAGCCTGCGGGGTCCTGGGTGGGTGGGGGGACACAGCACACGGAGCCTCCACGTGTCACAAATGCAGCTCAGATCCATAAACACCACGAAATCCCAGCTGCAGCCAGGCACAGAGTGGAGGCAGAGGTGACACCCCGGGGCCCTGTGATTGTCCATCTGGTGATTCCACATCCAATCCCAATTTGGGAGCAGAGCCTGTTTTTCTGGCAGCTCTCTCTGCATCTGAACCCGGCCATGAAAACCCAAGATTTCTCTTCACACTTCCACCTCTTCACCAGCCCCATCCGTGGCAGGAGTGGCATCGGTGACAGCTTTGTTGGAATGCAGGAAAGCCCCAGCAGGGAGTTCAGCGCGCAGCTCCAGCCCTGCAGCTATTCCTGGCTGAGGAGCGGTGTCACTCCGGAATAACAGCCCCGGCAGGAATAGCAGCCTCAGGCACTGGAGCACAGCCCCCGAGGGTTTGTTCACAGCGAGCAAGGTCAAAGCTCGAACCCAGATTTGTTTCTGTGGAGCTATAAGTGGCAGCTTTTTCCTTGGGAGAAGAGGCGATGCGGGCTCCTGGGAAGCAGCAGCACGTGAGAACAGCCGGAGCCGGGGTTTTATTGGGGAAATGTCCCGATTGCCTCCTGAATACCTCCTTAAAACGTTCACCTGAGCGAACTTGTACTGCAGTGTGTTGCCATGGGGGAAACTTCTCATTTAAGTCAGGAGGAAATAAAAAAGGGGCAAAGATCCCCTTGCCCCAGCTGCCCCGTGGGGGCTTTGGGCTGTTTGCAGGGAAATCTGTTGGATTGCTCAGCTCCAGCCATATCCCATGGACAGGAGTCAGAGGAAATTGGGATTTTGTTCATTTTTGAACAGACTCCTTTGCTCTTTCTGTAGTGATTGGTGCCAAACTTTGGACAAGGCATGGAGGGACGGGACACAGGGAATGGTTTTCCAGTGCCAGAGGGCAGGGCTGGATGGGATTTTGGGAAGGAATTGTTCCCTGGGAGGGTGGGACGCCCTGGCACAGGGTGCCCAGAGCAGCTGGGGCAGTGCCCAAGGCCAGGTTGGGCTTGGAGCATTGGGACAGTGGGAGGTGTCCCTGCCCATGGAACAGAGGAATGAGATGGGCTTTAAGGTCCCCCTTCCAACCCAAACCAGTCCAGGATTCTGGGATTTCATGGTTAGGGTTAGGTAGCCCAGAAACTGTTTGATCATTCCCTTTGAGCTCTCAGAGCTGCCTGCATGGTGAAATCCCTGGAAACACCAGCCTGGGGGTTAATCCCAGTGGAGAGAGTTTTGATTGTAGCTTTAGACTGAAGGGAAGCATCACGTGGATTTTTAGATTCCTTCCAGCTCTACCAAGGCTTTCATTTGCCCCCAGGTTTATAAAAATAAAAGTCTGTGGGCTTCTGGCTGGCTGGCAGGAATTCTCCATGGCTTTTCCCGCAGCAGTCCGTGCAGGAAGCATCCCTTTCCCTTCCAGGGATTATGCTGAGGGATGCAGAGCCCCTTTGGCTGCCTTCACTTGGATGCACAGATTCTGTCACCTCTGTTTGCTGCTCAGACTGTGAGGGGAGGTAACTCCCAGCACAAATTCAGGATCAGGCTCTGCCCCCTTGGAAAATGTGGCTCTTGGAAAAGCCTGAGCTGTTGTGTTTGCTGAGTTCCCCGTGTTCCTACTGTCCAGCAGAGGAGTGTGGGAGGTCTGTCTGTGCTGAGGGGCAGCAGAAGACGAGGAGAAGGATTCCTGACTCCATGCTCAGACTCCCTCCTCCATCCAGGGCTTTCCTGGGACACCACTCCCAGACTCGCAGCCCCATCCAGGCCCAGAGTTGTGTTCTCCTCTCTTCCCAGGATATTAAGAAGCACCCGTGACCCAGCGGGGTTTGGGAGGGAGGACAGGTCAGGCAGGATCCTCCAGCCTTCCAGCTGACCTGGTTTGGAGTTCCATCCCATCACAAATTCATAAGCAGACAGGATTTTATCCTCAGAAATTCCAAGCAGAGAGGATCTGACAGCATCACGGGAAATACTCTCCCAGACCCGTGTAGTCCTGCAAAATGAATGCTGAAGGAACACTGGAGAGCTCACTGAGGGACCATGGACAGCGCTGGGAATCTCAGCCCATGTGGAACTCCTCCTATAGGTTTTGCTGGTGAATTAGGGGAATTTTAGGGACATTTCCTTGCCTGAGCAGCTCCTGCACCATTCCCCTTGCAGCAGTTGGCTGCAGAGCCACGTGTGGCCAAGTGCCACTGCCAGGGACAGCAATGGGCCAAGTTTTTGTCCCATCAGGTTGAGGCCTCTCCCGTCCAGCTCCTGCTTTTGCAGCTTGGCATCAGCCCTGGCCTCTCTCCTGCTTGGATTGTCCTCAGGAGGCTCCCCATGGACACCCAGCGGGAAGAACGTGTGGATCTGATCCTGCGTTTTGGAACCTTCCCTGCCAAAAGCCATCACTCGCCGTGGCTGCTCTTGTTGCTGGAAAAACCAAACAGAAACATTCCAGTCTTAGCTCTCCAAAGGCTTTTTTTGAGGGGGGTGGGGGATGTTTTTATTTGCACTCTGTGGCTCTGCTGCTCTCTTCTTGTCCCCTTCCGCCTCGCGTTGTTCTAAGGATGGTGCTGGCCTGGTACCAGACTCCTGCAGAGCAGATGGAGCTGGGAATGCTGCTCAGCTGGGTTTAACCTTCGCCTGGGCTCCCAAATTCCCGGGCAGTGGATGTGGGAGCGCTGCTTAGGGCAGGAATTCCCCCTGGGGCTGGCACAGTGAGGTGTGGAGGTGTGTCCTTGCAGTTGCACAGTGGAAATCCAATGGAAAAGTGGGGTGTTGTTTGTGTCCAGGGGGTCTATCCTTTATCCAGATGCAAATCTGCTCGTTCTGGAGGACCTGGATTTGCAGGGGGCTGCGTCTCCTTTGTGCCTTAAGCCGGGGCTTTTGTGGGCTCCTCGTCCATCCCCAGCCCCACACCAAAGCAGCCCTGAGGTACTCGGGGAGATTAAAAGGATGATTAAAAACTCAGAGCACGACCAGATCCATCAGTCTTTTAAAAGGGGATTTATTTGTAATCAGGGAAAGAGGAAAATGAGCTCCTGGCCTGCTGAGTGGGAGCGATGTGGCGAGGCCTCGAGCTGGGCCTGCCTCTCTATCTCTAATGAAATAGGAGTTTTTGTGGGCAGGAGGGACCTGCTGCCTGTTCCACACTGCCCCGTGCTCCTGGGCTTTGTTATTCCCGGTGTTTGTGGCATTCCCAGCTGTGCGGGAGCATCCCGGGGCTGCTCGGGGTCTCACGCACACCGGGAACGGGCCCCGAGCTCCCTGGATGAGGCCAAGCTTTGGGATAAACCTTACACAACAGCACTTAGGCGAAAGACTTGCTTTTTCTTAAAAGAAAATAATTCTCCGTTAAAATTTTGACCTGTTTTAATAAAAAAGTCGAAAAGAACAGAAAACTTGCATTAGGAACATGGAAATGTCTTTTTCTCTCTGTACCAGGCTGGCTCAGCTTTGTCCTTCTTGCCTTTGAACAAGAGAAACACCTTTTAAATCCATTTCTGATGTTTCAGCTGGAAAATGACTTTTAAAGGGAATAATCATGTAACACATCTCCTGTTTTCCTCACGAATCTTTGAAGCAAAGGAAGGCAGAATATTTTTTTTCTTCTGAATGTGTTCTGGTCCTAATTGAAGCCTGAGCCCATCCGCTGTCCCTGAGGGGAGACCTTCACTTGTAATTAATTTTATACAGAATATCTATGTTAAACAGGTGCAATTACAGCACCCAAGTCCCTATATTGGGCTGGAGTGCCTGAATTACGAGCAGGTTCTTGCAGCCCTTCCTGAGCCCACAGGTTTGTCCCAAATTTGAGGGGTGCTGTTGGTGTGAAGTGCCTGGGCTGGGATTCACTGGGATTTACTGGGCCCAGCCTCTGTGCTGGTTTTATCCTCAGCAGTTCATGGTGATAAATTCTGCTCAGTGTATTAAATAATTTCTCATCAGCAATAATTTATTGGTGGGTATTGGAGAACCCGTCAGGCGTGAGGGAAGTGAGGCGAGGATGGGGTTGGGGGGGTTGTGTGTCCCCTCTGAGCCAGGGACAGGGGATCTGTGTGTCCCCTCTGTGCCAGGGACAGGGGATCTGTGTGTCCCCTCTGAGGCAGGGACAGGGGATCTGTGTGTCCCCTCTGTGCCAGGGACAGGGGATCTGTGTGTCCCCTCTGAGGCAGGGACAGGGGATCTGTGTGTCCCCTCTGAGGCAGGGACAGGGCTCTGTGTGTCCCCTCTGCAGGCAGGGACAGGGGATTTGTGTGTCCCCTCTGCAGGCAGGGACAGGGCTCTGTGTGTCCCCTCTGCAGGCAGGGACAGGGCTCTGTGTGTCCCCTCTACAGGCAGGGACGGGGGATCTGTGTGTCCCCTCTACAGGCAGGGACAGGGCTCTGTGTGTCCCCTCTGCAGGCAGGGACAGGGCTCTGTGTGTCCCCTCTGAGCCAGGGACAGGGCTCTGTGTGTCCCCTCTACAGGCAGGGACAGGGGATCTGTGTGGCCCCTCTGAGGCAGGGACAGGGGATCTGTGTGTCCCCTCTGAGGCAGGGACAGGGCTCTGTGTGTCCCCTCTGAGGCAGGGACAGGGATCTGTGTGTCCCCTCTGAGCCAGGGACAGGGGATCTGTGTGTCCCCTCTGCAGGCAGGGACAGGGGCTCTGTGTGTCCCCTCTGAGCCAGGGACAGGGGATCTGTGTGTCCCCTCTACAGGCAGGGACAGGGATCTGTGTGTCCTCTCTACAGGCAGGGACAGGGATCTGTGTGTCCCCTCTGAGGCAGGGACAGGGCTCTGTGTGGCCCCTCTGCAGGGCCCTGGCTCCCTTCCCACTTGGTGCTCCCTTCCCACTTGGTGCTCCCTCCCCACTTGCACCACACTGATCCCTTTGCTAAGGGAGAGCTGGAAGAGCAGCCAAGGATGTAATTCCTAATTATGGCAACTGCCAAGAGAATAGAAGCTGGTGTTGATATCAGAGGCAGAGGGCCCTGAGGAGGAGGGGTGGCAGCATGGCCAGGTGGCCAAGAGGCCCAGGGGCACCGGGATTGTCCCAGCCCCAGCTGGGCACAGCCCCAGGGCAGTGACCATCGCTGTGCTGGCTCTGCTGGGGCACCTCCAGCCCTGTGTCCAGTTCTGGGATCAGCACTCCAAGGAAGACATTGAGCGTGTCCGGGGAAGGGAATGGAGCTGGGGAAGCGGGTGGGGCACCAGGAGCAGCTGAAAACCAAAAGTCCCCAAAGATGCAAAGAGCCAAGAACCTGAAAGAAGTTTTCCTACCCATCTTGGCAATTAAACACCTTTGAGCTGGGACTTTATCAAATGCAGCGCATTTTCAAGGCAGCTGTAGTCTCTAACTGGAGTTTTTTGGGAAAACCACTGGGAACGTTCAAAACTGCCTCTGTTTGATGACAGTGGCACATTGTCCTCTTCTTTCTCGCTCACATTTCCGCACAGAGACGTTCAAGGGTCTTGTGGACCCAAAGTATTACTTTTGGGTTTATTCCTTTTGTGTTGGGGGTGCTGGAGTTGGACTCTGGTGATCTTTGTGGGCCCCTTCCCACTCGGGATTTTCTGTGATTCCGTGCTGTGGGGATGGAGGGAGCAGCCTTTTCCCTGGAAAACAGCTCGTTGGGGCTGCAGGGCTCAGCTCTGAGCAGCAGGTTGGATGAGAGTAAATCACTTAAGAGAGCCTTGCTAATATCCATAAATCATGTGGAGAGTCCCGGAATTTCACTGATCTCATCCATTGTCGCTTGTCACAGCTGCTGTAATACATCCCTGAATAGCAGAAAATAACTCAAGGAACCAGAGGCAGGACACATCTGGCATGTCTAGACTCAAAAATAGGTTACGCTGGGAGATGTCAGCTCTTCCCCTGAGTCGTTCACCAGCAGTTAACAGATTTCTGAAAGGATTTAATTTCATTTGCACCAGGAGCAAGGTCATGTTTAAATTGCTCTTAACTAAGTGTGGCCTATTTTTGCTCCTCCAGAAATGGCTGCTCTGAGCTGAGCTGTCACCAGCAGGAGAGGGCATGTGGAGCATGTGGAGAGGGAAGGAAAGTAAAAGGAGGATCTTTTATCATCCCCAGGATTTGGTTGGGGTTTATTTCAACTTTTGGCTTCGGGTTCCTGTAACTCGTTTTTCTGAAAGTGGTTTGTGCCTCTGGGAAAGGGAGCGGGTTGGGAGTGGGGGGCTCCTGGGAAGTGCACCCCAAACTCGTCTCACCAAGGAAGTCTCTGCTGTTGAGTCTCCCTGCTTTTTGTATTGTTTTCCTGAAAGTTTTGCAAATTGGGAATTACTAAACCTCTCTTCCTGTCTGTCCTTGTCTCAGTGTCTCGGAGATGCTCCTCCTTATTGCATCCAGCTGGGGCCTCTTCTTCTGCTGTTTGCCATGAGAATCACTTTTTCAGTCATCACTTTTCTATTAATTGCGCACATCAGACTCATAATTCCAGTGACTGAGATGGTCACAGGTTGGACTCAATGGTCTTGGAGGGCTTTTCCTAAATGTGATTGTTTTCCTGATGATCTCTACTGCTCTGATCAGCCTTGTGCTGCCACAGATGTGATTGTCTCTCTGGTGTCTCCTTGTGTCTCTTCTTCCACCCTGCATCTCATGCTCAGGAGTTGTCCAATTTCAATACAGAAACTGGAGATGGGAATTCTGGCAAGAACACAACCCAAACCAGCAGTGGAGAGTTCAGGAGCTCAATTTGACCTCATCAGGTAGAGTTTAAAACCCCTTTCAGTGACCTTAACAGGACTTGGGAGCTGCCAGGGAATGAAGGATCGCAGGCCTGGTGCATTGTCCACAGCTCAAATCAACTGAGCAGCCTCATCCCATCATCATCCATGTTAAATAACCCAGCTCTTGTTCCGTCTCCGGCAGGAATTTCCTCTCCAGCTCTGCTCCACAGCCAGGGCTGATGCTTGGGGTCTGCTGAGTGTGCAGGACACAGCTCTTGGGAACACCAAGGGGAGTCTTTGCTCTGGGTTTTGTCGCAAACATCAACAAATCCAGTTGGACTTGATGGTCTTGGGGCTCTTTTCTGACCTTAACGATCCCATGGTTCCATGGAACATCACCCTGGGGTGTACACCTGGAATGCTGCAGCCTCCCAGGGGCAGGCAGGGCACAGCTGGTGTCCTGGTGGAAAGCAGAGGGATGGATCCAGTGATCCCAGTGGTCCCCAGTCCTTGCCTTGCCTGACACTGCTTCTCCACGGAGAACAGCAGAAACATCTCTGCGTGTCCAGATTTGCAAACTTCAAGCCTTCAGAATCCAATAACTATGGATTTCACCCCTCCTCCCTGAAAGGCCACTTTCCCAGATCCCAGAGAGTTGATTAAGTTTAATTGGATTTGATTCTTTTTGCTATCGATGTGATTCTTTTGGATTGATAGGCCGAGAAGGCAAATAAATATTTTTGCAATATGAATGTGAACTTGTGAGGCAAAATGCCAGTGAAGTCATCCCCGACTCTGTTTTTAGCTCCTTTATTCCCTGCTCCACGTTGTGACAGTGCCGTTCCTTCCCTGGGCTAAGAATAGCCCCAAGTCCCCAGAGCAGCCTCAGCCATCGCTTCCTGGGCTTCACAGGGAAAGCCAACTCTGCATGAGTGTGGGAAGGGGAAAAGCACCTCCAGCCCGTTGGGTTTGGGTCTGAACTGCCCAGGAGGGATTTTTGTCCACTGCCCTTTCTGCTGGAATAAAATACTGGGATTCAGCTGCAGTGAGGGGATGAATTGAGGCTAAATCCAAAGTTTTCTGTGCCTGCTGCAGAAATCCCCTGTACCGGTCTGGATGATTTTAATGCAGGGATGGACAAGTGCTGTGCCATGGGGAGTTTTCCTGGTGTTCCCTTCTCCCTGCACACTTCCTGGGAGCAGAGGGGAAGGGGGAGGGGTCCCTGTCCCTGGCTGAGGCTCCTTTCCCCATGGGTCAGGGGCTGGCTGCAAGCTCCAGTTGTTTTATCAAGGAAAAGTCATGGATTCACAGCAAAATCCATAGCTGATGGCAGGGAAAGCAGGGCCATGGATGGGGACATCTGTGCAACACCCCAGTCCTGGAATCCCGGGATCTCTGAGGTTGGAAAAGCCCTCCAGGATCACCGAGCCCAGGCTGTGCCCGATGCCCACCCTGTCTGCAGCCCAGAGCCCTGAGTGCCACCTCCGGCCCTTCCCTGGACACCTCCAGGGATGGGCACTCCACCTCCTCCCTTTCCAAGGCCTGACCACCCTTTCCATGAAGAAATTCCTCCTGAGACATGTCCCAGATGTGGAGATGGATCCACACCTTGCCCCAGGTGGGAGTTGAGTCCCTGGTGAGGTGTCCCACCAACCAAACCAGCCCTGTCTCCCACCTCCTTGGATTCTGGAGCTCATCCTTGGATTTGGGACCCAGAGAGCTGCTCCTGTCCCCATGACCCCAGATGACCCCAGCCTGGATCAGAAAATTCCTCTTATTTATTCTTTTATCTGCATCCAGCCCTCCCCCGCGCGAGGATTTGCATTTCTTTGTCATCTCCTCATGAGGGCTTTGCCACGACCGGCAGCGTCTCCACCCCACACATTCCAGAGAGCTTGGAAAAGCAGCCATTTCTTTCAATTCAAGTCCTCCTCAACACACCCATTCTGTTGATGAGCTGAGATCATTCTGCAGAAGTGTGGTGGCAGCAAAAGGCATCTCACACCAGAGAGGTTAAAATAACGGGATGGGTTTATTCCCAGCACTTCACTTCTGATGGAATTTGCAAAGGTGTCACCCCGTGCTCACACCAGCCCTGCACTTCACCACGGAGCTCTCCAGCTGGGAATTAATTATTAACCCTGCGTGCCCAGCCATGGGAAACAATGGATAGCAGCAGCTCCAAACACAGTTTTATGCCTTTGTGAGTATTTGTGAACCAAAGTGCAGAAAAGTCCCCAATACCAATTTTCTGGCAGCTTTTAGAGCTTAGAATTACCTCATTAAGCACTGAAGGAGAGATGAACTCACAGTGAGAAACCTCAGCTCTAAACTTGCAAATAATTGCTGTGAGCAAGGTGAATATTCCTGATGTTTTCCAAGGGCTTAATGTGCCTGACTTGTTCCAAAGGCATTTTCCCCCTGAGCTGTTTTATTGTAACTTGTCCTGGCTCAGGTTTTTGTTCCTTTTGTTTTTTCAGAATTTCAGTTTTTCTTTCAAGTCTTTACATTTCAATAATTGGTTTTGTGCCTTTGAATGTCTTTTGCTGCTGGCCACTGCTGCCAGTGCTCCTCCAGCTGCCTGGCTCCACACTGGGATGCATCCAGCTGTACCACACATCCCGGCATTCCCGTGTCCCTGTGCTAATTCCAAAGGGGTTTGGATGATGCCATTTCCATTCCTGTGTGGCAACAATCAGAGGGGCTCTGTGAGAAATGTCTCAGGTGAGACCCCACCTGCAGAGCTGCTCCAGCCCTGGAGCACAGGGATGTGGAGCTGCAGGAAAGAATCCAGAGGAGGCCCGGAGCTGCTCTAGGGCTGGAGCCCCTCTGCTCTGGAGCCAGGCTGGGAGAGCTGGGGATGCTCACCTGGAGAGGAGAAGGCTCCAGGGAGAGCTCAGAGCCCCTGGCAGGGCCTGAAGGGGCTCCAGGAGAGCTGGAGAGGGACTGGGGACAAGGCATGGAGGGACAGGAGCCAGGGAATGGCTTCCCAGTGCCAGAGGGCAGGGCTGGATGGGAGATTGGGAAGGAATTGTTCCCTGACACACCGGGCAGGCCCTGGCACAGGGTGCCCAGAGCAGCTGGGGCTGCCCCTGGATCCCTGGCAGTGCCCAAGGCCAGGCTGGACACTGGGGCTGGGAGCAGCCTGGGACAGTGGGAGGTGTCCCTGCCCTTGGCAGGATGAGCTGGATGAGCTTTAAGGTCCTTTCCCACCCAAACCATTCCCGGATTCTGTGTAAAAGGGCCAGGGTTGACACCGGCTGGGTGTGCCAGGGCTCTGCCATGGGGAGGGCAGGGAGCCAGGCTCCAAACCCCGCCCATGGAGCATCCCCATCTCTGAGCAGCTGGAATTGGCTCCTGCTGCTGCTGGAATGTCCCCTGGGCCCTGTGGCACTGTCACTGACCCTCGGGAGCAGCCACAGCCGCTGGGGGACACCGGGGGCTTTGTCCCAGCTCAGCTTCCTGGGAGTCGCTGGCAATGCTGTGCCTGGAAATGGATTTCTTAGGCCTGGCCAGTGAATTTCTTAAGCCTGGTCTGTAGGAGCTGCTGGTGTTTGCTGGGCCAGGAGGGGCTCACAGAGCTCGGCTTTTCTATTAACAAAAGCAAACAAACCAAGTTTAAAAACAAGTTGCGTGTTTCAGGTTTTCCTCAATTATTTTGGAGATTTTCCTCAATGATTTGGAAGTGTTCTTTCCTGGAACACCCCCTCCGGAGTCAGCCCTCATGAAATATTCACAGACCTCTCCAGCTGCCGGCCCTCCATTCCCAGCTCCTCTGGGACTGCAGGAAGGAGAGGAGAAATGCTGCTGGATCCATCCCCTTTGCCAAGGAGAGCCAGCACTCAGGAGCTTCCCAGGCTTTCCTAGGGAATTTGGGAGGGAGGCTCCTGGCCGAGTGGCAGGAGGAATTGCAATCCTTCCCATTCCCAAGTCAATCCAACAGGAGTCCCACAAGAAGCTGCTCTCCTGTGAGGAGCTCGCTCTGCAGCCGCTGCTCCCCCTGCTCCACGATCCCTCGTTAAATCTGGGAACACTCGACATAATTGGATCCCAGTCCAGAGCTGGAGCTTGGAGTGCCACGGCAGCACAAATAAACATCTTCACCACAGCTGTGGGGATAAAAATGTGCTCAGCTCCTGAGAAAAACACAAAGTCATGGAATCATTAGTTTGGAAAAGCCCTCAAAGGCCACCCAACCATTCCCACAGCACTGCCAGGCCCTCCAGGTGGTCATCCAAGGTTGGAGTTGGTGGTGTTGAAGATCCTTTCCAACCCAAACGATTCCATGACTCTGTGGAAGTAAAACATCCCAATTGGGAAAGAGGCTGGGAGGTGTTAAGGAGCTCCGGAAAGCTCAGCTTTCGGAAATGCTGCTCCCCACATTAATCCTGACACAGCTGCCTGAAGGTTATCAGGAACAGGGGACCCGTGATTTCCCTGAAATCAGGTTTTGTGGTTCATCATTCCTGCAGAGCATGTCAGTGCAATTACCATTTACCTAATGAACTCCTCAATTTAATTAGCATAACCGGGGCCAATTTTGTGCTGTAACATCCATCCTGCTGCAAGGAACATTCCGCTGGAATTCGCCCATCCCCGCAGAGGCCTGGGCTGGCAAATCCTCCTGGGACTGCTCCCCAGAGCCAAGGGATGCTTCTGCACTGGCTTTTCCCTTCCCATCTCCAGTGGTTTGCTGGGACAGCAATCCAGGACTGGGGGTGCTCCAGCCAACCTGGACACTGGGTCCAGCCCAGCGAAATCCAGTCCAGCTCAGTCCAGGCCTAAGCATTGTGTTGGTGTGGTCAGTGGCGCTGAAAATATGAGGGAGAACAGGTTGGGAACAGAAATATCCACGTGGAGAGAGGCCTGGATCAGCCAGGAGCCCACATCCATCCCTGTTTGACGCACAGGGAGAGGAGTGGGACCTGACCCTGCTTGGAGTCAGTCTGGAATACAAAACTCTTCCCTCCATCCCTGCCCTCCTCCATTCGGTCACTTGGAGAATTTACAGTAAAGTAGGATTTAAGCCCTTCCCAAAAGTGGTGGAATGTCACAGAATCATTAAGGTTGGAAAATTTCTCCAGGATAATCAAGTGCAGCCTTCAAGCAAACCCCCCATACCCACTGAACCGTATCCCAAAGTGCCACATGCAGTTGGTTTTTGGACACCTCCAGGGATGGTGACCCCACCACCTCCCTGAGCAGCCCCTTCCAAGGCTGAATCACTCAGGGAAGAAATTTATCCCAATATCCCAGCAATATCTACTCACAAAAATCTGGCGGTTCTGGCCAACATCCCAAGGGAGAAATGTGCAGTGTGACAAATATCCTTTACATCTGGCTCAGGAGAGCTGACAAGGATTTCCAGCTGGATTGGACACAAAAGATGGAAAAGCTGCTGGGTGAGGGGCTGCTCAGCAGGAGCAGTGGCAGCAGCGAAGTCGGGTTTTGGAGAATCCCAGAATCCCAGACTGGTCTGGGTTGGGAAGGACCCTAAAGCCCATCTCATTCCGTGGGCAGGGAGATCTTCCATAGATCAGCTCTTTTCCATCAGGAGCTTGGGATGCAGAGCTGCCTCCTTGGAGCCCTCCAGGCACCAGCATGGATTTATCCACGTTTTCTCCCCCCAGGTATTTTCTCCAGCAGTACCCAGAGTCGGGGCAGTGTTGCTGGAGCAGATTCCCGCCCGCAGCGATCCCATTTTAATGGGAAAAGCTGTTCCACAGCCAGATCCTCAGGACAAAGCACCAGGATTCCTGATTATTCCTCCTAAATGAACCTGACTCTGTTAATTCCTGGATATAAGAAATGCAGAGGAACATATGTTCTGCCAAACAAGCTCTGTCCCTCAGGGCTCCACGTTCCACCGCAGCGCAGGAGCCCTTGTCCTTGAATAAATCCTGCCTGGAATTTGCTCCAGCAGTCACAGTTGTGCTGAAGGAATTGTTGGTTCCACAGGACTGGGGAGGGCCTGGCTGTGGAGTCTGGGGCAGATGAGGGAGAGCCAGGCCAGGCAGATTTACTCCATGTGGGAATAGCGAGGATCCACTGGGCCAGGTCTGTTTGTCCTCTCCCTTCCCAGCTAAAGTGACGGCTGGAGTCTGGTTTAAAATTGGAATTGGATGTGAAATTGGGATTTATTGGCTGTAGTTTCCCATCTTCCGTCATTCCAGTGGTCCCTCCTGAGCTACTTTGCCTCCTCTCACCTCTCTGCGTGAGGGGTTTGATTTATGTGAAGCAAAACAGGAAAATGGGAGATTCCAGACTGGTCCTAGTCCTAGTTCATCCAGCAGGAGGGCTGACACCTTCACACTGTTCCAGGAATGTTTGGGAATTCATCAGCCTCTACCCCTGGGAGCTATTGCTTCCCAAGTCCTGCAGGATTCCAGCAAGCCCTTGAGGAATATCATTGACCCTTGTGCCAAGGTTTGGTTAAAATTATCCTTTTGTGGTCTCCTGGCATGGAATTGAAGTGGGATCAACTCTTCATGCTGGAGCTAAACCAGAGGCTCGCAGCTTCCAGATTTCTTAGTGAAACTGAATATTCCAGGGATGTGGGAGACCTGAGGGTGGAAATCGATATTGGATGATCTTCCCTCAGGAAACACGTGCAGAGTGGTGCTGTTGGGGCAGAGCCTGGTCCCGCTCCTGCCTCTCCCCATGCCGTGTTCCCACCCTTGGCAGATTTTGAGGAGAGCCTCCCTCTCAGCCCTGTCCCTCTTTCCTTGCACAGTTTGGAGTAACAGGAATGAAAACCATTCCAAACCAAAACATGGGGCCAAGTGTGGCCAGAGCAGAGCATGGAAAATAGGATTGTTTCTGCTCGGTGCTGAATTGAATTCCTGGTGGAAGCGATCAGCGCTATTGCCAGCAATTGACTGGATTTCGATATTCCAGGTGGCTCCAGAAGTGCCTTTCCTGAACGGATTGATGCCCAAGGGCTCACTCTGGAATGGTTTTGCTCCGTCCCTCCCCTGTCTCATTCCCAGCCCGGCCGTGCCAGGCTCCTGTAGGATCCATCCCCTCTCCCTGGTGACCACAGCAGCCCGTTTTTCCAGGAAGAAAAGCTCCTTCCTGCTGATCCATGGGATTCCCCAAATTCTGCAGCATCCCGGGATGCTGCACCTCCCGTGTGGCTCGAGGGGAGGGTGGCAGGAGGGAAAGCAGCTGGGAATGTCCTTGGAGCTGCAGATCTTGGTCTACCCAGCCCCAGCCCGGGAGCTGCTGCTGCTCAGCTTCCTGGGACTGGGATGTGTGGAAATAATCATGGAAGACAGAAGAGCTGGAGTGTTAAACATGCAAGGATGGAGCTGCTGGCACAGCTGCAGCCCACAGGTCGCAGCCTTTGTTAGCCCAGAGCTGCTGGGAGCTGCAATCCCTGCACTGAACCACACGGGAAGAACATTCCAGACTTTTTTTCCCAGTGTAGGTTGAATTCTGCCCCTGTCACCTCCCTGGCTGGGCTGATGAGGTTTTATTGGTGCTGATGGATATCAGAGGTGAGGGGAGGCTGCCCTGGGGACAGCAGCAGCTCTGAGGTCGTGCCTGCGCCGGGAGAATCCCACCTCCAGTGGCTCCAGTTTCTGTGGAAACAGCACGTCTCCACGGCTCCCACTTCCACATGCTCCAGAAGTTATTAATAACGCTGGAATTGCTTCCCTGGGAGCTCTCACTCCAGGGATAGCAGGTCGGAGCCAGTGGCCAGGTGTTGGGCCTGCCGTGGGTCTGAGCAGGAGCTCAGGCTGGATGAGGTCGAGCGCTCCCGGAGCAGCTCCCAGGCTCTGCAGCCAGGCCATGGGGCCCTTCCCGCTCTGATTCCCGGTGGTGGGAATTGCAGCCGTGCATCACGGCGGCTGAGGCTGCCCGGTGGGGGTTTCACGGGAATATTCCTGAGTTTGGGGGCTCTCCTGGATCCTGAATTTCTGTCTCTGCCTGCAGAGCCGGGGCTGTCTGGACAAACCTCAGATCCCGCTCTCCACCATCCCAAGCTGGAAAGAAAAACAGTAAAATTGATTAATCCGCCCTGGAAATCCTTAATTGTGTGGTCCGGACACAGCCGGAAAAGCGGAATTTTCCTTCTGCAATCTGATTTTTCCGTGATTAATTTTATTTCTGCTGGCTTGGATTGGTTAATGAGCAGCTTTGCTCTGCCCAGCACGTGTGGATGGAGAGTTTTGGGGGGCATTTGTTGCTCAGCTTGCTCCACTCATCCCATTTTAAGGAGAAAATCCATCCCTGGAGCGAGGAATTCCTGCAGGCAGGGCCAGCTGGGAAGGGAATGCCCCGGTCACACTCCAGCTCCCGGGGTGGAGCATCCCCAGCTCTGCTCAGCCACCCGTTCCAGGGAGATTTTTATTGGACTGGGAGGGAAAACCTCGAGAGGCTTCGCTGCCCAAGCGGGTGAAGGGGATGGAATGCTGGGAGCAGGAGCCTGGGAAGGGCAGGATGGAGCTGGAGCTCACCAGGAGCTGCCACTGCTCAGGAAATGGGGTGCACTGAGGGTCGGGGGAAAGGAGCAGGATTTTTTCCCTGGAGCAATAATTCCTTTAGTATTTCTCTGAGTGCCTTCATCCCCGGAGCAGCTGGCTCACATTCCTGACTTTTTGTGGATTTGCTCCTTTGTTCCTGATCTCAGAGGTGCAAACAGCCCAAACTCACCCTGAACATTCCCTGTCCATCACGTGGCTTCAGGCCGGACCTGGATCCAGGTTGTGTCTTGTCCATGGGATGCTCAGCTTCCAACAGGAATTTCAGATTTTTGGGATTCTGCTGTTTTTTCCCATGGGAGAGCACGGGGCAGCAGGATGAGCTGTTCAGTTCAGGTCATCCCTGAACTTGGAGAGATCCCAATGTCATTTTTAGGAATGCAGTCCTTTTCAGGAAAGATCTATAAAGTGTTTTGCTGCAGCCTTGTCTGTTCCAATTGATTTCAAGTGAAACCCACAGGATTTGGTTTCTGCTTAATGAAGTTATGAAGTCTTATTGCAAATTAGTTTAAAAAACCAATTTATTCTGCTTTGGAGTCTGCCAGGACAAAGCAGCTGCAGTGGAAGGGGCAGCAGGCCTGAGTGCCCAAGCAGAACTGCCCTGGCAAAGCAGAATAATTCTTTTGGAAGTGAAAATAACTTAGAATTTCCATTGTCACAGCCTTGGAACTTGGAAGATCTCCTTTAAAATGCAAGAGGTTTAGGGGATAATATTCCCTTCTTCTTTTTCTTTCTTTCTTTTTTTTTTTTTTTTTAAAGGCAAATATTGTTAGCTCAAAGTTTGTGTTTTCTACTGTTCAAAAATGTGTTAAAAATAACGAGTAAACCTGCCAGTGGCCTTCAGAAGGTGCTAAACTCGCTCAGGAGAGAAAGCCAGGAGCGTTTCCCACCTCCGGAGGCTTCTTGGGATGCTTCCATATCCCGATTAAGGGAGAGAGGCCAAAGTCTGTCTGTATAAATGTCATCCAAAGGCTGCCTAATGGAATTAGCAGGAATGAGGCAGTGGAACTCCACTGGAGTCAATTGAGTTGCTCCCACTTAATTGGTGAATTTGTCATCAAATTCTTCATTTGCTCTCGGAGGGATGGAAAGATGCCATAAATTCTGGATGCTAAAACAGTCCCCCCGTTGGTGAATCAAACCCAAACAAGGAATTGTGTGCGGCAGGAAAGAGCCAGGAGAGTTAATGAGCATTAATTGGTGACGAAGTTCGGTGCTGAGGGAGGCTGGGGACCTGCAGGTGGCTCCAGGGAAACCAGGTGTCCCGCATTCCTTCTTCCTGTAGAGTTCCTTCTTTTATTTATTTGGATTTGTGGCTTTACCCTTGGAGACACCAGGGATGGGAACAAACTGGGGCCAGTTTGATGCTGAGGCTGTTTTATTCTTTTTGCAGATTCCAAAGACTGGAGGGATCAGGAATGTTGAGGACGTCGAGCTGAGGGGGTTGAGGTGCTGTGGGCACCTTGGAGAAACCTGATGGTTGTGTGAGGAACTCCACCTATTCCCACATCCAGGGAAAAGGCTGGAGGCTGAGGGCAAGATCCAAAGGAGGAGCTTTTCCCAGCATCCCAGCGATTCCAGGAGCAGAGCTGACCCCTGGAGCCCCACCCAGACACTCACGGCCAGGAGGGAATCAGGACACAAAAATGGAGACATAATTAAAAATTAGGAGCTGGCCCTCAGCAAAGCAGATTAAGGAATTAGACTGAGGCCAAAGCAGGACTGCAGGCCAGGCTTAATTTCCCTCCCCAGGGCCGGCTGAACTCCTGACTCGTGGCTGCTGTTGTTTGATGGTTTTGAGGTTGTTGTGTCTGGTACAAAGCTCTGCCCCCATGCCCTGCCCAGCCTGGAACCACCTTCCCCCAGGGACCACATTTCCCCAGCAGACACAATAAATATGTGGGGGTTTCTAACGATATTTCCGTGGGGTTAAACTGGCAGTTCTTTCTCCTGAAGCAGAACATCGACGTTGCCGAGCCTGGCTCATCCCCCTTCTCCTTGGCTGGGCAATAACGGAGCTTTTGATCATTCCTGGGAAAAATGGAGTGAAGGAAGTTTGTCTTTCCTTGGAAAGCTGGAATTGGAGCCGATGGGTTGTGAGGAGAAGGCTCCACGCGGGTAATGAATTTAAGGCATCCGATGGAAGGGCTGAGCCTGCGGCTGGTGGACACGGAGCTTCTCCAGGCTGGATGCTGACGGTCTCCATCCATCCATCCACCCATCCATCCATCCATCCACCCACCCATCCATCCATCCACCCACCCATTCATCCATCCGGGACAGGAGCCGCCTCCCACCTCCCCGACACAGCTGCTGGTAAGTCACGGCTCTAAAGAGCTCCCAGCAAATTTTAAAGTGCTTTGAGTTCTTTCCAATAAGAGCTGGCAGCAGAACCTCGGAGCTCTGGTGTCTGGAGCTGTTTGCTGGTGCGTTCTGAGCGCCAGCGCGGGCTCTGCGGGGCCACGTTTGTGCCACGAACCGCAGCGTGCACTTGGTGGCTCCTCCGTGCAGAAGGTTTTTATCCTGCTGCCAGCCATGGAAACTCCAGTGGCAGCCCGGAAAATGCCGGCTGCCTCACACACCGGAGCTGCCTCATTCCTGCTTTTGCATCCTCCCGCCTCAGCCTGTGCCGGGCTGTGCTGTCTGTGGGGTTGGGGATGGCAGTGGCAGCCCTTGGCAAGGTGTGAGCCGCCCCAGCCCCGGTGCCAGCGCTGTGTCCTCACAGCCCCAAGGTTGGCTGATGGGGTTGGATGGTGGTGATGGTTGAAATTGATGATCTTAAAGATCTTTCCCAGCCTTCACGATGCTGTGATGCTCCAATTCCATGAGTTCATTGCACAGCTGTCACTTGGGCATCGTTTTCTTTGCTGGTGCTGTAAAATCCCAAAGTCACAGGCTCAGGAATGGTGACATCAGCAAGGGGAGCTGGGTGTTCCTGTCCTTGGGAGAGACAAGGAGCCCTCGGAGCTCCTGGTGACCCTGGCGCTTCTGGAAGTGCCAGCAGCTTCTGTTGCTTCATCCTCTTCTTCCTGCCCCTGCTACCAACACAAAATACTCGGAGATTTTGTGTTTCGATCAGAGCCTCTGTCCCATGTCCCCAAACCCTCTGCTCAGGGGTTGTTCAGAGGTTTCAGAGCCAGATCTGATGAGCAAAGTGTGGCTTTGTCTGGTTTGGTTTATTTATGAGATTGGGGAGAGGGAATGATTTGTGCTGAAGAAGCTGAGGGAGCTGGGAAGGGGCTGGAGCCCCAGGAGAGGCTGAGGGAGCTGGGAAGGGGCTGGAGCCCCAGGAGAATTCCTCAGGGAGCTGGGAAGGGGCTGGAGCCCCAGGAGGATTCCTGAGGGAGCTGGGAAAGGGGCTCAGGCTGGAGCAAAGGAGGCTCAGGGGGGACCTTGTGGCTCTGCACAAGTCCCTGACAGGAGGGGGCAGCCGGGGGGGTCGGGCTCTGCTGGCAGGGAACAGGGACAGGAGGAGAGGGAACGGCCTCAGGCTGGGCCAGGGCAGGCTCAGAGTGGATATTGGGGAAATTCCTTCTGGAAAGGCTGTCCAGCCCTGGCACAGCTGCCCAGGGCAGGGGTGAGTGCCCATCCCTGGAGGGATTGAAAAGCCGTGTGGATGTGGCATTGGGGACATGGTCAGGGGTGGAGTTGGCAGTGCTGGGGGTGGCTGGACTTGGATCTCTGAGCTGTTCCCCTCAACCCCAGCTGGTTTCTGCCAGCAGAGCAAGTGACCAAAGCTGCTGAAGTCCAGTGACAATTTGGGTTTGCAGCACCTGCTGTTTCTCACTTGCTCAAACCTCTGCTTTTCCCAAATTGGCTGCAAAGATTTCCTGACACTTTTTCAGCCCATGTGAATTGCTGCAGCTCCCCTGAAGCCTGGGGAGGTTTCTGACCCTGTGTCAGCCAATAATTTGGCCCCTGGTTGTCAAAAACTACTCAAGGCTCATGTCCATGACAGGGAAAACTTATTAGGAGGTGAGAATTGCTTGCTTGGCTTTTCCTGCTTCTCCTGGTGACAGTAAATAACACAAGAGCCCTCACAGAGCTCTGATAAAAGCACAGAAAGAAACAGCCAAAAACCCAGCTGCAAGGAGGAGCCCCAGGGTGGGTCAGGGTTTCACCTCCCTGTGCCAGGGACACGGGCCTGGGTGCCAGGGGGGCCGCAGAGGTGGCACCCAGCTGGAGGACAGGATAACTGGAATTCCAGCGGCTCAGACTGCCCACAGAGCTCCAAGGTGGGGTGGCTCTCAGGACCTTCCCCTGGCCTGGGGTAGTGCTGGGGCACAGAGAAACCAGGACTGTGCTGGGACACGGGGGCTCCCCCCCGCTGCATCCGTTCCGTGCTTTCATCCCAAGCCATGGATCGGGTCTGTGCCTGGAGGGGGAAAAGCCCTGCTGGAAACCCCCGCGGGAGCCCTCAGGTGGCAGTGGCTGCTGAGGGCTCTCCAAGGCCCCCCACCCCGGGCTTCCAGACACACAGACTGAGTCCTGAGCTCCCAGCGGTGCCCAGATGTTTTCTGGGATGCTTTGGCTGCAGGCAGTGTGGATAACTGGAGCTGGCACCGCCGGGTGCTTCCATCTGTGGGAAGTGGATGGGTGGGCTCAGGTTGTTCAGGGAAGCTGTGGCTGCCCCTGGATCCCTGGAAGTGGCCAAGGACGGGGCTTGGAGCACCCTGGGGTAGGGGAAGGTGTCCCTGCCCATGGGATGAGCTTTAAGGTCCCAAACCATTCCAGGATCCTCTGCCTAAACCCTGTGATTCTCCTGGAAGCTGGGGAAAGCCTCTGCAGGTGGGGCTGCTATAGTCCAGAATCCAAACTGGATTTCATTTCCAGGCATCCTCGGGACAAGCAGAGCTGTGTGGGGTGCCCTGACCCAGCCCACTGCCCCCAGGCTCCAGACTGGTGTCCAAGGATGGAAAGGAGCTTCCTGCTGCTCCTCCCAGCCGAGGGGAGCGGGGCAGCTCCCGCTGCAGGACAGCCAAGGCTCCGTCTGACATCAGGGCTGATGAAATCGAATCCCTGGGAAGGAGCCAGCGTGAAAGGCAGGGAATATTTCCCAGCCAAGAATTTCTGCGGGAAATGGGGCTTCTTGCCCTACTCCAGGCTCGCCTGTGAAATGGAAAAGATGACTCGAGCTGGGTTCTTGTTTGGATTGGTTCAATTAAGCTGAGTGGGGCTTTGAGGCTCAGGTTTATTTGATGGAATTATTGTATGGAACTCATAAATGTGATACTTTAACCCCCAGAGAGCCTCTGCTGCTCGGGTGAGGGCTGAAGGAGCTGCACTCTGCCCTGCTCCCGGGGCTCTGATGGAATGAGTGTAATTCCTGCAGGCCTTGACCCAAATCTCTTTTTCATCTCTTGCTCTTGGATTAAGCCCCTGATGGAGGAGAGACTTGAAGGAATTCTTGTCAGAGATGCTTAAGTCGCTCAGGAAAAGGATGAGACAAAAAGAGCTGGGAGGTTTTAGTAAACATTTAATGGTTTTTGCATCGTTTCAGAGGCATTTGAAGCGTCTGGGGCTTCTTGAGAACCCCACAGGTAAAATAGAAATGGGGTCTGGAGGGGAGAGGGGCTTCAGGGGGTGTCCAGCCCCTCCTGGGCTCCAGCAGTCTTTAATTAAAGAAAGAGAAGCCGATGAGAGCCTCCACAATCTGAAGGCAGCCTTGCACGTGTAGGAAAGCCTTACTAATTTGGGGTAGGCAATAAATAAAGGGTCTGGGTCTGCTGGGACAGCTCAGCATCCTCAAAGCAGGGCACGGGACACCCCGAGGAACGAGGAGTTAGTTAAAGCAGGCCAGCAGTAATTAGAGGTGGGAGACTGAAATAATTAGAGATGGGAGGCTTGAAACCACTCTGAAGAAATTATAATTATTCTTGATACATTTTAATAAATAATTTCTTTTTAAAAAAAGGGAAAACTCCCTTGGAGTAAGAAAAAACTGCTTATTGAGGGAGCAGCCTCATTGCACAAGGGGAGGGAAGGAGCTGGGACTGCTCGTGGTGATGGGCAGGGAGCAATTATTGCTCCAACCAGAGTGGGAACCAGGGATTGCAGGTGGTTCCATCTTCCCAATCCCCAAATTCCGAGCTGCTGCCAGTTTCAAATGCCTGTCCCAGTCCCCTCTGGAAGAGGCTGTTCCCAGCCTGGGGGTGCAGGGAGTGGTGGCACGGGGAGGATCTCGGCTGCCTTTCCAAAGGCACAGTTCAGTGCTTCCCGCGGAATTCCTTGTGTGTCGTTTCCCTTTTTAACTCTGGAGCCCCCATTAACCCTTCGGGGCATCCTGCCTGTGCTCAGCATCCACACACAGAGTTCTTCCCGAGGAGATCCATAAATCCCAGTGCTGAGGGAAGAGCTGCTCTGGAGGCTTTTGGGGGCTCCCTCTGCAGCCACCGTGTTCCGTGTCCTTGGAATCCATGTCCACATGCACTGTCCCTGCCCTGCTCCAGGCCTGCTGGGCTTTCCAGGCACTTCAGGGGCCTGCGGCAACTCCAGGGCCCGAGTTTTTCTTCCACCTTTCTTTTCAGTGGAAGATGATGGGATATCCCACGGAGGGGCCGTTTATCTCCAGCAGCCTGGGCAGCAGCGATCGCCGGCATTCCAGGAGGGATTTCCCAATCCTGCCCCTGCAAATTGCCCACTTCTGCTCAGCTCTGACTCTCCCACGTGTTCTCCCTTCCCCTTTTGTCAGGGAAATGGATGGAATCACCGAGGTGCTGTTTCGAAGCGCGCCCGCTCATTGAACCCCCGGCATTAATTATTGAACGTTCCTCCAGCAGGCAGAGGTGTGCTGGGGGAGTAATGGAGCTCTTATCATCAATCCTCTGGAGAAAAGAGATCACAATTCCAGCGTGGGAATGTTGGGCTATCCATTGGAAAATACTCCGCTGTTTTCTCCTCAGGAGCCGAGTGAAAAGAGGAAGGGGAAGGGTGGTGAGATTAGAGCTGGGTCTGATTCCAGCGCAAAGACTCTGGAGCGTCGGGATTCTCCATAGGATCCTCTCATCTCCAGGGAATTCCTCCCTTTGGTTTGGTGCTTCAGGAACGTGGCAGATTGAAAAACTCTCCCCTGGCAACACCTGTGGGTGCCTGAGAACGGATTCATGGAAAAGGGAGAGGTTCTTCGGGACATTCCCGTCTTTATGCCCAGAAAAGGGAGAGGTTCTTCGGGACATTCCCATCTTTATGCCCAGAAAAGGGAGAGGTTCTTCGGGACATTCCCGTCTTTATGCCCAGAAAAGGGAGGGTTTCCTTAGAACATTCCCGTTTTCCTGCCGAGTTTTCAGTTTTGGTCCATCCAGGAGGGAATGAGGAGCTGATGTTTGGGCGGTGCTGGTGATGATCCCACTCCAAATTCCCCCCGCCCTCTCCAACCCTCTGTGCCGCCTCCATCCTCTGGCGCGGGGCTGCTCCGGGAAAAGCCTCACATCCCAGGAAAAGACACTTTGGAAGCCGAGAAAGGGCCAGACCCGCAGCCCCCGAGTGCCAGTGGATCACTGGGCAAGGAATGCCAGGAGCTGGAGCAAAACCCGCAGGGAGGGAGGCGGGAGCGGACTGCTTGGAGCAGGAATGGGAGGGGAAATCCCGGTGGGTGCTGGGGGGTCTCCAGCAGCAGCGAGCCCAGGGCTGGGAGCTGTGCAGGGCATTGGGGGAAGTTGGGAGCCGCCCCATTCCAGCTGGGAATGAGGCTCGGGACTCCCCGCGACTGGAACGGGAATAACCCGAAGGACAAAGCGGCTCCCGGTTGTTTTTTTCCCAGTTCCGTGGTTTCGTCTGCAAATTCACGAGCGCTTTCCGACAAAAAAAAAAAAAAATTTAAAAAAAAAAAAAAAAAGGGAAATACTCCTATCCAAGAGTGTTCCCTGGTAGTTTTTAAAATGGAAATGTTTGCAGAGGGTTCCATATTTCACAGAAATTAAAGAAAATCCATCTCGTTCCCGGAATGCTCCGTAGCATCCTAAGGAGGGAAGCAGGGAAAAGTATCGCCGGGAAAGTGATAATACATCAAGGTTCCTGTGCTCATTATCAGCACAAGAGGCATCATATACATAAAATGTGGGTCAGAGCACCGCATTTAGCTCGGATTTATCCCTGGCGGGAGGCACTCGTGTGCTCCCGCAGAACAACACATGCTCCGACAAGGAATTCCAATGGCACGGCGCCTCCTTATCTCGCAGATAAGCAAATGTGCTCGCTCCCCCAGGGATGATTTTCCAGCTTGTCAGCTCCTCCCTGCTCCCGGCCCCGCTCCCGCGGCTGCGGGGTGGGAGGGGGGAATATCCCGCTGGAAGGTTTGGGAGTGGAGGAGCTGAGGGAACCACGGGGCATCTCCAGGGGCACCTGGGCAGGAGGATGGATCGGCCCTGGGGAGGGCAGAGCTGGAAGGAGGAGGCCGGGAAAGGAGCCCGGAGTGTCTTCCCTGGGCAGGAATGTGGGATGGAGCAGCCAGGGAGCCATCCTGGAATCCCAGAGCACCTGGAGCTGGGAGGGACCTCAGAGCCCATCCAGTGCCACTCCTGCCAAGGGCAGGGACACCTTCCACCGTCCCAGAGTGCTCCAGCCCGGCCTGGGACACTGCCAGGGATCCAGGGGCAGCCACAGCTGCTCTGGGAATTCCATCCACGCCCCTCCCCACCTTCCCAGGGAACAATTCCTTCCCAAGATCCCATCCAGCCCTGCCCTCTGGCACTGGGAAGCCATTCCCTGGGTCCTGTCCCTCCATGCCTTGTCCCCAGTCCCTCTGCAGCTCTCCTGGAGCCCCTTCAGGCCCTGCCAGGGGTTCTGAGCTCTCCCTGGAGCCTTCTCCTCTCCAGGTGAGCATCCCCAGCTCTCCCAGCCTGGCTCCAGAGCAGAGGGGCTCCAGCCGTGGAGCAGCTCCGGGGGCTCCTCTGGATTCTTTCCAGCAGCTCCAGGTCCTCCCTGTGCTGGAATCCCGGGGCTGGAGCAGCTCTGCAGGTGGGGCCTCACCTGAGCGGGGCACAGGGACAGAATTCCCCCTCTCCAGCCTGTCCCCTGGATGCCTCCCTTCCCTCCAATTCCGTGGGAATCACTAATGGGAGAAGGGATCCAAGGGAAGACGCCCATTTGGAAAGACAGGCTCAGCACCAGCCACTCCCAACTCAGGGATGCAAAAGGAACCCAAAATACCAATTACTGAGGGGAGAGGAGCAGCTTGGAGCCGGATTAAAACCAGCACACAGAGTGTGTGTGTAGCGAATTCCCAGACAAACTCCCAAAATTCCCGATCCCTGCCTGGATCACACGGATGTTTTTAGGCACGAGCCTGTACAGGAAATATTCCCGCAGAAACTCTCTGGACTGTTCACAAAATTAGAAATATCTGCTCAGTTTTACACCAGCAGAGACTCAGCCTCGTGTTTGCACCTCTCGTTGCTGTGTAAATATAGAAGCTGCTCCCCTCCAAATTCTTTCCTGCTTAATTTAAGTTCTCTTGGATTGAGTAGGGAGCTAGGTTCATTCCCTGGAATAGGGAATGTAGTTCATGGAATGAGTTCAAGGGGGCTTTCCAGGTGGAGAGGGAGAAAAAAAAAGTATCTAAAAATAGATATTATATTTATATATAATTATATATAAAATAGATCACATATAAAAATAAATGTGTTATTTATAATAAACTATATGTATTATAATATATAAAATACATATATTTTGATTTATAGTTTTTACATGTATTTTATATATATATATATATATAAAATTAAATTTTAAAACTCAGGTTGTGTGGGTTCCACAGGTTTAAAAATAAAGCCTGGCAAATAGTTTAGTGTAAAAAAAAAAAAAAAGGAGGAAAAAGTCAGACTCTGTCGGTAAAAACGATCTCCAAAAGGAGGGACTCAAGGGTGAGATGTTGTATTTTTTTGCAGTGGCTGCACCCAAGGTGCTGGGGAAGCCTGGCTGGTTCCATGCTCCGGGAAAAAGCAGGAAAAGCGTGGCAGAGGATGGGCTGCTGGAGCAGGATCCTTCCCTTCGGCATCACCTCAGCCTCCCGGGGCTGCTGCTCTCCCTGAGCTCCCAGGCTCTGCCCAGCTGATGGTTGGGAATGATCCTCTGGAATGACTTCCCTGCCTTGCCAGTGGCAGCTTCAGCATTCCCAGTGGAAGCTTCATCATTCCCAGCCCGTTTCGCCCTGGAAATGCGGAAATCTTGCTCTTACTCTCAGTTTTGGGGGGAAGGAAGAGCCTGCAAAGCTGTGCAGTTCCAATCACAACTTCCTTGTGCCTGATGAAACCTGGATAACCCTGGCTTTACCCATTTTAGCTGATTTTTCACTACTTAAGGGAAATTTTGACTTTTTGCTCCTTTTCCAGCAGCCTGGGGTGGGGCTGAGCCATGGCTCACCTGGGCACGGCTTTATTTGATGTCTTGCCCTACTTCCAAGAACTTCCACACATTTAAAGTTCAGCCAAAGCATCTGAACCTTCCGTGATCCCTCCATCCCTCCATCCCTGTGCTCTTGGAACACCCCAGACTCGTCCCCAGGGGGGTTGGTGACACGGTGGCCTTTGCTCTCTTGCCTCACTCCCAGTTTTTATACTTCCCATGCTCTATAAAGTTATTTTTTCCCCTCGAAACCCTTCCCGTTTCTGTCCTTAACCTCACGTTTGATCCAGGTCCCTGTTCCCGTTTTACACCACTCGCAGATTTTTTAATATCTTTCTTGTGACCTCTGCCACCGCTCCTTCCCGAGGAGGGATTTAATTCCCCAGCTCCTCGTGCCCATTGGGAAGAAATGCAGATTTGCTGGAATGCTTGGCATTAATCCATTTTGGATTCCAAGCAGTTCGATGGAGCCCAGCGAGAAGGGCGGGCAGTGCTCTCCCAGTTTCCAGAGGGAGGCACTGGAGCAGGATGCCCAGGGAAGCTGGACACCCAGGATGGTGTCCCTGCCCGTGGGACAGAAAGGAGCTGGAAGGTGCCTTCCAACCAAACCATTCCCTGATTCCCTGGTGCTGTGGACAGGACTCCCCAGTACCCCCAGCTGTGGCAGCTCCCTGGCTCTGGAGCTCCCTTTGCATTGTTTTTGGGATGGGGAGGTTGTTCAGGATCCAGTCCTCCTGCTGAAACAGCCACGATTTCGGGCTATTCCCGTTTTCCGAGTCTTATCAATCCTCATCCATCCTGTACCAGCTCCTCCCTCCTCGTTGGGTGTCCCCAGCCCAGCACTTCGGTGTCTCACTCATCAGTGACTCAGACACATTCCAGCCTCTCCATGATCCATGGCTGCACTCCTGACATCCATCCCACAGCTCCTCCGTCCCCGGGCAGGGGAAGGCAAGCAGCACCTTCGCTGCCTGATTATTTCATCCTTCCAATGGTTTTTCCCCCTCCTCTTCCTCCTCCCATTCCCCAGTTTATCATTTCTGGAGATGCTTCACCTGCAGCAATTCCCGATGATGGATCAGCAGCTCCTGCCCCCTCCTGTGCTGCTCCTCATCCCTGAATTATTTTGGAGATCCCTCCTGGTGGCAGCTCTTGCCTCTAATTTTCCCATTATCATGCAGAGCTCCCGAGCCAGTTCATCCCAGAAATGCCAAGGGCACGGGCTGGGCACAGATTGCTCTTTGTGCTCCTGGTCGCTCTGGTTTCCAGGGAGTCGTTCCCAGTATCCATCCCCAAAAAGCCCCAAAACACGGATGTTCCCACAGCTCCCTGACGGGAGGGCGCAGCTGGGCAGGGTTCAGGCTGTGCTCCCAGGGAATGAGTGATGGGAAAAAGCCTCGGGGAGGTTTAAGTTGGATCTTCGGGAAAGGATAAAGTTTTCCTTATCAGCATCCCAAGTGGAATGCTGTCCACACCTTCTTCCCTCATTGCAATCCCAGCGTGGCTCCTGGAGTCCTAAAAGTCCCTGGATTTCTCCCGCTGCTCCCTCCATCACTGAAAGTGCTGGAACTGCAGCTGTTTGGGTCCTGTTGGTGGGAAAAGCTCCAGGGACACCTCAGAGCCCCTTGCAGGGCCTAAAGAGGCTCCAGGAGAGCTGCAGAGGGACTGGGGACAAGGCATGGAGGGACAGGACCCAGGGAATGGCTTCCCACTGCCAGAGGGCAGGGATGGATGGGAGACTGGGAATTGGGAATTGTTCCCTGTGAATTCAGCCTGGTCCAGTGGAAGTGTCCCTGCCCATGGCATGGGGCTGGAATGAATTCAAGGGCTTCAAGGTCTCTTCCAAGCCAACCCATCCCAGAAGTGTTTGGTGCGAACAGGCTGTGTTCCTGCAGCCCAGCTGGAGCAGGGATTTCCGCAATGAGGGAGCCCAGCTCCCTGCACTGCTCCCCGCTGAGTGGATGTCCATGCTTTTATTCCAATGGGCTGGCAGGAAGGTAAACAGACGTGCTGACGTGAAAAATCCAGTTTCATTTTAATGAAATGTTTATTCACAGATGGTTTAATATTAATGTTAAATTGATCTCTGGAATTTTTCCCCATCAAAAATTAATGCGATGCACTCTTTGCCTTTGTGCACGGAAAGCATCTCCCAATTAACTGGGAGATAACCACTGGAAATCCAACACTGCCACTCAGCCAGTCCCAGGCCATTCATTTCCTTAAGTGCACAAGCACTCCATGAATAATTAATGATGATTAATAGTGGTATTAAACTATTGCTGCTGGATCAGGAGAGCGGAGCAGGTACCAGTTTGTGATTTATAGCCGGGAAATAAGGAGGAATTTGGGAAGGGAGGAATCCCTGTTCCAGCTGGGTGCTGCACACCCTGTGCGTGGGTGCCTTACACATCTGACTTCACACCTGCATGGCCACACAGGTGCCACCTCTGGGCCTTTGAGGAGCTCCAAACTTTTCCAGGGATTCGACCAAACTCTTCCCAACTTGGTCTAAGGTGGGAGTTGGACCCTCTGGATTCTCTCCAGTGAGGGAGGGGCGAGAGGTGTCCCAGAGCCTTGTGGGGTGTGGCAGAAATCCACGTGGGGTGGAACCAAAGGAAGGGACAAAGGAGCTTTTCCCATGGCAATGCCCCAGGGAGCAGCCCCACGGCCTCCATGCAGGGCAGGATCCCACCCGGAGCCGCTGTTCCTGGAGAGCAGCTCCGTGCTGGGCTGCTCGGCACAACGCAGGAACGTGCCTGGGCTGGCAACATTAATATTGATTAAAGGGTTTATGACTAAGTGTGAGGAGGAAGCAGCAGCCTGTGCAGAGCTTGGAATAATTTGGAGTGGTTATTTTTAGGCCAGGATGAGATAATGGATTTACACCGAGCCGAGGGCCGGGTGCTTCATCCCATTCCCGGCCTTCGTGGCTTCGCGTCCCCAAGTATCCCTGGGCACATCCCCCCTGGGCCACCCTCCATCCTCCTTCCCCATAGGAACAAACGGGACCTGGTGCAAATTCCTGCTCCTTTCCTGGTGCTTTCTGCCTCATCAGCACCTCTGGAATCCACAAGGAAACCAGAGAGGCTGAAAAGAAAAGAAAGAAATTAGTGAATGTAGTTTACCAGGAAAAACGTCTCCAAACCCTTCTTTCCATATGTTTGTTTGCTAAGCCATGGATTTTCCTTGGATGTTGGCACACAACCAACCCACTGAAATTAAGGAATTGTTCAAATATCCAACTTGGAACATGTGAAACATTCCAGCCTTCAAAATAATGATCTTGGGAAGCTCCGTTGGCACTGCCGGGATCCCAAAATCCCAGAATGGCTTGGGCTGGGAGGGATCTTAAAGCTCATCTTGCCCCATGGACAAGGGACGCCTCCACTATCCCAGGTTGCTCCAAGATCCATCCAAGCTGGCCTTGACACTTCCAGGGACATGGAATCAGAGCAGACCCACAAGGGCAGGGACCCATGTGTATCCCTGTGCATTGTGTCCTTTCCACCATGGACCATCCCATCCACCCCACCCATGGCCTCCTGAAGGCAGCTGCTGTTGCAGTTCCTCCTATGGGCTTGGAGCCAAGCCCATGCTCTTGGCCACGGGAATGGGAGGAATTCCATCCAGCCACCTGCCTTCAGTGGGACTCAAAGGGAAAAGCAGGAATTCACACCTTCCCCCTGCTGTGACACTCATCACGAGGAGCAGCCGTGATTTTCCCCGGCCCTTCCCCACTCGTTCCAAGGGAAGGAGTCTCTCCTGCAGGAGAGCCGGATGATTCAGCGGCGTGGAGCTCCCGCAGCCTCCCCTGTCTCCCTCGGTTGTCAGGGAGGATGGGCTGAGCTGAATTTTAACAAACCCACTCCCCTGCACCTCCTTCAGCTCCAGAGGCGAAAAACAAACGGAGGCTTGGAGACATCCTGAGCACGGATCACATCCCACTGCAGGAGTCGTGTCCTGTGGAGATCCTGCTGGGAATCTCCTGCTCTTCAGCCCTCAGAGATCCCCTGCACTGGGCAACTCCTGCTCTCTCCATGCAAAAGAAAGGGACATAAAAGGCTCTTTATGCACTTTCATGTGTTTGGAAACAAATCCTCCTCCTCCAAACGTGTCCTGGATCCCTTCGCTTCGGAGGTTTTGAGATTCAGCCCAGTGGTTTCCCTAAAGGAGCTCCAGGAGAGCTGGAGAGGGACTGGGGACAGGCAATGGAGGGACAGGACCCAGGGAATGGCTTCCCAGTGCCAGAGGGCAGGGATGGATGGGATTTTGGGAAGGAATTGTTCCCTGGGAGGGTGGGCAGGCCCTGGCACAGGGTGCCCAGAGCAGCTGGGGCTGCCCCTGGATCCCTGGCAGTGCCCAAGGCCAGGCTGGACATTGGGGCTGGAGCAGCCTGGCACAGTGGGAGGTGTCCCTGCCATGGCAGGGGTGGCACTGGGTGGGCTTTGAGGCACCTCCCAACCCAAATCCATCTAGGATTCCATGATTCCCCCCGTCACATGGAGGTGGAACTTTGGGAGCCCACCCTCACTGTGGGAAGGCCGGGCCCTACCCAGGGCTGCACTGCCAGGCTGGACCCTCCCCATTCCCAGCAGGATGGGGGAGCCTTGCTGGAGCCCCGCTGGATTCACCCCCCAACGGAGGGATTCCCTCCCTAACAGAGCTTGCAGTGCCCAGGATGGAATTCCAGAGAAGGGCTGGATAAACACAAGGGGAGGTGGACACCGAGGCTCCCACTCCTTGTGCTCCCCAGCCACGTCCCCTGCCTTGGCTCGGCTCCGTGCACGGAGCATCCCCGTGCCAGCTTGGGAACAGGGAGCAGCCACTGCCAGGCACCAGCTCCTTCCACAGCCACTTGCTATTTTTTCCTGAAGAAAATAAATTTTTTAGGGTTTTTTGCAGTGTCTGTCCTAGAGCATGGACAAGAAAGGTTGGTTATAAATTATGGAGGGCTGAGTCCTCTGTGGAGGGGGAAGGAAAATCCAGGGAGCCTCGGGAAGGGGAACACAGCATTCCCTGGATGGGTGGGGATGAGCCAAGGGAGGTGGGGATCCCACCAAAGCCTTCTCCTGACCCTGGGAAGAGCTCCTGGGGCTCTCTGGCCGGGCAGGGAGCAGCCACATTCCATAATCCAACCCCAACCCTGCCAGCGGCTCCGGAGCCTTGCGAGGGCAATGAAAATTTCAGCAAAGGCAGTTGGAGAGAAGCACGGGATCATGGAATTCCTTAGGGTGGAAAAGACCTCCAGGATCACCGAGCTGAAGCCTTGGAACAGCATCTGAGCACAGAGGCTTTAACTGGGCTCTGCTTGGGGAGGCGAGGCCGAGGGGGAGGCAGTGTCCTCCTCCAGCTCCTTCATCAGCTCCGCCGCTGGATTCGGGATATGAGAGGAGTTGGGAGCATTAATAGAGGAAAACGAGTTTTAGTCACCTTGGGGGGGAATTAAAAAGGTTTTACTTTGGCCAAAGAGGGGAACAACAGAGCTGGGCAGAATCCGTAGCTGCGAGCAGCCACTGGATCCCGGAGCAGTGGGAGCTCCTGGCTGCTGGGGTTGAGGGGGAATGTGTGGAGTCATCCGTGTCCCTGGGACAGAGGAGGATTCCAGCACTGGGGCAAATGGAACCTGGGTTCCTGCCATTCCCTATTCCCAAATTATGGTCCCCTCTGGAGCAAACAGAAGGGTTGAGAGCATTCCCACCAGGTCCCCTCTAAGTTGCAGCCTCTAAACTGAACTCGGGGACTTCCCAGGAAAGAAGCCCCATCCCTGTGTGGTTGGCAAACAAGGAGATGCAGGAATTGGACTGGGGAATGATTTGTTCATCCCAGTTTTCCTCACGTTATCCTATTCAGTAATTCCATGAGCCAGTCCAAGGGGAGCCATCACACCTCTCTGCCTTCCAGCCCTGCACGTGTGGCTCCTCAAGTGCCCTAATTCCGGCCCCAAATCCCAAATCCTCCATTTAATGGAGGGCCAGGAATCCTGAAATCCTGCTGCTAAAAGTGAGAGGAGCTCTGGATTCCCAAAGAACTGTTGGGATGGGCTGAGCCTCCCCATCCCACACGGCACATGGGGAAAGCCAAGCTCAGCCTCTCCACTGCTGCATTCCTGATTATTTTGACTCAAAAGAGCCTGGAGTAGGGACAAATCCATCATTCCTTTGGATAATTTGAATGTATGAGTGTGATTTTTAATACCCAGGCTTCTCCAGCTGCATCTTCCCATTTTTTATGACGTTTCTCCCCATTTTCTGGAGCAGGCCTATCAATTCTCAGCTGCTTTCTTCCTCTTGCTTAATTGAAAATGTCACTTCTTGTATTTAATGAGAATTCCTGCCCTATTCTAACCCTGTCAGAAGAGACTTTATCCCAAAGCTGGTCCTAAAAGCCCACTGCAAAAGTTTTTCTGCTGCCATAAATCCGTGAGGGATTCGGGAGAGCTGCTGGGGCTGACAAGGATTTGAACCCCGTGTGGGGAAATTACAGCTGGTTTTCCAATTTCTCTTCATCTCTGTATTAATTCCATATATTGTCCTTGCCCACCAGTGCTGCTCTTGGCTCTGTGCAGGGATACCGAGCCCCAGGATGGGAAAGGAGCTGGAGAAGCAGTGGGTGGGTGAGTCCCCATCCCTGGAGGGGTTTCACTGTGGATGTGGCACTTGGGGACGTGGGCAGGGGTGGCCTTGGCGGTGCTGGGACTCCTGCAGCTCCTGCCCCCGTGGTTCCCCCACTCCATGGCAATGTCATCCCTCTTCTTTTCCTTTTTATCTGGAAAGATGTGTGGAAAGGTTGGGAAATCTGCCCTGCAGACCAAGGCAGACGGGAAACAAACAGTTCCTGATGTTGCTGCCGCTGGTTTTGGGGATAATGGGGGAGCAGCGGTGGGGATGGGAGGGAGGGAAGGCTCTGATTCATAATTCCTCATCCCACAATGTTTACAGCACTTGGGCTGGGAAAAATACCTGTTCCCAGGAAGGATCCTCAATAGGCCTGGCTTTCTGCTCGCTGCCATTGCTTAGTAACAGCTCTATTTTTAAATGCTAAGAGGGTAATAGACCAAAAAACTGGGAGTTTACTCAGTCTCTGATCCAACAGGCACTAAACCCAGCGGGATGGGGCCGTTGGGATTGTGGGATTTGGGCCAGGAGCTGCCCACACCAACCTTCAATGCTTCCAGCTGGGTGAGGAAAACCCCAAAGTTGCCAAATCTGTGCAGTCCTCAGCTCGTGGTGACCTCCTGGGGAGGGCATCCTGTCCGTGTGAGGGGTGGGATGTTCCTGGGGCAGCCACGGGTGGGGAAGGAGAGTGCAGATGCAGGAACAGGAGATCTTCCGGGGGAACCTCCTTCCTTAGAGGATCTGCTTCCACCCCAGTGCCACTCTGGAAAGAAATCCTGGAGTCCCAGCCTGGTTTGGGTTGGGAGGCACCTCAAAGCCCATCCAGTGCCCCCCCTGCCATGGCAGGGACACCTCCCACTGTCCCAGGCTGCTCCCAGCCCCAATGTCCAGCCTGGCCTTGGGCACTGCCAGGGATCCAGGGGCAGCCCCAGCTGCTCTGGGCACCCTGTGCCAGGGCCTGCCCACCCTCACCGGGAACAATTCCTTCCCAATCTCCCATCCAGCCCTGCTCTCTTTCAGCTTAAAGCAAATCTCCAACCATTTCTGCTAAAATACATTCCCAGGAGTATCCAAACCTCCTAAAATCTGGTTTGGGAAGCAGCTTTTGCAAGCCCCATGGATCTGGGAGCAGCACCCGTTTTCCCACTGCCTGGATCCCATGCGGCTGCAGCGGGATGGCTGAGGCTGCCTCCTGCCATGGGATCTTCCCTCATGGAAAATACCAGGATAAATGGGATCAGTTGTTTTGGACTCACCCCTGTGCCCCATCCACTGAAGGTCATGGAATTTTATTCCTTTCCCTGGGCTTTGCAGCAGGCAGCAGAATTCCCTCCATCCAGGCCTGGCATGGATTATTCCTTTCCTTTCTCAAGGACACAGCAGATAAACTCCTGGAAATCCCTCGGGAGCACAGGAGGGAGAAAAGGAGAGCCAGGGGCTGATAAAGAGCTGGAGACAAGTCCCTGAAGCCTTGTGCCACCACCACCTACCCCTGTGGCTTTAACCCATTCCTACAAGGAATATGACATTAAACACACGCCCAGATCCCAGGCTTTGGGGATGAGGTGCCAAACCAAGGCTCAGGGCACAGCAAAGCCTTCGCTGTGTGCACGTCCCAGTGCCACCAGCCCCTCCTGCTGCAGAGGGCTCACTGGAAGGAAGCCACCAGGCAGAGGCAGGTGCTGGTTTATCCCTGAGATCTCCCAGCGACGCTGCTTTGGGAGCCCTGCCAGGCTGCAGCTGCCTCTGCCCGGCTCCTCTGCCCTGCCCACGGAGGGACCCGGAGCCTGGGCACGGCAGCTCCCCCAAAACCACCCCTAGAGGGGAAACCCTCTGCGGTGCCAACGCCCGGAGCACCAGGAGTGATTTAGAGCTGTTAATTATCAGAGCGTGGCAGGAAAAGAGGTGCCGTAAGGGAAAGCACGGAAGGTGTGTTACGGACACAGTCCCGAGGGTGGAAACGGCATTTCCCGGGATGCTCAAAGCCAGAGTGACCCCGGCAGTGAACCCTGATGGAGGAGAAAACGGGATCCGCGGGTGGAGGCTGTTCCTGGGAGGGAATGCTCGCTCCCGGCCGCTCCTGCAGCCGCCCTGGAGCTGTCCTCGGTGGCGTTTCTGGCAGCGCAGCCTTGCAGCTCCTCCCCGCACGCATGTGCTCCGCGCACGCCAGCACGTGGAGTCCCGGAGCATTCCAGGACCCTACAGATGGTCCACATCCTTAAAAACCCATCTCATTCCACCGCCGGGCACTCGCTTGTGAGCGGCACAAAGCCCAGCAGAGCGAGGCACCGCGTCCCCTCCCACGGCCGCACCAGCCCGCATCTGGCACAGGGGGATTATTTATCCCTGTTTTCCCTTTCCCATTGGGACTGACAGTGCTCAGGGGCCGTGGCTGCTCCCCCTCCCTCCCACCTCACCCCCACGGCCCGGATTTTAATTTTAGAGGCAGAGAAAATTCCCGTCTCTTAAAGGTCAGAAGGATGCGAAGGAGGGAACAGAGAGAGCCTGTTCCAGCGCGGCCACAGCGGAGCACACGGAGAGGCTTTGCTCCTGCTGCAGTGCCTGCAATGTATTTTTGCCACACGTTGCTGCAGAGTGCAGCCCACTGCAGCAAAGGAGGGGAGCGAATTCCCTTCGCTGGGCTGGGCGCTCCGAGGAGAGGCTCTGCACGAACGGAGCAGCCACCAAGCCTGCCAGCTCCGGCAGCAAACGCTGCTGGGGAGCCTCTGCAGCAGAGCCATCCCCGCTCCCCCGCGCTGGCAGAGCGGCTGGGAATGACCTTCAGCTGCTCTTCAGACGGCGAGAGTCGCGCCTGGATTGTGGGGAACGGAGAGGGAACCGTGTGGCTGAGAGGCAGCTGTGGCGAGACGAGAGGCAGGGATTTGAGTACTTTGGGCAGACCCGGAGAGCTCAGCTTCTCCAGGGAGGAATTAAATAGGAGGGAAGGGGTTTGTGCACCTCCTGATCGTCGGATGCCGGGAGCTTGGTTTGGAGGAGACAAAATGGAAAGGGGAGGATCAGGGATTCTTCTGACAACATTCCTGACCCCCGTGGCCAGCACTGAACATCCCAGCGGCTCCCAGCATACCCATGGAATCACGGAATCCCAGGCTGGCTTGGTCAGAAGGACCTTAAACCTCATCTCATTCCAGCAGGGACACCTCCCACCATCCCAGGCTGCATCCCGGAGCAGGAGATCGGGATTGCCCCAGCTCCTCTCCCAGATTCCTTTGTCTTTCTGGTGAGAGAGGGAAGAGGGAGCAGTTTAAGGTCCCTGGCTGTAATATTTTATAACAGGTTTTTAAAGTGCTTCCAGATGATGGAAATGGAATCATTTCAGTGTTAAAAGAAGAAATGAGTTGTTCCAGTTTGAAGAAGGGTTATCATTTTTGCAGATCCAGCCTGATGATGTCATCACTCCAGAAAAATGAACTTTTTCCTAATTTATCTTCAGTGCAGGGATGCAAATATCCCAAGTTATTCCAGTGGCTTCCCCTCAGTGCCGATGGCCCCATGCTCCTTCTCTCCTCCTGCACCCCATTTTTAACCCCAGCCCTTGCCAAGGTCCAGAGGCTCAGGTGACCCACGAGCTTCTCCAGCCCCTCAGATCCCTCTGCCAGGGAGGGAAGCTCATGAAGTGCCACCCAGATGGAAGAGCTCCGGCAATTCCTCATGGATAACCCCAATTATCCATCGATTGCACACCGGGGATGAGGAGGGAGGGCGGTGCCCGGCTGCTTTTTGGGTTTCCATGAAGATTTTCCTTCCTTTCCACCCCCGTTTTTCATCTCCTAAATTCTGCCTCAATCAAAATTCCCAAACTCAGTGACTTTTATGGGCAGAGCCTGCCAGGTCCCTCCTGCCCCACCCCTGTCACCCTCTCCCAGCCCCCAGCTGGACTCTTTGTCACATCCACCGGGTCCTACTCGGAAGCTGACCTAACACCCCCCCATGTCTGTGGCACCACGGCCGTGCCTCATCCCCTCCTCTCCATCCCACAGTGAAAGGCTCCAGAAATGGAGACCAGCTTTGCCTGGGAATATATCAAGTAGCACTGGAGAGAACTTGGAAAAACCAGAGGGGGAAAAAAATATATTGGGCATTCTAAAGGGAAGAGAAGCTGTGCAGCTCCAGCATTTATTGAATAGAAGGAGCTGTGTCCTTAAAGCTGTGCCTTCTCTCCATAGTCCAGACTTCTGAAAAAATGGGGGACAAAAATAGCTTTAATTCAAGGTTATCTGTGTGATGCTTTGATTTACCCCCCATCTTCCCAGCTGGACTCGACCAGACCCTTCTGAGCCCAGACTCGCAGAACCCTTTTAGGGAACACATCCAGCTTTCCTAGGAAATTTGCTGAAGGAATTAATGATTCTAAGCCTCGCCTTAGCCAAGCCCACAGCAGGGAAAGCGTTGTTTGTAGGAGCTTATCAGGGGAAATGCATGGAAGAGCAGCGGTAAAGCCCAGCTTAGGGACTTGTTCCACTGATCAGCGGGAGTTCCGCACCAGCAGAGTTCAGGGATGTGCCTGGCGTCCACATTTCTCACTGTTCTGGCCTGCTCTTTGCTGGCCTTGCTTTTCCTGCCTCCACTGGAGTCAGTGTCACTGTGAATTGGTGTGAGATGATGGGAGTTGGGGATTTAAGTTCCGCAGCTCCAGCCTTGCCCTTCCCAGCTCCTGGCCCAGGGAGTTTGGCCCCTGGGAAGGTTCTCACCTCCCCCTGCCCTCCTGCATCTCCCCCTGGCACATCTCTGTGTTTCTCCCACTCCACACTTGCCTTTGCAGGAAGGAAGGTCTCAATTTTGTACACAAGGGCTCGACTCTTCCAGGGCTTTTCCAGTTCCTTTGTGCCCTTCAAAATCTTGGTGTTTTTCAGGAATATCAGGAAGGAAAAGAACTCTCTGTTGTAACAAAAAATTCCTATCTTGTGCTACTGCAGATCTCCTGGGAGACAAATTTCCATCCCCTGCCTCCCAGAAGCTGCCCCTGTCCCAGCTGACACTGGACACCCTGAGATCAGAATCACTGGGTTGGGTTGGAATGGACCTCAAAGCCCATCCCATCCCACCCCTGCCATGGGCAGGGACACCTCCCACTGTCCCAGGCTGCTCCCAGCCCCAATGTCCAGCCTGGCCTTGGGCACTGCCAGGGATCCAGGGGCAGCCCCAGCTACTCTGGGTAACATCGAACCAGGGGATGCCCGCTTCGAGCACTGCAAAAATGTTGGTGGAGCAAAACTTTTCTGGGCTTAATTTCAGTTCCCACTCGGAGATGGAGAGAGTGGGAGAGACTGGGAGCATCCCCAGAGCAGGAATTCCTCCACCAGCGACAGGGAGAGGAGAGGTCATCAGTGCCATGGGATTATCCCCGTGCAACAGCCTGGAGAGCTCGCTGCTGCCATAAACCCTCCTGTGATCCTCTTCCAGCTCCTATAAATGCTTTCCCTCTCTGCTGCCAGGCAGATTCCACAGAGCTGGAAGAGCGAGGTGCTGACCTCACCCAGCCAGAGCTGTGAAGCCACCGTGTCACTGCAGCACTGCCCCGGAGCCGTGGGTGGCAGCGGCTGCCCCAGGGAGCCCGGGCTGGCCGGGAATGGGACACGGTGGGACCAGGGCTGGGCTCTGCTGCCTTTGGGAACAAAGAGTGGGATCCAAGAGCTGAGCAGCCCCAGGACTTGCTGCTGCCACAGCTGCTCTGAGGAGCACCAGGAGAAGCTGCAGGAGCCCAACCTCGTGGGCAGTGATGTGGTGAGAGGTGTCCCTGCCCATGGCAGGAGTGGAACGAGGTGAGCTCCCAACCCAACCCATTCCGTGTTTCCATGAACCCCTGGAGGGTCCCCGGGATCGCTCCAGGTCACACACAGACCCAGGGCAGGGTGGGAGTAGGGTGGGACATCCATGTGCGTGTCCTGCTTTGTCCCGCAGTGGGTGATGCTCGCGGGGATGGAGGACAGCCCGGACAGCCAGGACAGCCTCACCCGCGGGCACGATGCCCCTGCCAGGTGTTTCCCATCGCCCCCGCGGTTTTAGCCCGTGGCCTGCGACACCCCAGCCCGCAGAGGACATTGAGCTGTCACCACCTCTGCCCGCGCCGCTCCCGGGAGGCTGCGAGCCCCTTCCCGCTGCCCGGCCCCGCACCTTGGCCAGGGTGAGGAAATGGCTCCAGCCGTGGGAAGAGAGCGATGCGGCGGGCGGGGGCAGTCCGAGCGCGGGGCCGGGGGATGCTCCGGGGATGTTCCGCTCGCGGGGCGCCCCGTCGGGGCGGGGATGGGCGGCACCGCCTGCGCGCACCGCTCCGCTCCGCTCCGCATCCCCCGCACGCCCCGCACAGCATCCCCCGCCCCGCATCCTCCCCGCCGAGGGGGGGGGGGGGCGCGGCCGCGTCCCGCCCCCCCGCACCGCCCCTGCGCCGCCGCGGAGCGCAGCGCGGGCGCGCAGCGGGACCGGACCCGCCCCGCCGCCGCCGCCGCCGCCGCCGCCGCTTTGTGTCTGGGCGCCGCCCGCGGAGGCGGAGCGGGCCCGGCCCTGGGCTCCGCGGCGCGGCGGGGCGGGCGGCGGGACAGCCGCGGGCAGCCCCCGGCGGCGCCCGCGCAGCCCCCGCACCGCGGCTCGGCCGCGCATGGACGCGCGCTCCCGCCTGCACCGTGAGTAGCGGGGCCGGGGCGGGGGGGGCGCGCAGCCCCCGGGGATGCCCGGGCCGCCCACGCCCCCGGGCGCGGGGAGGGAGCGCGGGGCGGCTCCGCCGAGGACAAAGGAGCGCGGGGAGCGCAGCGCTCGGTGCGCGCAGCCCGGGCTCGCTCGGCGCGGAGCCGCCGCCCCCGCGCAGCCCCCGCGGCGCGCTGACAGCTCGGGCGCGATTCCCGGAACCTGCCTGCGACGGGGGTCGGGCTCGGCGCAGCTCCTGGAAAATTCTGCGCCCTTCGCAGCGCCGGTGCCGCCGCGGCGAGGCGCGGGGAGGTGCGGAGGAGGCTCCCCCCGCGCAGGGACATCGCCGCGGTCCCGCGTGGCGCCGCCGCTGCGTCCCTCGGCCGGCCCCGGCCCGTGTGTCCGTCCCGGCCGCCTGCGGAAGGCCGGCGGGTGCTCAAGTTGGGTGCCCGGGGTGTGGGGAGCAGCGGGGCGATGGGCAGCGGCTCATCCCCGTGCCGGGGGATTTGGGGGAAGCTGGGCAGGGCTGGGCCGTGGCGCTCGGAGCCCGCGTCCGCGGCCCCATGTCCGTGTCGCTGCCCGGGCACAGCGTGTGCCGAGGGCACCGAGCTGGGTTTGCTCGTTTTCTCTGGGAGGCTGGGCCGGGGAGGGTCATGGATAGGAGAGCCCTGCTGAAAGTTCCTCGGTTTTTGGGAAATAGAAACGGTCCGGTGGATATTTCTGCCGTGCCCCTCACTCCGTCTAAATCCCTTCCTTTTGCTCCTGTCCATCCATGATTTCCAGCTAAAAACTCCGGCCACGTGCCGTTGGTTGGTGTCTTTAACCTCAGGTGTTCCGCGTGAGAATAATCCTTAGGAACAGCTGAAATCCAACGCGTTTTCCTCACCATTCCATGACAAGAGAAGTGACTTAATCCGGTGGGTTTTGCTGTTCCGCATCTGCTCGCTCAGCTCCTCACGGAGGAGGGAGGGAGGGAGGGATGCTCGCTCGCCATGGCAACCTCCCGGCGCAGATTGCAGCCACTTCGGGGAAGTAGCAGGACTTGGGAAAGAAATAGGAACAGCTGATCTCAGAACCGGCATCGTCAGGGATGAACTGTGCATATTGGAAAGCATGACCTGTTTTTGGGAATGTTCTTATTGCCTCGGTTCGGAGGTGTGGGTGTGGAGAGGGAATGGGCCTCCAGGAGGTCACGGAGCTTCCTGTGGCTGCAGCCGCAGTGAAAGGAGGGCTCTTCATTTTCCAAACACTGTTAAGTCCTGTGATTATTCCAAAATTCAACGATTCTATAATCCAATACCATGCTGTGCCATGTTACCTTGGTGTCCCTGTGAACTCTAACCTTGGCCTGTATTCCATCTGTAAAACTTTTCCTTGGGTAAAGCAGCGTTTTTATTTTTTAATTACCTCACAGAGGAGGAGCTTCGTGCTTCTGTTCCACGGCTGATGTGAAATCCCTAAAAAAGGGGGGTTACATTACACTGATTTTCGCAGTTGCTGGAGTAACAAAACCATTCCTGAGTGCCTGGTGGATCCGAGGAGCTGCAGTTCAGGAGCAAACGCTGCAGAGAGCCGGGCTGGAGGCAGTGGAATCCCGGGAAGGAGGAGTGCTGCCTGCCCAGCAGCAAATTCCCCATTCCCTGGGCCTGCAGGAATTTGTCACTGCTTCCTAACAATGCATTAAAAATTGGTTAAAGTTTAAAATCCCACAGAGAGGATTTTAAAAGGAAGCTTGGCCGTTGCCCCGGAATATGCCAAGGCAGCAGCACCATTAGAGCCCCTAAAGTTCAGATTAACGAAATTAATCACCCCTGAGGTCTTTGCATCTGGACAAGGCTTTGCTGGGAGCGTTGGTCCTAAAGCAGAGACTCCAGGGATCCCAAACACAGCAGGACATGGAAATCCGTGCCAGGGGAGCAGGGCTGGACCCACCTCGGAGCGTGGCTCTGGCAGGACAGGCTGGGGCTGTGTGGGGGCAGCCCCAGTGTCCCCCCAGAGCCCCGTGGCCACTGAGCCACTCCAGCTCTGCCCTGTCCCCTGGGCCAGCACCATCCCCCCGGAGCTGCTGGGCCTTGGCAAACCTGGGAGAGGCCTGGGATCAGGGAGAGGAGACTGATGGACAGCAAGGCTTTCCCAGGGCTTCAGAAATGGTGAATTTTATCCACCCAGGGATTCAGGGAATTTTATCCTCCTGGAATTCAGCTGACACCCCCTCCCCTGGGTGATGGGGGAGCAGAGGCTCCATCCCTGGAGCTGCCCAGGAGCCCGGCCGTGGTCCAGGGCTGCCCACCTGGGCTGTTCCCACCTGGGAAAGGGCTGGGGATGTTCTGTGAGCAGGTGGAGGAGGAACTGCTCCCCTCCAGGGTGTGAATCCATCGGGCTGATCATCAGCACTGGGAAAGTCCGCTGGGACACAGCTGGGGGTGGGAACCCACCCCCAGCACCCCGTGAGGTGTCCCAGGAACATCCAGGGCCACTCGAGAATCCCAGTTAAGGATCTCGGTGGATGTGAGCCCAGCACAGCCCGAGCTCCTCGAGGTGGTACCAAGCCCTATTTAAAGATTTCCAAGAGCCACGATGTGTCCTTGGTTTTCATCTCAGCTCCCTCTAATTTTAGCGTGGTTTCCGTAGGCTTTCATTTGCAGATTGCATCAAATCCTAGGACAAGGCTTGCAGAACTCGGGGCTGGGTTGGGTTTTTTTTTCCCTGGGAATGCAGCAATTTGTCGAGAGCAGAGAAATCCTCCGTGTTTGACTGGGCAGAGCCGCCCCTCCTGGTGTGAGCTGCGGAGAAGTTGGGGAAGAGAGGAAGGTGGAGGGATGAGGAGGGATGGCTGGAAGCAGCTGGGAATGAGGCTGGGGAGGTCTGACAGCCCTGGGGAGAGGCTGCTGCCGGCAGGGCTGGAGCCAAGCGCAAAATTAGCGAAAGAAAGGAGCATTAAATCCCAGCGCTCTGGGAAGGGGGAGCAACTGCCGTGTTAATGGATCAGGTTCTGGCGAATAAAGAAGAAAAGAAGCTGTAAGCTCAGGAAGGCTCTTTTTTATTATAAGGAGGAGAACATTCCTCATCCTTTAGTTCCCTTGGATCCGGAGTGAATGACTTTAGAGCTACAGGAGTTTAAGCTCATCGGAGGAAAACGCTGCTTTTTTTTTTTTTTTTTTTCATTCCCCAAATATTTTGCTGGGGAAAAGATTTGGAAATAAGAGCTGGAGCGAAGAGAATCTGTGGAGAGCAAATTTAACCTTTTCTAGGCTAGGAACCAGTGGCCAGTGGGCAGAAATAATCTGAATTTCTCACCAATTGGGTGAAGGGGAGCAGCAGAGTTTATCCAGCCCCGGCAACCGGGATGTAGGGAGCAGCCGGTGGGACTGGGAGTGCCGGGCACATTCCCATGGCTGGGAATCCAGCGCTCGGCTCCGTGTCACGTGAATCGCCAGGCACCGCTCCTCTTCCGAGGATGCTGGAGATGTAAAGACGTCCTTGGGAGATCTCTGCTGCTCGGACTTGGATGCTCGGGAGCTCGGATTGAAATCAAGCAATCGGCCGAGGGATCCGCCGGGAATAAAATCCGGGATTAAGGAGCCTTTGGACAGCCGTGGGAGCTCGGGAATCGTCCCCGTGGGACAGCGAGAGCAGCGGGGCAGGCAGAGCATCCATCTGCTGCTGCCACGGAGCCGCGCCGGCGGCTCAGGCACCCAGCCCGGTCCCGGAGCTGCCCTGGAGCGCAGGGTCCAGCGGGATTTAAAGCTTGGATCTCTTGGATCGGCTCAGCCCGGGATTGTTTCGCAGCCGCTCATTCCACAGCACCACTTTGCTGGGCACTTTTTTTTTTTTTTTTTTTTTTTTTTTTTGTCGCTTCGAAATTTTTGCTGCGGCGGCCTGAGGGCAGCCCGCGAAGGAAGGGATGGCATGGCACGGGCAAGGCGGCATTCCCGAATTCCCTCCGAGAGGAACCCGCCGGGGCAGCGGATTCACCCCTCCCCTGAGCTACGGCAGGAGCCGGGAGCGGGGCCGGCGCCGGCGCTTGGTGTCCCTGCTGCAGAACCCATCCCTGCTCTGCAGAGGTGCTGGGGCTGGGGGACAGAGCCGAGGGGACACGGCCCGGGGGGGACACACCTGGTGGCTTCGGGGGGACAGACTCTGCGGGGCTGGGCAGCTGCTGCCGGGGGGACGCAGCTCGGGGCAGGGGGACCTTGGTGGCTTTGAGGGGGGGACCAACCCTGGTGGGAGATGAGGAGCTGCTGCCAGGGCAGGGGGATCTCGGTGGCTTAGGGGGCCGAGGAGCCAAGCTGTGGCTGCCAGGAGCTCTGTCTCCATCTCTTCCCAGGTCAAACCATTCCCTCCCATTCCCTGCTTCTCTTGCTTTTTTTCCCAAATTTAAAAAAATCAGCTCCATCCAGACACATCCGTAAGTTCTGTTCCCAACACCCCCTTCCATCTTCCCTTCGCTGTTGCCCTTCTCAGTGCTGACCTTTGAAGAGTCTTTGGGGCAGAGGTTCCTCAGCCCTGGGAGATGTTTGGGAGATGTTTTTGGCCCCCTGCTCCTGCCAGAAGGGCACTTTGCCAGCCTGGACCAGAGGGGCAGGTGGGGGTGGTGATGGAGCGATGCTGGGAATGGAGGGATTAGGTTGGGAAGGGGACACTCACTTCATAATTAGCGTTAAAATCAGGACTTGGACTTTGATGATCCTCCCAGCTGGGGATATCCTGGTTCTATCCTCCTGAAGGTGTTGGAATCTCGTTGCACTTTGATTTCGCCCCAGGTATTTGCTGTGTGTGCGGCGTCCCCACCTCGAGGCAGCTCTGCCTGTTGTTCCAAGAAATATTCCTACATTTTCCAGCCTGAGCACTAAATTGGGGGCTTTCAGCAGCTCCCTAATTATGTGAGACATTTTTTGTATTTAACAAATGGTTCTGATTCCTGCCAGCACTTCAGCCCGGTGTTCCAGGCCCGTGGGTGTCAGGGAACAGAACATATTTCTGTGTCTGTGAATATGATCCCACACGTTGTCTTAAGTGGGAAAATGTTCACAGCCCTTATATGGAGAAGGTTTTTTTTTTTTCCCCTAAATCCATCAGTGCTTTCTCCTGCAGTACTAACGCAGTTTGATCTTCCTGGTGCTCTCCAGGCTGGATTAGGAAGCAGAAATACGCAATGGGCTTTCTTCTTTTCCTGGCAAAAGCGTGGCGTGACCTGCTCTGCCCTCAAGGAATTGGGCCTGCAAGTGGGGGATGCTTCTCCGCACCTGCAGAGCTGCCAAGTGCAGGTACCTGGGAGCAGCCAGGTGCTGTTTCTCCTGGAACTGTGCATCCCTCCTTCCCCCTGGCTGGGAGCTCCCACCCCCAGCCGTGTTGGTGGCATTGCTGCAGCCTCCTGGCTGTGCTGGCAGCCGGGAATGGTGGAAGGAGCTGGGATGTGTCACGGCACGGTGACGTGTCCCACAGCGGGGCCCTGCTCCCCACCCCTGTGCCAGGGGGATTTTGCCGTGTGACGCAGGGAAACGTAGGGAATACAGGAGTTCTGGGAGCACTGCACGGTGTCCTGAGGGAACATGGGTGAGAGGATGGATACAGACCCATGGAACAAAGGGGGAGGAGTTCCTTAGGCTGGTGAAAGGGTGGAATTACCTTCCAATGGATTTTGTCCAGGAACACTCATGGCTGCATGAAGTATTCCTGCCCAGGGGCATCACTCCCAAATCCTTTGGGGTTTTGTGATCGTCATGGGAGGAGCAGGAGTGGAGTGAGGCTTGTTCTGTGCTGGTTCCTGGGAAAGCTGAGGCCGCAGGGGAGGATGGCCAGGCTGGAGTGGCCGTGGTCACTCAGGGTGTGGCTGTGGGGTCACCCACGCTCCAGGGTCCCTGCCCCATGGGAAGGTCTGCTGGGAGAGAGGGGAGAGGGATGGCAGAGCAGGGATGCTGTTGGCTCTGGGCCAGTCAGGCCCAGAACCAGGGAATGGCTGGGGATGGAAGGAACCTCTGGAGATCATCCAGTGCAACCTCCCTGCCCACCAGGGTCACCCAGTGCTGGTGACACCGGAACATGTCCAGGTGGGTTTGGGATGTCTGCAGAGAAGGAGACCCCACAGCCTCTCTGGGCTCTGCTCAGGGCTGGGCCCTGCCCAGGGCAGCAGTTCTGCCTCCTGTGCAGGGCAATTCCTGGGCTCAGGCCCTGCCCGTGGCTCTGGTGCCGCTGCCGGGCCCCGGAGCAGAGCCCGGGCCCTGCCCTGAGCCCTCCCTGCAGCCAGGGACAGCCAGGGCTGAGGGCCCCTCTCAGCTGGGGCTCCTCTCGAGGCTGAGCAGCCCCGGCTCCCTCAGCCTGTCCTGGGCACGGAGCTGCTCCAGGCCCTTCCTCAGCTGCGCAGCCTCCGCCGGCCCCGCTCCAGGAGCTCCCTGGCCCTGCTGGGCTGAGGAGCCAGAGCTGGGCACGGCACCCCAGAGGTGCCCCCAGGGCTGGGCACAGGGGCAGGATCCCTCCCTGCCCTGCTGGGAATGCTCTTCCCAATGCACCCCAGGATCCCATTGGGCACCGCTGGCTCAGGGACAGCTCGCCGTCCCTCAGGATCCATTGGGCACCGCTGGCTCAGGGACAGCTCGCCGTCCCTCAGGATCCCGTTGGGCACCGCTGGCTCAGGGACAGCTCGCCGTCCCCAGGGTCCTTCTCCAGGGATTCCTGCTGGATGTGTCATTTTGGGAATGATGTTCTCCATGAACCTTGAGCACCAGCACAGTGAATACACTGGATTTGTAGGAATTTTTCTTGGGACCATAGAACAGGGTTTTCTGTACTTGTTGTTCTGGGGGTGCAGACTCTGCAGTATTTTTCTCAGGGTTTTTTTTCCCAGCAAAGCCACTTTTCAGGATTCCTGCAGAAATACCCAGGAAAGAGGCCACACTAAAAACTGGGAGCACATCAGCTTTCCAGCCTGGGCACAGAAAATCCTGAAAACAAGGAATTCTGTGCATTTTCCAGGGCTGTCCTTGTCTCCACCTGTCAGGGAAAGGCACTCTTTTACTGGGATGTCATTCCCACTCTGCTGGATGAACATTTCCAATTGTGATGACAACCATGTGGGAACTTGGACAAGTGGAACGTGGAGCTGCAGGAGCTGCCAGGCAGAGGCCTTTCAGCAGAGCTGCTGTTTTGGGGGGACACATTCAGCACCAGTAGGTGTGAGGCAAGGTGTCAGCCTGGATTTAATCCAAGACATCCTGGGTTTGGAGTGGTGGCTTTGGATAAATCTCATCCCCAAGGTCACTCTGTATCCATGGGGAGGGCTGGGAAAATCCACACACAAAGGACTTGTCTGATTTGTTTCCTTCCTCAGTTTTTTTGTTCCAACTGATTTTGTGGGAAATGCAAACTAGGGCGGGAGTAAGGAGGCAGGAGAGTGGTACTCCAGGGAGGTTTGGAGTGCCCATCCCTGGAGGTGTCCAAGGAAGGGCTGGAGGTGGCACTCAGGGCTCTGGGCTGGGAACAAGGTGGGCATTGGTGATCTTGGAGAGCTTTTCCCCAATAATTCTGGGATTCTGTTTCTCAGGATTTGCATCTCCTCTGTGCAGCTCCCACAGCTGGAATATCATCCATAGGGTTGGTGAAGGCAGGAAAAACCTCCCTGGTGTCAGCTGTCAGATTAGCTGGGACTGGGTGAATCTGAATTCCTTCTGCTGGATTTGGTCCTGCCTGGTCACCTGAACTCATCATTCCAGGGAGGGAGTTGCAGTAACCAACATTTCCCTGCTGGATTTCCAACAGAGAGTGCCTGGAGATTGTGGGGTGGGAAGAGCTTTTAATATTAGGGCACTTGCTGTCAGCTGTGAACTGTGATTTCCAGTGATTATTTGTTTCCTCCTAGCTCCTGGGCAGCTCATCCCCACATCCAAACACATCTGCCTTTTACTCAGCCTGACTGAATTCCTCTCTGCCCAGGAGTGTCTGCCCAGATGTGGGAGATCTGACTCTGAGCTATCCCACAGCTTGTTCCTGCTCTCTGGAATACCCAGAAGGTCAAATCCCACTCCTTTGTGTCCTCGTAATTTAACTGGAGTCAGGAGAGCTCCACAGAGTGCATTCCTTGGATCCCAGTGCGGACAGGAGGGTGCTAGACCTGTGGGAGCTCTTGGGTGAATCAAGTGCTCTGTTGAGAGACTCATCCATGTTTGTCTTAAAAAAGCTTCCAAAATTCCCTCTGGAGCAGCTCCAACCCAGCTAATTCAAACAGGAATTAAAATGGGACTTTGAAATGGAAGCAGAAATATAATAAACAGAAAATAAAGCAAATAAGTATTGAAATAGAAATAAAACACAGAGCGGTGACTGCTGCCACCGTTTAACTGCAGATCCAACATGAACACTTCTTAATTAAGGAGTGGAAAAAGCTAATTAGCAAACTGCATCATGGCATTGTTGTGGAGATGAGGGCTTTGTTATTAAAGTTGCTTTGAGGAAGCATGCCAGGAAAGAAATCCAGGTTTCCTGGAAGATCTGTAATGATTTTGTAATGGATTTCCTGGAGCAGGATTTTTAATTTTATGGGATTTCAGCTGCTTGTGTGTTTGTGATTTATTTGTCAACAAGGGGAGCAAAAGCCAGGTTTGTTTGGAGTGGTTCTGAGAGTCCAGAGACAAGGTTTAGTGGGTGGAGTGCACTGGATCTAAAGGAACTCGAGCCGTGGTTTATTCTGCACGGGTAAATCGGGAATTAGGGATGGAATTCGAGGAGCTTTGGGGGTTGGAGATGAGCTGAGGCTTGGAATGAAATGATCTTCCACAGAATCCCAGAATACGCTGAGTTGGAAGGGACCCTCGGGATTATTGAGCCCAACTCCCGTCCCTGTACAGGACGTCCCACGAAATCCAAGTGGGAATCCCAAAAAGGGGGAAAACACCCCAAAAAGCTGTGGAATCCAACCCAGCCCATCCCAGGATTCTGCAATTTGGAACAAAATCCTGCAACTCATGTGAAAGTTACGTGACCTTAATTTTCACAGGTTCAGACAAATCACTGATAACTTTAGTCCAGGGCACGTGGAGAAGCTGAGAACGGGAGGCATCCTTTTCCATAGGAATTCTTGGATTAGGCAGTGTCCATACGAAGCAGGAATCAGCCGGGATCTGTCCCGGCGTGGAGCAGTCTCTGACAACGAGCCCAGCCCGCTCTTCCCTCGGAGTGCCCAGCGCTGGTCCCCGGGCTGAGCTGGGAGGTGGTCGGTGCCCTCCGGGCAGGAGGGGCGCTGGCCCCTGCCGGTGAATTCCCTTTTCCCTGCTCGGGAAGCAGATTGTTCCCTGTTCCGGAGCCAGGGCTGCCCCGGCTGTGCTGCCAGCCCCGAGCCAGGCTCCTGCTGCTCGCATTTGCAGCTTCATTTCACCTGGGACAGTGCCTGGAGCAGCCCCGTGGGAGCCTGGAGCAGCAGAGCTTTGTGGATGAGATAATCAGCAACTCCTGAAAGTGATGAAATAAAGGTGGCATCTCCCAGCAGCGTTCTGCCGTGGTTTTGATGGATTGTTTGAGTGTTTTCCGGAGACTTTCCATACTGGGAGCAGCAGGCAGAGCATTAAATCCAGGAACCCCAGGGCCTGCTGAAGGTCAGCATTCCCTGTGTCAGCTGCAGGGCTGTGGATCCAGCACAAATATTGCAATTTTTATGTTCGTGGGGTGGTTTTTGTCCTTTTTCCTCCTTTTTCTTCAGTTTAATTGATGCAGCGTTCTGTAAAATAAGTGGGGGGAGAAGTTGTGGCAGAGAACCAATTTTGGGATTTCTCTTCCGTGTATTCCCTGTCTCCTGTGAAGCTGTGTGTCTGACATTTGGATTCCTTCTTTGACCTTTTGGTAGAGCAGCTTTTCACAGAATCCTGGACTGGTTTGGGTTGGAAGGGACCTTAAAACTCATCCCATCCCACCCCTGCCATGGGCAGGGACACCTCCCACTGTCCCAGGCTGCTCCAACCTGGCCTTGGACACTCTCCAGGGATGGGGCAGCCACAGCTGCTCTGGGCACCCTGTGCCAGTGGGAGATGTTAAAATCCCGATTTTAAGTTTAACATCATCAACAAAGTTCTCCAAAGACTCCTCTGACCCTTTGCCCTCAGTGTGGTGGTTTCTGGGAGGACAAAAATTCATCTTTCTTTAGAAAGGTTGAGCCCTTAAAAATCCCATTCCTTTAGCTATTGATGGTAATTAAGAGGGTTAATTAATCAGGGTTTCCTTCAGGGCTGTGGCAGCACTAAAGCACAGGAAGGTGAATGTCCCAGTGTGATTCCAGCTGCATGGAAGGAGCCACAAGGATCACCCAGTCCCACTCCTCAGGGAATGGCATATCCCGGGATCACACCCAGGTCTGGTGTTAGCAGCTCCCTGATCCTGGAATGTGCCGGGATCTGGGATAAGCTCTGGGATTCAGGGTGGGCACTGCCTGCCCTGCTCCTCCTCACAGCGGGGCAGGTGAGGCAGCGCTGGCACCTCTGTGGGTGGCTGTGGCAGGAGGTGACAGGTGCCACCTCGCCCACGCTGGGCACGCTCCTCCCACCTGTGGGAAGCCCTGGAGGCTTTGCCAGGGACCGTGAATCGCTGGATCAGGGGTTTAAGGACTGTGCTCTCCAGCCTGATCCCAGCCCAATTCCACACCCAGCCCAGGCTGGCATTCCTGCCTGTCCCATCTGCAGGAGCAGCACTGACACACCATCCCAAAGTTCGTCCTAAGCCCTTGCACGAACCAGAGCTTATTTCAAATCTGGGAGTGCAAGCACTGAATATTTGGAATATTTTAGGGATCGGAGCCTGTGTGCCTTTGGCAGCTGGGGTTTGGGTTTGGAGTTTGGTGGGGATTGGTTTGGGATTTTTTTGGTAATGTTCATTGGCATCGCCAGGCACTTTCCTTTAAATTTTTTTGGATTTTTCCCTTTTCAGTTTGGTCTGAATGACCTTTGTTTGTTGTGAGCTGAACATGTTTGTGTTTGATGTCTGGGTGAGGGTTTTGTTACCCTGTGAAGGGGACGATGCTGCAGGGGGAGGATTAAACCCAGGGCTCGTTATTTTACGTATTCTGGGACTTTTCACCCTAAAATGGAGGTTGTACTTCCCACTTTCAGCCTGGAGCAAAGGAGGCTCAGGGGGGACCTTGTGGCTCTGCACAAGTCCCTGACAGGAGGGGGCAGCCGGGGGGATCGGGCTCTGCTGGCAGGGAACAGGGACAGGAGGAGAGGGAACGGCCTCAGGCTGGGCCAGGGCAGGCTCAGGGTGGACATCAGCAGGAATTTCTGCATGGAAAGGTGGTGGAATTGCCTGGGGACGTGGTGGAGTCCCCATTCCTGGAGAGATTTCACAGCCCTGTAGATGTGGCACCAATGGAATAAAGGTCCCTGTCCATTCTCCTCAACGGGAATTTGGGATGAACTCCAATGGGGGAATGCAAGAATTCCAGCGATTCCAGAAGAAACTCTCAGGCACTCTGTCTGTCCCTGAAAGGCTTTGTTCCTTGTGATGATTTCCAACATTGCTTCCAGTTCCACAGGTTTTAAAAATATCCTTCCCAGTTTTGGTAGGAGGAAGTTTTCCTGTAGGAAAAGCGAAATGACCATAAAAGGCTTGTTATTAAATCTTACGAGCTCGGTGTTTTTAATTTAACTTGTTACATCATAGGAGTGTGAACTCATTAAACTTCCTATTCTTATATGTGGGATCTATTTTAGCTGATGAATCTCTAAGAAAAAGGTTGGAGATGCGTCAGCAGCTCCTGTGGCTCTCTGGGAGGAAAATACATGGAATTAAAAAGGACTGTATGGAAGGGAAGGCAGCAGTGCCTGTGTCCTTCATCCTGCTGGACAAAGAGCTCACTGGGAGGAGGGGACAGACCCCGACCATAGCCCGGGGGGCACACTGAACACCTTGGAATCTTCTCATTCCCTTTCCAGCTCTCTGGATGTGTCTTATCCTCGGTATAGTTGGGATTAGTGAGGAACCTTCACCCAGTTCAGCCCCTCTGAGCCTCTTGCAGTGCTTTTGCTTGACTTGCCCAGCACTTGGGTGGCCCTGGCTGGCTGTCCCTCGGTCCCTGCCCTCTGAGCGTGTGTATTTCTGCCAACACCTCACATTTGAGGTTCTCTTGCAGCATTATTAGCAACAAACCTGCTTTACAAAGACCTGAGCTGTGCAAAATGGGTCTTTTATGGGTTTTATCCCAGCGCAGGAGAACGTTGCTGGGGGGGCTGGTGCTTTGGAGTGAGGGTCTGGGGAACGCCCCTGCCCCTCCCCAGGGCCTGTGGCACTGCTGAGGACAGGCCCAGCTCTGGCTGTGCTCTGCGCTTTTTATTCTCCTTTTATTCCGACAGCCCAAGCAGATATTGCTCCCTGCTGTCCCAACCCCCTCTGCAGCACAGTCCCAGGGGCACCTGGCACTCCTCCCTTTGGCTTTCCCGGAGGTTTGGAACTTAAATTTTGTTTGGGTTGGAAGGGACCTCAAAGCTCATCCAGTGCCACCCCTGCCATGGCAGGGACACCTCCCACTGTCCCAGGCTGCTCCAAGCCCCAATGTCCAGCCTGGCCTTGGGCACTGCCAGGGATCCAGGGGCAGCCCCAGCTGCTCTGGGAAATCCATTCCAGCCCCTCATCACCCTCACAGCCAGGAATTCCTTCCCAATATCCCATCTATCCCAGCCCCCTGGCAGTGGGAAGCCATTCCCCGTGCCCTGTCCCTGGTTTTCCTTGCACAGGATGATTCCCTGCCTGATGCTTTGGGGAAGAGCTGAAGTGACCAAAGGCTCGGAGCTGTTCCCTGGATTAGGCCCCGCTCCAGCTGTGGAGGTTCCCACCAGCAGTGAGGCCTCTTTTCCCAAGTTTTCCTTTGGAATTCCAAGCCCTTCAGTGCAGTACCCTGAGCCCTGTTGGGAGTGCAGCTCCTGCTGCAGGCTCTGGGATCGCAGGAGCTGTGATCCTTGGGAATGCATCCAGCCCATCCCAGGAGCTGTGATCCTCGGGAATGCTGCAGCCGCTGAGGCGCTGCAGGTTGGGAGGCACACGCGGGCTGGCATTAATTGTGGCATTAATTGTGTTAAGCTGCTGTAATTCTCCCTAAATCGTGTTGTGTGCTGCTGATTCCGTCGGGCTGTGCAGGATCAGTGTCAGGCTGCCGGGCCTGCAGCTCTTCCCTCTATCCCATTTTCTCCGTTAACGTGGTGGAGCAGCTCCCTGCTCCCTCCTAATTCCCTTTGCCAAGGAAGTGCAATTTGCCACAAAGGTGTTCTTTTAGTTACGCCTGTGGCCAGCTTGGATGGTCTTAGAACAGAAAGGCTCCAGAGAGTTACAATCCCACAGATTTTTGGGAAAGAAGGCACTATGGAAAATAGGGAATGTTGGTCTGGACTGTCCTGGAGGTTCTTGCTGAGGTAAACCCCCAGAAGTTCCTGTAAATTCTCCTTAATCCAACATTAGAACCATCTATGGAGGCATCAATACATTCACTGCTCCAGTAAGTGACCGATAATTTTATTTCTAGATTTCTTCCCAAAATCTTGGCAGCGATCAGCAGGACACCCCTTTGGCCTGAGCTCTTCCAGCTCCTGTTTGGGAAGCAGGGAAATTCCTGCAAAATGTGGAAAACTGCTCTTATCTGGTGCGTAATCACTGCCAGAGTGGCTCTCTTGTGCTGGAAACCACCCCAGGCCACCTCCTGCTTTTCCAGAGATGATTTAACACTCCATAAATCAGGATACACGCCCGAGCAGTAAAAAGGGACAGTATCTCATGATACCATAGGAAGAAGTACCATTATTTACAAATTGAGACAGGCAGTGCCACCCTGTTTGCTCATTTCCAAGAGAAATAATTCACCCAAACTCAGCAGTCAGGGAAGGGGAGCTGCCACCTGAGGCTGGCAATTTTTGGCAATTTAGTTGTCTGGAAAATGTAAATTTTCTGAATTAAATAACTGTGGAAGAAAGTGGCTTTTGGGGCTGATTGTGTGCCTTGCACTGGGGCAAACTCACACTTCCCCAGCTGCTGGTGGCTTTCTTATCTCCTGAGCCACTGCCAGATCTGCAGAACAAGGAAATCAATTTTAAGAGAGGCAGAGAAATCCCCAGCGCTGTTCAGGGACTCTGGAAAAGTCTCCCAGGGAACGTGGACTGTGCTGAGGTGTTCCCGATACACCAGGACAGGATTTGCTGCCTTTCCTCAGATATCTGGGAAAAAATCCTCAGATATCTGGGGAAAACCTGAAGGAAAATGATGTAAAGCTGCTGCTCTGGGTTAATTCAAGTTAATTTAATTTCAGACTCTCTCTTCCACCACTCACTCCTGTTCAGGGAAGCCTTCCAGGCAGAAACCTCTCTGAATTCCTTTCCTGATCCTCATGGGAGGTGTCTTTGAAGGAGCAGGGATCAGGAGTTCATTAAACTCTGTGTCCAGAGGTTCTTCTCGTGGCACATCCGTGCTCTGAGGGCCTCGTGGTGCTGAGGGAAGCAGGACACGGTTTGAACTCTGGAGCAGTTTGCTCATTAAGGGCTGTGCTCGGAGCCGAACCTCAGGGACGCTGCAGGGAAAGGGAAATGTGTTCATTTTACCTTTGCAGTTGTAAGTGCACAGCTGAGAACAAGGGGAGGGAGGGGGAGACTCCAGCTCAGGCTGCACAGGAGAGAAATGAGTCCCTTCCTGGCGTGGGGGTGGAAATGAGGCTGATCGCTGGGATTTCTTGGGGAAAAGGAGAGGAGAGACTCCTCGAGGAGGCAAAGCAAGAGAGAAAAGAAAGGAGTCTTTATTTATTTAATTAATTATTATTTTTGTTTGGGTTGGAAGGGACCTCAAAGCCCATACAGTGCCACCTCTGCCATGGGCAGGGACACCTTCCAGTATCCCAGGCTGCTCCAAGCCCCAGCTCCCAGTTTGCTCCTCCTTTGCCCAAGGAGACACAAACTCAGGAGTAAGGGCTGGGTCCCGTATTTCCAAATCCCCAGTGGGGATAACTGGACAACTAAAGATAAATATTGTGGGTAAATTCAGTGTAGAATGCAAATTTGTCTGATTTATTTTAATCTTCCCAGACTTTGGTTCAAGTTTTGCTGCCCAGCTGTGCTTCAGTAAACATTATTGCAGCTGATTGCCTAAGCTGAGTTTGAGGTGGAATCCTGAGGTATCAGCTCGGTCTGGGATCCTCAGGTGCTGGATTTGAGCTGGGCACTGAGGTGTGAGGAGGAGCTGAGAACTGGGAAATCCCTCCTGAATGGCCTCTGGCAGGAGGCCCAGCTGGGAAGGATTGCAAAAGGCAAACCTTTGGACATCTCTCATTTAAACCACCGAATTCCCAGCTTCCCAGTGCTTCTAGAGCTCACCTGTATTTGCTGTCGTTCGTGCTGTTGTGTTCCTGATTGTGAAATATTCAGGGAGTCACAATCCTTTGGATTTTCTTAATGAAGTCCTGGGCGTTTTTTGTGGGACAGGGATTTGTAAGTGATGGATCTGTGCTAACAGCAGGAGGAAAGGGAATTGCACAGGACTGAGGGGCAGGAGGGAAACAGGGAGGTTATTTCAGACCAGGAGTTGTGTCTCCATGAGGGAACTCAGCTGTTCTGTATCCAGCTGCTCCTGGCTCGGCTCCGGCAGCTGCCGGGAGCAGGGGCCGGGCCATCCTCACACCTGTAGCTCCTGCCTGGGAGTGCTCCCCAACATCAGGGAATCATGGAATCACCGAGCTTGGAAAAGCTTTCTGAGAGCATCGAGTCCCCCAGCACTGCCAAGGCCACCACTTGGGACAAGGTCCCCAAGTGCCACATCCACAGGGCTTTACATCCCTGCAGGAATGGGCACTCCACCCCTGCCCTGGGCAGCTGTGCCAAGGCCTGACCGCCCTCTCCATGAGGAAATTCCTCCTGCTGTCCAACCTGACCCTCCCCTGGCACAGCCTGAGGCTGTTCCTCTTGTCCCATCCCTTTTTCCTTGGGAAGGGACCAGCAGGATCTCCACAGGTGAACTCACAGTGAGCAAATCCATGTTTAAGGACGTGGTGTGGGGATGAATCCCACTCTGCAGAGCCTGGGAAGCAGCACCAGGAAGGGGTGATGGAGCTGCCTCAGGCTGCTGCAGGATGGCTCCTGGGGCAGCTGTCCCAGCCACTGGCATTCCCAAAATCCGTGGTGGGAGCTGTGCCAGGCACGATGCAGGCAGTGTTCTCTCCATGGCTTCAGTGGGAAGCTGGGATGAGCTCTTTCCATGAAATCCTGGTTCTTGGAGTGACTGAGGCCTGCCAGCCCCGAGCTGGTCACCCATCCCTTCCTCCATCTCCGTTTCATTCCCTGTTCTCCCCTTCCCAGCTGGAAACATCCCTTGCAGACCCCCTGAGTGTTCCATGTAGCTGTGGAGCTAGAGGACACTCCAAGCTTTCCTGGGAGAGCAAAGCACTTCCCCTCTTGGGTCCGACCCAGGAATTCCAGTGGTGCCTTGTGCTGTACGTAAGGAGAATGTTGGGAGGTTGGAGTGGAATCCCCTGTGACAGGACCACGGGCACATCCCAGCCTTGGAATGTTTCCAGTTCTGGAGGGCTCTGAACCGGTCCTGTAATGGAAACAAACCAGGATTTTAATATTTAACCAGGAGCTCCATCTTTTCTTTCCTGGCTGTTGATAAGAGAAGTTGTGTTGGGTTCTTTTTGTTGGAGAAAATTGGTCAGTGGCAAAGAAACATGTATTTGCCATGTCTCGGTTTTGTTTGGGATGGAGGGAGAAGGGAGAAGCGAGGAAGGAATTCCATTATTCCGAGTCGGAGAAGCTGAATGGAGCTTTGGAGCAGCTGGGAGTAGCAGGCAGGAGTAGCCCTGGGCACTGAGTGATGTTTTGCATCACTGAGTAAAAATGGGCTCGGCGGGGTTGACATAATCCCAGTGGTTCCCTCAGAAATCTGGAGTCCCCGCTGGAATTCTCCGCTGGAAGTGCTGGGGATGGCTGACGCCCTCAGGGACAGGGTGGCATTGTTGGGGTCTGGGCAGGGCAGGAGTTGGATTCCCTGATCCTTGTGGGTCCCTTCCCACCATCCTGAGCTTCTCTGACTCGATCCCAAGGGGAATTGACCCCTCTGGAATCCCACGCCTGGAGAAGCTTCCTGGGAGGATCCAGCCTGGATGAGAGGCAGCCAGGCCTGACAGAGAGCTGGGGCTGCCACATCCCAAAAATCAAATCTCTCCTGGTATCCCTCAGATCCAGCCCCTCCTGGTATCCCTCAGATCCAGCCTCTCCTGGTATCCCTCAGATCCAGCCTCTCCTGGTGTCCCTCAGATCCAAACTCTCCTGGTGTCCCTCAGATCCAGCCCCTCCTGGTGTCCCTCAGATCCAAACTCTCCTGGTGTCCCTCAGATCCAAACTCTCCTGGTATCCCTCAGATCCAGCCTCTCCTGGTGTCCCTCAGATCCAGCCTCTCCTGGTGTCCCTCAGATCCAGCCCCTCCTGGTGTCCCTCAGATCCAAACTCTCCTGGTATCCCTCAGATCCAGCCCCTCCTGGTGTCCCTCAGATCCAAACTCTCCTGGTGTCCCTCAGATCCAAACTCTCCTGGTGTCCCTCAGATCCAGCCTCTCCTGGTATCCCTCAGATCCAAACTCTCCTGGTATCCCTCAGATCCAGCCTCTCCTGGTATCCCTCAGATCCAAACTCTCCTGGTATCCCTCAGATCCAAACTCTCCTGGTGTCCCTCAGATCCAGCCTCTCCCGATGCCTGTTGGCCCTGCCATCCATTTTTAATGGAATTTAAACGGATGACAGGGAAAGTGCGTCTGGAATTGGCCTCGTGTTTCTCACATGAAAATATCCCCGAGTGCTGTAACAACCAGAGGGTGGTGAATTTATATCCCAGAAAACTCCCAACACTTCTGGGTGCAAATCAGTAACAGGGAAGGAGATAGGGAAAAAAAATCCAGTCGTTTTTGGGACAAATTTCTTGCCCTGCATTTTGTAGGATATAAATCTCCTCTGTGACATGAGAGCTGTTATCACCAGGGGCTAAAACCCAGCAAATAAACCCAAATAAAGCAGTTAAAAGGTTCATTCTGCTCCTAAAAAAGGGCTCCTACAATTCCCATTACTGTCATTCCGAGTTAAGTATGGGGGATGCACAGGAAAGGAATTCCAGAACTTAAAAATAACATCTACTATGGAAATGAATATAAAATTACCAAATTTATACTTTAAAATGTGTTTATTTTAAAATATATTTTTAAATATATTTCTTTAAAAATATATCCCGCTTTTAACTCTGAAGGGATTCAGTTACATCAATTATTTTCCCAATGTTTCTTTAGTTAAAAGGTGAATTTAGAAAAATATTTCTGTCTAAATAAATAACTATAATTATGTAATATGCATTTATATAAACATAAATAGGCATTTATAAATACCTCATGTGCAAGTAGATAAATATATACATTTATAAATACAAACATGGACATATAAATACATCAACACCCAAACCACACAAATTTAAATATCTAAACAAGCAAATATATCTTAATATAGCAAATCCAGGGATTATTTCCATATGCAAACACGCAAGCATAAATAAATACAGGAAATAGGAATAGAGATGTTTAAATATGGGAACAAGCCACTATAAATGCAGGTATTTGGCCTCGATTTTGTAGCTGGTTTTCTTTTTAAGCACCTCCTGATTTCTGGGCAGGAGCATCCCAGTGCCAGCCCTGGCTGGACCGTGGGACATCGATGCCATTCCAGAAGGGGTTTGTTCTGTGGATTCCCTCTGGGGGAACTTGGTGTGAGGAGGGTGAAAGGTTCTTCAGCTCCAGCTGGAAGTGTCCCAGCCCACGGCAGGGGCGGAACTGGGGGATATTTAAGGTCCTTCCCAATCCAAACCAGTCCAGGATTCTGGCATCCCTTTTTCTAGGGAATTTGGAGTGGGAGGAGTGGGGAGTGAGGCGCTGAAGAGGGAATGAGGAGTGCTGGGGGTGTCAGACACTGCAGGCCCTGGTGCCAGCACAGGGAGGGACTCTGGTGCTGAGGGGGACAGGTTGGAGGGAGGATCCATGAGGAAAATGTTCAAGCTGAACAGATGGAATGTGGAATCATCACAGAACCAGGGAATGGTTTGGGCTGCCAGGGACCTCAAAGCCCATCCAGTGCCACCCCTGCCATGGCAGGGACACCTCCCACTGTCCCAGGCTGCTCCCAGCCCCAATGTCCAGCCTGGCCGTGGGCACTTCCAGGGATCCAGGGGCAGCCAGAGCTTTCCTAGACCTCCCCACCCTCCCAGGGAACAATTCCTTCCCAATATCCCACCCATTCCTGCCCTCTGGCAGTGGAAGCCATTCCCTGGGTCCTGTCACTGGGGCAAATTAAAATCCATATTCTTTGGCATTTTCTTGGAATCCAGCTCAGTGTGAGGGTGAATCCGTTCACTCCATGGGAGGGGAGCCTGTGATTCCTGAGGAGCTGTCCCTGAGGGTTCCCACAGTCCCACGCTCCCAGATCTCTGTGTCCTGCTCCGTGTGCCGGGTGGGTGCTGGGAATGGCTCCAGCCCTCCGTGGGCAATGCACGAGTCCTTTCCTGTGGAAATCATGGAAATCAGGGACTGAAGCAGCCTGGTTCCAAATGCCACATACATACACAAAACAGGGAATGAATATGCATGGCATTAATTCGGGCTCCCATTCCAGCAGCAGGAGTGGAGCTGAGCACTGTGCTCACCCTGTCAGGATGTCCTGGGTGTTGGATAAAGAGCTTCCCTTGGAGCTGTGCCAGGGGTTTAGCTTGGATATTGGAAAGGTTCTTCCCCCGGAGGGTGCTGGGCACTGCCCAGGCTCCCCAGGGAATGGGCACGGCCCCGAGGCTGCCAGAGCTCCAGGAGCGTTTGGACAGCGCTGCCAGGGATGCCCAGGGTGGGATTTTGGGATTGTCCTGTGCAGGGCAGGAGCTGGACTCCACGATCCTTGTGAGTCCCTTCCAACCCAGGATATTCCATGATTCTGTGATCTGTGCGTGCCAGGAACGGGACTCAGCATCTGGGAGCCCCAGCTGCAGATCCAAAGCCTGATTCCCATCTCCAGGCATTCTCCTGGATGGCTTCATTAGCCCAGGGAAGGGTTTGGTGGCAGGAATCGTTGGACTTGGAGTGGTGATTCCATGACGGATCGCCTGTGTCAGTGGGAACATCTGTGCAGGGGGGAAACATCTGTGCTCTGGAAAGGGAAGCGGATGGGATGGGATGGGATGGGATGGGATGCATGGTGCAGGAGTGATTCCAGGGGGAGCCACATCCGTGTCTGCAGGGAGAAATGTCCAGGAAGGAGGTGGGGGAGCAGGGATTCCTCATTCCTGCTGGACTCCAGGGTGGGAGCAGCCCTGGGATAATGAGTGGAGCTGGAGCTGGGGGGTCTCTTTCTTGCTTTCAAGGAAGAAATTAAAAAAAGAAAAATGAACAAGAGAGGAGAGAAAAAAGACCAAAGGAATTTCCAGGAATGGCTTCAGGCCCATGTTCCCCCTCTCCTTCAGCGAGATGGGGTTTCCTAGAGACAACTGAACTTCCAGGTTTTTAATGAGGTCACTGAACACAGAATAAACCCCTGAGAGGATCTGGGGGTGCAGAGAGAGAGAGAAACCTCGTGTGCTGATCCACCAGTGTGAAATATCCAGTGAAACAGCTGGAATATGGATCTGGGGTTCTTTCCTGAAGCAGTGAGCACAGCCGAGTTCATTCTTGGGTTTCTAAGCTGAGCACAAAAGGTAAAATCATGGTTTAAGTCTTGTCACTACTGCAGAATTCCCTGAGAATTCCTTTGTGCCTCTTTCCTGCAGTCAGTCCAGCAGTGAGCAGAATTCCTGGCCCATCCCTGGCAGTGTCCAAGGCCCGGTTGGACACTGGGGCTTGGAGCACCCTGGGACAGTGGGAGGTGTCCCTGCCCATGGAATGGGATGGGGCTGGATGGGATTTAAGGTCCCTCCCAATCCATCCATTCCATAATTCCAGCATCCTCTGGCAGTAAATTCTGAACTAACAGGAAAATCCTTTCTTAAAATTCCTTTTAGGAGGGACCCCACAATATAATGAAAACGCCCAGAGTGTAATTGCATTTACACATTTACAGCGTGGCATTAAAGGGGTTTTAACTGGGATCCAGCCCATGCCTCTCCCAGGAGCAGAGACCCCGGTTTTCCCTGGCTGCAGGCGGCAGAATTCCACCTTCCTTTCTGCAAATAGAGGCCTGATGCCCTCAGTGAGTATCCAGAGGGAGGCCCTGGTGTTATTGAAGGGTGGCTGTGCACTTTTCCCAGTGTTTAGCAGCTTGGTAGCTCCCGAATGGACACCCAGGGACTGATTTCCAAAGTGGGCTTTAACCTCTGTCCATAAACACCACGTTTAGTTCTCCTGACAGACGTTCTAAGTGCAAGTTGGGTGATCAGGGATTTAATCACCCTGCCTCCAGTGAGGAGAATGTTTCCAGCACAGAAAATGAAGCAAAGTTTTAAGGTTTTGTTCCAGAGAGCAATTTGCAGGATTGATAGCCTGAAATGACTTGTTTGCCTTAAAAAACGCTGTAGGTATCCAGGAGGGAAGGCAGGCAATGCAGGAATGACCTTATTTCACCCCAAAACACAAGCATCTGTCTGGCATTTCACAGGCCCAGCTCAGCCAGTGCTGGTTTCAAACCTTCAGACTCAGAATTATTTCAATTGTTGGAACTATCACCGAGATTCCAGTGCCTTGCTGGGGTTAAAATCATGGAATTGTTTAGGTTGGAAAAGCCCTGTAAGATCATCAAGTTCCTTCAGCACTGCCTATGTCCCCAGGTGCCCTAAATTCTGCACATTTCCCCCAAGTCTTGAGCACTGCTGTTGGAAATGAAGTGGGATTTGGCTTTTCCAGGAGTTTGTGTTTGATTCAGTAGGAAATCCACGACATTACAGAGAGTTCAGTGCCCTTTATCCCAGAGGGCAGCTGTCCCAAGGAATAGGAGGCAGGATGGGGAAAAGGAAAAGGGCACTGCTGAGAGCAAAACCATGCAGCAGGAAGGAATGGGAATATTCCAGAGGGGATGTGTGGCAGTCACATCCTCACCTGGGACTGGGGAGCTGCAGTTCCTGGGCCAGAAATGCAAATCCAGGGACTGTTTAGGCAGTTTTATGGATACTTAGGATAACGTGGAGTGGCCCTTCACCGTGTAGGTGTGAGGTCCTGGCAGGTCCTTAGGGCTCAGGATGGGAATTTAGTCGGGAATATCCCTTTCCTTGCTGCTGTTCGTTCCATGCAGGTTCATCCCAAAAGGTGATTTTATCCCGAGGTTTTTGGGTCAGGCTGTTCCGTGCTGGATCCATCCATGGGCCCCAAGGCACCAGGCTGTCCTTGGATTTCTCCCTGCACTACAGCTCTGGGGGAGAAACGATTTGCAGAGTGTGAGTAAGACATCCAAAAAGTTGGAAAAAAAGCGATTCCCTATTATTAGTAATGAGTTATGTAAGGAATCCTTGGTTACGAAAGAACGGGACCCTGCCACATTTAGAGATCTGCTGCAATTCCTGGTGCTCTCCAGCGAATCCCATCTGTGCTTCTCACTCCATCCATGCTTCTGCAGCAGAAAAGGTTCCCTAAGTGCTCTGGGAATCACCAGGAATGTGCAGCCACAGCCTTGGCATCGCTGGGAAGTGATCCCTGCCCTGTGCTTATCCCAAAAAGCTGCCAGTCAGGATTAGGAATTCAAAAAGGAAGGGAAATGTTTTGCCTTTGGTCCTTTGTAATGTCTTCTCCAAGAAAATCCATGTTCCATGTAGGAATTTGAGGATGACGTTCCATGTTTTCAGGCTGGATGTGCCTGCAGGTGTTTGGTGTTCTGAGGAGGAGAAAACCTTTCCTCAGGATGCCACTGGAATTATGTTCTCCGAACAGGCACTGGGGGTATCCAGAGGGTGGATTGCACCTCAGTAACTGTGGCCTTAATACGTTTTCAAGTGGAAATCAGTGAAGTCCTTATGGATTAACGAGGTGCTGGGGAAGAGGGATAAAAAAAGAGGGAATAAATATTCCTTAGACCATGTTCAGGGATATTTATAGCCAAGAGTAGCCAGAACTCAGGATTTTATGTTTCAATCCAGCTGCTACCTGCAGCAAGAGCTCCTCGATCATTTATCCCACCTTTAGTGGACAAATTGATTGTGCTGTTTGCTTGTTTTATCCCTTTCCTCATAAAAACTTCAGGAAAGGGTGGAACTGCTCTGCTGTTCCCCCAGAACTGGGGGTTGGTTACTCGTGTGAGGCTGAATTCCTGCTGCTGCATCTGTTCCTCGCTGCTTTACAGCCACAACAGCAGCAACATCCATAATTAAGCAGGCTCAATAATTTCCAGGATATCCACACACTTTTAATTGTTTCTAAATTGGCTGCATGAAGCGCTTGATTGATATTTTTTTTTTCCCAGGCTTGGTTCTGGATAATTTGGTTTGTTGTTGATTTGTGTTGGGGCTTTTTTTTTTGGTTTTTCTTTTTGAAGTTTGGAGTTTTTCCAGCCGAGGACCAAGGAGAAATCCCTTCTTGTTTTTAGGTGTTGTTAGAGGAGCTTTGAACGTTCTGGGATTTGCTGCAGAACAGGGAGATGTGGCAGTGAATAATTCTGAATTCAATTGTTCCTCTTTCCACACGGATGGGGGAGAACTCTTGGGCTGTGTGATGCACGGATCTTTTGTATCCTCGGGGGACTTTATTCCTCGCTCACCTTGATGTTCAGAGCGCTCTTGCCTCCCACCAAACCGATTGTGAGAGCCCGGGCCACGCTGTGCTCATGGAAACGGGTAAAACCGAGGTGGGGAGGGCAGCTTATTTCGGGCACTCCTTACCTCTGAAGTGCTCCATTTCCCAGCCCTTCCCCACCCCTTTGGAAGCCGTTTTGTGGGACACCGAGGAGCACAAAGTGTGCGCTCACCCCTCCCAGTGCGAGCGGGGCCCGGGAGCCCAGCCCTGTGCTCCCGGGCTGATTTTCAAATGCTTTCAAATATTCCTGGCCCTGGCCCTATAAATATAACTTAAAAGCCTTTCTGAGAGCACTTTTGCCCCGGGGGTGCTGCACAAAGCCCCAGTGTTCTGGGGGATAATGCAGACAGGGCTTTTAGATAGCGTTGCTTTCCTTGCTGGCTTTCTTCTCCGAGCCTGAATAAAACCATTGCTGCCGTGTGCTTTCTCTGTGCCTCCTCTGAGCCCTCTCCTTGTCCTGGGTCGTGTCTGACTGGGGTGACTGGTGCTGCCTGGCTCGTGCAGCTGCCAAGTGCTGAGGTTAAATCATGCGAGGACAACAAGTGAACAGGAGCCGTTGTTCAGCGAGCCCCGTTCGGGGAGATTTCGCCCTTTTTCTCTCCGATCCATCTGCATTTTCAGGGTCACAGTTGTCCCCGCTGTTTGTGGCACTGTGTCATCCCCATATCCCCGCTTTTCCTCTCGCGGTTCCTCTGCCTTTCTCTGGGGAAGGTGCAGAAGGCACAGCCTGAACATCCTCCTTGGAGGAGAGATTTGGTTGCCTGGAAACTACAGCTGAGCCAACTGGAATTTCAGTTCCAAGGGAAATTCTGGGGGTTCTTTCTTTCTTCCTTTCTTTTGGGTTGGAGCAAAGGCTGCACAATTCCTTCCAAACTGACCCAGAAGTGCTCAGTGGAGACATTTCAATGCCATCTGGTGCAGATGCTGAATTCAGAGGCTGGTGGAGGATACAGAACATTTGCATGAGGAGGGGTTTCAGTGTTCTGTCCTAGAAAGGTTCAAATGGATTTTCTGGAGCTGATTGGCAACTTTGACACCTCCCACCTGGGAACCAAAACTCTTGCAGGGAAATGTTTGCATGGCAAATTGTATTTTGGGCAAAATAATGTTCTCACTTAAAACCTCCATGGCTGGGAGATTTTAGGGGCTTCCAGTTGCTTCTCCAAGCCCAGCTTTGGGCTTTCTGTTCATGCTGAAGCCAATCCAGTGATTTTTTTAAGTCCTGGCCTGTTTTATTTCCAGCTGAGGGGCACTGCCTGTTTCTTCCCTTGGTTTTAATGTGTAAAACTTGGGACATTCCCTGTCAGCTGCTGGAGGAAAAGTGTTGGAGCTGCAGTGGCCGGGAGGGCTCCTCCTCTCCCCTCCCTTCCCGTGGGTGCTCCGGGGGATCTCGGAGGGGATCCAGGGACATGTGGAGATGCTGGGCTGTGGCAGGAGCTCCCGGGGCTGTCACCCTCCCAGGGACACTGTGATGTGCTGTGGCATGGACCAGATTTCCCGGCTGGCTCCGGGAGCAGGGCAGGGATGGGCACATTGGATAGGAGCTGGGTCAGAGCACTGGGAATCAGCTCTGGTCCCAGCAGGATGGACCTGAGGCAAAGGAAATCTGCTTCTTCTGTCCTGAGCTCCCTGATCTGCCTTTCCTACCTGCTCCCAGTCAGAGGGAAGGGATGGGGGCTGGTGCTTGGCATTTCTCTGACATTGTGCCGGTGCTGATATTAATTTGTGATGGAGAGTAGAGAGAGAGTTCCTAAAAATAAATTACTGGGGAACTTCTCATAAGTTCCACACTGACTCCTTCCCCCTCTCCCTCTGGCATTTTCTTGCACTCTAGTTTGTGGCATTGGCAAATTTAGGGGTGGCAGGGTTTTGATTGCTGTGTTTCTGTATCAGCACTAAAAGGAAATCAATAAAATTTGTCTTTTGGCTTCAGATGGAGAAGGGGCAATGGCTTCCCAGTGCCAGAGGGCAGGGATGGATGGGATCTTGGGCAGGAATTGTTCCCTGGGAGGGTGGGCAGGCCCTGGCACAGGGTGCCCAGAGCAGCTGGGGCTGCCCCTGGATCCCTGGCAGTGCCCAAGGCCAGGCTGGACACTGGGGCTGGGAGCAGCCTGGGACAGTGGGAGGTGTCCCTGCCCACGGCAGGGGTGGCACTGGGTGGGCTTTGAGGTCCCTCCCAACCCAAACCCATGTGGGATTGTGGGATGTGATTCCATGAAATATTTGCTGGAAGAAGTCCCTGTTGTGTTCGTGGTGTTGAGACAGCAGAACTCACCTGATGGCAAATAAATTCTTATTTATTATCAGCCTTTCCTAAAGGGCGTGACTGGGTTGGCTCAGGGACAGCACAAAGCTCCCATCTTTGAAGCCACAGTGTAGCCCTTTTTTTTGCCCATTTTAGGTCCTTTTCCTTTGCTTCCTGCATTTTCAAGGGAACTGCTCAGGCTGGGCCTGTGCTCAGGGTGGAAAGTGCAAATGAAAAGCTCCCAGCTCCAGCACTGCTGCAGTGACTTCATTCAGAGCAGCCCTTTCAAAGCAGGTGCTGACCTACTTGCTTTAAATTGGGCCCTTTTCAACTGTACTTAATTAAAATGTATTCCTCTTTTAACCCGCTCCATGAAAGCCCTTTGTGCATCCCATCGGTCACTACCTAGAAATGGGAGCTCTGGGAATGGTGTCCGGGAGACACTCCGCTTTTTCCCTAAGGAATTGTTCTATCCTGGTATTCAGAGCCGTTCAGTCGAGGCACACGGATGCCTTTGTGATCCTGGAGGGTGCTCAGCAGCGCTCACTGGGTTTTCATGCCCAAGAAAAAGAAGGAAACCTTCGGGAGTCGTCGGAATGAATTCCCTGGCAGCGCAGCCCTCGGTGTTGAAAGCAGCGCCTGGAGAGTGCTGAATTCCAAGCGCTTTCCAGACTTCCCCATTCACTTGGAAACAAATGTCACTCTGGGTTATGTCAGAGCAGAGCTGCCGGAGTAAATGACTGCGGACTTGCAGGGTCTGACCACCCAACAATTATCATTTAATAGCTCATTTGTCCCGAGGCAGCTCTGGTGATGAGAGGGAAATCCCGGGGTCTCCAAGGTCGCACGTGGCCGGGATCAGCTCGGGATTGTTAAGGAAACCTTGCCGTCCATTGAAGGGTTTCCATCTCCAAAAGGAAGCTTTTGTCTTGTTTATTGGGCTGTAAATCTGCTGGAAAAGGTTGAATTGCAGTTAATTCAAATGCAAGCAAACAATGAGCAGGATCTGCATCTGTCACGGGTTTGTTCTGGGGTTGTTATTGTGGCATTTGGGAAGGGAGCAGATGAGTTTGTTTGTTCCGGAGCCAGTTAGGAAGGGACAGAACGATCAGTCAGCAGCAGGTACCAGTGTGGGAACAACCTTTCCAGAGCCGTGCTGGGAAGGAACTTTTTTCCTTGGAAATAAAATCAGTGTGCTGGGGGGGTTGTATCAGTCAAAACCTGATGGGGTTTTGGAGCTTTTTTGAACTTTGTTGAGCAAGATTTTCTGTTTTCCTAATCACTGAGTGGCTTGGGTTCAACAGGACCTTAAACCCATCCCATTCCACTGGAAGGGACACCTCCCACTGTTCCAGGCTGCTCCAAGCCCCAGTGTCCAGCCTGGCCTTGGGCACTGCCAGGGATCCAGGGGCAGCCCCAGCTGCTCTGGGCACCCTGTGCCAGGGCCTGCCCACCCTCCCAGGGAACAATTCCTTCCCAAAATCCCATCCATCCCTGCCTCTCTGCAGGAAAAGCAGAGGACCTCACCTCCTGCTCTGCTGGGCTCCATTCCATGGCTCCACCTCTCAAGGAAGATCCTGCTTTGGCTTCCAACTCCTTCATTCTCCTTCATTGATATTGTGGAGACAAGGAGGGTTTGTCATCCCAGAAGTTGATGTGCAGGTGTTAAAGACTGCCAAAGCAGCCAGGGCTGCTTAGAAATGCTCATCCCTGTTTCTGGAAAGTGTTCCACCATTTCAGCTCTTTGCCTTTCGATCAACAGACACAAACTTCAGGAATAAAAGCATTTCCAGCATAGGGAAGTGGCCTAATGAACCCCACCTTTACTGTCTCAGAATCTGCAGGACTTGGGATTTCCTGAGCAGCATCTCCCAGTCTGTTTTAAAGGCAGTGGAATTGCACTCACACCACCTCAAAAATTCCTGAACTTGTCAAAATTTGAGGTTGGACAGCAAATTCTGAAATGAAGAAATGAAGATCTGTCACTGGGAAGTGTCAGAACCGAGTTTCATTTCTTTGTCTGTGAAATAGGTCGATTTTTGCTCTAATTAGCCCATTACTTGTCACTAGAAGGTCCCAATAACATCTGAGATTATTTGACGGGACATATGGATGGCATTGATCTCAAAATCAAAATATTGTCTTTATTTAGTTTCATTCCTAAACAGCACAAATTGCTGCATCTTTTTCTGGTCAGAATTCCTCCTGTTTTGTTCTAGTGAAACATCTTGACAGTTGGAATCAGAAAATACGGGATACCTTGGGAGTAAAAGGGAGGAAGAGCTGTTTTCATTAGTGTAGAAATGTTACCGCAGTCTCACACATGGGTGTTGAAAACATCTGCTCCTCTAATTAGTTCACTGAGTATGGCTTGGAAGGCTCAGACACATCGTGCTGGGCTCCCTTACAACTGAAACAACAGGAAATCATCCAAACCCAGGCCTAGACAAAGGCTCTGTTCTGATACTGCTCTCTAAATGCTGACATTCCAGTTTGAAGCAGCAGCTCTGGGTTTTGCGGCCTCAAACAAAGCCTTGAAAGCATTAAAACAAGAAAGGTTTGAGCAGGGATGGCTGGAATGTTCTGTGTGGTGACTTTCGTGACACTTACTGGCGTCTGAGGGACTAATTAGCACTTAATTTGGGCTTGTTTTTGTGTTTGGGGAGCGCAGATACATCCACGGCACTGTTTAATGTGAAGTACAGCAGGTCTCGGTGGTGGGGTGTTAGCTCAGAGTAGGTTATGGGAAGTTTTACTTCCCTTTTTCCCTTCCTAGGGAATGACCAGTTGCCTGGGACCCAAACTGGAGCCGGCTGGGATGGGGGGCTTTGGATTGATCCTTTTCTTCTTTCCCCTGGGAGAGACTCTGGCTTTGTGGGACTTCTCACTTCTGTGCCTTTACGGATGACAGGGAGTCTGCATCCCGTGAGGTTGGAAATTCACCTGGAACGTCTGGGAAATTCACATAAAACGTCGGAAATTTACATAAACTGTTGGAAATTCCCGTGGAATATGTAGGAAATTCACCTAGAGCAACTTTTAAAGACACCAAAAATCACAGAGTCGTAGAATTCCAAAGCAGTTGAGGTTGGCCGGACCTCCTGCGATCACCGGGAGCGGTCACCTGCAGCAGGTTGGCCAGGCCTGTGCCCAGCTGGGTGTGGATTTCTCCATGGGTGGAGTCTCCACAGTCTCCTTGGGATAACTTGTGCCAGAGCTCCATTAGAGCCACACTAAAGGAGTGTTTTCCTGGGTTCAGGTGGAATTCCATCCGTGCGGTGTCAGTGTTGGCCCTTCCTGGGTTCATTCCAGGTCTGCGTTGTACTGGGAGCCTGGAACTGGGCCCAGCTCCCCAGAGGCCTCACCTCCTGTGGCACATGGAAAAGTTGGGAGCTACTAATTACACAAATGAGGAGAGCAAACCAATTAAACCTGGCTAAGTACGAGGGGGAGATGATTTGGAATGCTGGTGTTTGGCTGTTCCACATTAATATGGAAGTGGGCTTTTCCAAGGATACGCTTGTGTGCTCCTGCAAGGAAACGTTTCCATGCCAAACCCCAGCCCTGACTTCACTGGAGTGCTCAGGGCTGGGATTTTGGGTGTGACTCATCTTTAGTCACAGCAGAGCCTGACATTCCCACTTGGAAAAGGCAAAAGGAGTTGGGCTGGTTGGGATTTTGTGTTGGAATATTTCAGAACTGGAGGAGAAGGAGGGAATATTCTGTTTGCCTCCCCCTGATCTCTGATAAAATCCCAGGCTCATGAAGTCATGGATTGTGCCAGGCTGCCGTGGTTTTTCTAGGATTAAAAGCCAGGCCAGACTGTTTTATAGGTGCATCAACATCCCTTGGAAAGCATTGGAGCAACTCCTTGTGTCCCAAGGCAAGAAATCAGTGGGATCCAGTCAGGCTGCTGCCCATGGGCATCGACCAGGAAAATGATTGGGTGCCCTTTGTGAAAACACAAGGGAGCCCCAGGAGAATCGTGGAATCATGGAATGGCTTGGGATGGAAGGGGCCTCAGAGCCCATCCAGCTCCACCCCTACTGTGGGCAGGGACACCTTCCACTCCAAACCCTGTCCAACCCAGCCTTAAGAATATCCTTGTGCTTCCCTGCAGCCCTTGCAGAGCTGCCAGGTTTTGGCTTTGTGTCTGTAAACTGATGGCTCCTCTGAAGAAAAATTCCCTAAAAGCAAAAAATTAACTCAGGAAAATGTCAAGGAAAAAACTTGTTCTAAAGCAGGAGGAACTTCTTTCTCTGCCAGACTGACATCTCCTATAATCATCTTCTAAATGCAGAAGACAGGTTCTTTGTCATCTAAAGAATCGCTTTTTTGCTCTCATGGGAAGTGACAAAGTGAAATCCTTCCCTCAGAATTCCGTCTGTTCGCGGTGGATGCTCACGCACCTCGCAGCCCTGGTTCAGCAGCTCCCAGCTCATCCCAGGCACTGCCAGACTGCAGCTTCTCTCTCTTTCAGTGAGTGTTTATTTGTATCTTTGACTCAGTGCAACTCATCAAAAATTAAAATTTAATAGTCCTGGCCCAGCATTGGCAGCTCTAATTCCAACACCAAGAGCTTCCATGGATTAAATTCCATCCCAGCTCTGCTCTGTGGAGCTGAGGGGGTGCTGAAGGCCAGGCTGGACATTGGGGCTTGGAGCAGCCTGGGACAGTGGGAGGTGTCCCTGCCCCTGGCAGGGGTGGCACTGGATGACTTTAACATCCCTTCCATCCCAAACCATTCCATGATTCCAGGAGAGCTCTCAAGTTCCTTTGACTCCCAGGCACAAGGCTTCTTTCCATGGGGATAAACGTGGCTTAAAACACTGTGGGTGAGGAACTCGGCTGGCATTCCATTTTCCAGGGTCTGTTGCCCACTTTCCCCTGGAATATTTCCCTCCATCCTCACACACACACAACTGGCACAGAGTAATTCCTGCACGTGGCTGTGGAATTGTTTTCCTGTTGTCTCTTCCCAAATCCTTTCCGCTCCTCTGTACTCCCAGTAAATTGCCAGCTTGTCCGGTGTAAATAATTCAGGAAGTTCTGTTCACACCTTCCAGAGAGCTGAAGGGGTCCGAGAGGGACCTGCTGAGCGTTCTTCCTACTGGGAACAAACCCAGCAGGGTGTTCCGGGGATATCCTGTCCCCAGCAGCCCCTTGGGTGGTGCTTGGAATGGGGTCACGGAGCCTTTGGGATGGGGTTGCGGGATTTGAGGGAGATCTCAGAGGGTTCCAGGAGCACAGGGCAGGCCCAGCAGGGAGCACTTGTCTGGGTGCTGAGGTTCTGAACGTCAGGATGGAGTCAGGGAAGCACGGAGCCTGTCTCCAATTTATCTGCTGGCACAGCTGCAAACTTTCCCATTGTTTTTTGTGGGATAAATTAAGGATTGAGGAAAGGGGATGAGCAGAAATGTCTGGTTTGTAGGAAAAGGCCAAAGATTTTGGAATATTTGAATTAACGTTCTTATACTTCCTCTTAGTGCCAATGCCAGCTCTGAGGAGCTTCCTTGGGGTCATTCCTGGGATACACAGGACATTTAGACCTGGATGGGGTCAGTAGAGCCAGGAGATGATCAAGGGAAAGGACCTGTGGAATGTTATTGTTGATCTCTGCCTGAATGTGGGACTAATCCACGGTTGGAGAGGATTAAACCAGGAGAAATGTGCTGGAAATGGCTTGGATCAGAAATCATCTCAGTGAAACATTCTGTCTCATTTTGAATGTTATTTGAATTTTACTGAATTCATTTTTTTCTGGCTGTGTGAGATCATCATTCCACCAAACACATTCCCCCCTTTTCAGGAGATTTCTCCAGTTTGAAAAGTTTTCAAGCAAAAGCACTTCCAGCCTGGTTTTGGCAGCTGCCAATAGCCAGCAGTTGGAATGCCAAAGTATTAAAATAATGCACCTGCTGGTTGAGCAGGATGAAACCTGTGAGCCTCTGAACCACCAGTTTCGTGGCTAATGGGATTAAATTTCATAACAGCAGCACCGAATTTCACAGCTAGGAAGGAAATAAATGTAAAATATGCACAGAGCTGGAATTTATTTTTTCCTCTCTTTGTTTCAAACTTGAATTTGGAGGGTGAGGAGAGAACTCCAGAATGTGCTGTAGATAAGTATTAAAAATGGGGTTTAAAGCAAGCAAGCGTTCAAGGGTGGAAGCTGTCAGGTTTCTGAGCAGGGAACGAGCTGGTTAAAATACAGTTTTTATCTATTTTTATAGATTTAATGTTCTAAAAGACTCTGTAACTATGGTTGCTGCTGTCTTTCTGTTCCATTTGTGCTGAGCAGAAGAATGGGGATATTTTTTGCACCTTTTGGGAGAAGTGGAATGTTTTTACTCCAAGGAACCTCGCTGTGATGAAAGGATGGAGAGGAGAGCTCAGAGTGAACTCTGCCTTGCCTTGAATCTATTTCCAGTGGGCTGAACTTGGAGAAGGGAACCTGTGGATAACCCAGATCCTTGGGGAAAGTCAGGAGGAGCAAAGGCTGTGGTCCAGCTCTTTTTTAAACCCAGCCTTTGATGCTCGTCCTGCAGAGGGTCTCAGCTTCCTCAGGCTCTGGGATCAGCCACTGGAAAGTGAGACTTCTTCCCTGATTTTTAGTCAGAATTCCCAGCGCTGCTCCTTGTGCCTGTTCCCTTGGCTTTTCCCTGTGCCCTACTGAGGAGGGTCGAGATCTGTCCTCTCTGCCACCCTCTCAAATGGGGTGACAACAGAGAAACCATTTCCAGCCTCACTTTATTGCTGTTCTGCCCTTTTCCTTAGGGTTAAACCCCCAAATTCTCATCGAAATTATGGGATTTTAGAACATTTGCTTTGCTCCTGCCTTACACAGCCAGAGAAGGAAGCTCCTACAAGGGTGCCCCTGGTGTTGGTGACTTTGTGACAGTTTTTAGGGTTCCCTCTGAATTCCCACATTCTGCTGGACTTGTCTCCCTTCCATGCAGTCCATCCCTATAAATGAGCCCACTGGCAGAGGAGAAGGAGGAATAAATAGCCTCTGGATGAATCCAGGCCAGTTATTAATAGCTCCAGAGACTCCAGAGAAGTGAAGGCCTCCAAGAACATTCCAAGAGGAGCATCCAGGATCAGGAACCCTGGAGCTGGGGTTGGGGGGCTCAGGTGAGGGGTGAGGTGGTTGGGAGTCGTGGTGAGGCCTCAGAATTCCCCAGAAAAGTCCCTTGCCGTGCCCTGCTCCGGTGCTCCCTGGTTCTATTCCCTGGGAGCAGCCGCACGGAGCGTTAGGATGTTGTTCATCTTCCCGATGCCATCTGTTTTCCTGGGTGGGAGGGAGGAATGGGATTCACTCCAAGCTGTTCCAAATGTTTTTCCCTGGTCGAGGCTGAGATTCAGATGTTCATGTGCAGCTCCTGACGCCGTTCAGCGGCACTGGCAGGGCTGGGCTTGGGGCAGTCCTGATCCAGATGGATCCCACGGAGCTGGGATCACCTCTGGGTGGGGATGGAAAAGTCTGGGGGTCGCTGCTGCATCCAGAGGCAATGGAGCTGTCCCTGAACACCTCTGCTGCTTCCCGGTGTGTTCTATGGACTGAATGCTCCCTTCTAAGCTTTTGTCCAGCTTTTTTCCCAGCCCTATCCCACCTCTCACTGTTCCCACATCTCTGTGATCATCTTGACTGCTGCTGCTTTTTCATTCCTTTCTGGATTCTTTCATGTCCCACCCCACATTCTCTTTATTTTCCCTCCACTCAAGCAGTGGCCAGAGCCCTGATCTTTTCTCCCTCTTTTTCTGATCCTTGTCCTCATTTTCCGATCCCTGGATTTTTTTTCCCACAGGCAGCTGACACTGAGCACAGTGAGATCCTTTTTTTATTTTCTTTCTCAGTTTGCAGTTTTCTGCCTTTAAATCAGTGAATCTCACCCCAAAGCTGAGCCTGGGAAGCTGAGAAGAGCTTCTGGATACTTTTTCCTGGTTTTTGCAGTGGCTCCTGCAGAAGGGTTTTCTGCAAGTGCCTCCCTTGCATGACAACACTGGAAAACTGTCAGAGGCTGGGAGGTGGGAATTCTGGGGATTGAAATCCCTGCAGCACCTACAGCTCAATCCCGGAATCCTGGAATGCTTTGGGTTGCAGGGACCTTAAATCCCATCTCATTCCATGGGCAGGGACGCCTTCCACCATCTCAGGGTGCTCCAAGCCCTGTCCAGCCTGGCCTTGGACACTCCCGGGATGGAGCAGCCACACTCCTCTCATGGATCCTGACTTCCCAGTCAATGCATGGCTGGGAAATAATTCTGGTTTTAGGAGAATCCTTTTCTTTCTTTTAAATTAAGTCCTGATAGGATGAGTTTGTCTGGTTTAGGCCGTGGAGGGACTGAATGTTTATTTTGCCATTCTAGAGCTCAAAGAAGGGATGTGTTTAATTAAATATTAACAGAATCATTGCCGAGCTGTAAGAGCTCACTGCCTGTAGTAAATCAGAAAGTTCACGGTTGTCTTGGAGTCACCCAGCTCTAAGGGCTTTAATGGACATAATTCAGTGTATTTTGGCTGGATTTTATTGCTTTTTGGAGGTGACATCCACATTCCCCACAGGAGCCCTTCCCACTGCCTCCTCCAGGTCTCCCGAAGAGAATCCACGTGGACTGAGAAGGGACAAAGTGTCTCACAGCTGCTAAACTACCAATCTGTGAGAGATATTTCAACAAAAACGAGCATTAGATAGAATAATAAATATAAATAATATCATCTAAGAATAAAGGAAGTGTTTTGGCAACAGCCAGAGACGATTGGCAAATGTTGAGGAGCACTGGAGGAGGAGCTGGGGACCTTGTGCTGCTGTGGGGACATTGATCCACACCTTTTTTTTTCACCATTATCAGTAGAAAGGTGGCTGGGATCATTTACATGGAAATAAACTGATGGATGCATCGGCTGTCCCGATGAATTTAGAAAAGCTCTGGGAAAAGCCTCCGTTCCTGTGCTTGCACTGTGGGAATGACAAACAGGGATTGCTCAGCTCGGTTCTGGGAAAGGATCTGGGAAACAGGAGATTGGTGCCGTTCAAAAAACTGAGCTAAATCTTTACAAAATGCACCTGTTTGAGGGTTTTACTCTGGAAATGATAAAATTGGCAATTCCTGTCAGAATTAACTTGAGCTTTGTAAGCTGGGATTTGGAGGAGATTGTAACAACATTCCAAGCTTTGCTGGGAGTATTACGGCTGAAATTCCAGGCACATCTGGGCAGAACCTTCCGGCTTGATTTGGATGATTTTGGATGATTTGGATGATTTTGGCTTTGGTTTGGTTTGTGGTTGTCCAAACAGTTCAGTATTTGATAACCGCCACAGAAAATACCCATAAAATCCTCATTCAGCCCAGGATGGGAAATTCCCTATTTCCCTTCCCTCTGGATTAGAGCTCCATGCCTTTGGGCCAGGCTTGAACTCCTTTGCTGGAGTCACCAGAGCAGGCTGGAAATGGAAATTTGGTGGTTATTTTTAAGTTGCTCCCAAAAAAGCAAAAGCCCAAAGGCTCTCGGTGCCTTTATCCAGCTAAGGCTGAATGCAGCAGGTGGGTGGACGGTAAATTTATCCAAGGGTTTTGTCCATGTTTTTTAATCTGGCTCCAGGCTGTGGCTCTGGACATCCAGCACTTGTTGTGATTGCTCTGGGGAGGAGCCTCAGCCTAAACTAAACCAGCTGAGACAAGGAAAATCCGTATGTTTTGTTGGAAAGCTTAGGCTAAACAAGGGAAATAGTAAAAAAAAATCCCAAAGCAAATCACTGTGGCTGAAGGAAAAGGATGTGCCAAAGTCTTCCAGAGCTGTTCTGTCCACACCTGCAATTCCCAAAGCTCTGCTGTTCCCTCCCCTTAGGAATGCAGCACTTTTATTCCCGGAGTGGAACGATTTGGTGCAGTTCTGGTGGCTGCTCCCAGTTTACAGCACGAGCGATAAAATTCCCCTGAGAAAGTCATTGCTAGGATTGCATAATTGGGCATTAAAGTTCTGATTATACTTTCCAAACTCCGGGACTTTGTTAAAAACCTGACATTCCAAAGCACTGAATTTCAGTGTTTGACAGCTCAGCTGTGAGAGTTTTTTTACAGAACATTTGTACCAGAAGAACAGCATGTTAATTGCCTAAAAAAAAACTGGGACAGATTAATCATGGAGCAGGATACTTGGGAGAGTGTAGTTCTAGAGCCCTCTGCTGATGGATTTCCTCATGGAAAGGGTGGTCAGGCTCTGGAAGGGGCTGGAGTACCCATCCCTGGAGGTGTCCAAGGATGTGGCACTCGGTGACAAGGTGGGCATCGGGCACAGCTTGGACTCGATGACCCTGGAGGTCTTTTCCAACCTCCCTCATCCTGGATTCTGCAGCCATCCCAGCAGACTTCCTGCTTTTCCATGATGTCCTTGAACATTTTTGCCATTATCCCTGCTCCTTAAACCCCTGACCCTGGAGGTGTTCCAGCTGAAACACCGGAGTGACCTCTGTGTGCAGTTTGGAGAGCGACTGGCTGCTGGTAGCTGGCCTTGGATAAGGAGTTTACAGCCACAAAGCGCTCAGTATCAACGCTTTATTTTCACTTTGTTGTTAGAAATGGAAGCTGGGTTTGTGTCATGCAATAAAATGACGGAATCGATCTCCTGAGTCAGAACAGACCCACAGGGATCGTCCAGCTCCAGCTTCTGGCCCTGCACAGCTCTCGTTTGTTGTTCTTTGAAGCAGGGAGGGCTTTGTTTTCCCAAATTTATCCAGCCAAGGCTTTCTGGCACAATCATTTCCTGGGAGCAGGGAGGAGCCGTCCTGGAGCTGCCCTGGAATCTCCCATTTCCTTGTCCAAGGGCAGCTGCTCTGGGGGTGACTCCGACGGTGCCATGGGAAGGGTTGGGAGCCTCCTGTTTCCAGATCCCCCCTCAGAACAAGGAGAGGGTTGAATTTCAGCCAGAGAGGCTGTGCTGAGCTCTGAGCTCTGAGTTCTGAATTCATCTCCCTTCGATGGGGGAACTGACCCTGGCAAAACTTGTTTGAACCACGAAAGAGCGGGAGGCATCGGAGTGTTAAAAACCGGGATACGGGAAGGAAGTGAGGACGTGCCACAGATTTCCTTAGGGAAGTGAAATCCAGTTTCAGGGAACCACTTGCCAGTTCTTTCCTTTTTTGAAAGAACATTGTCTGGGCAACCTGAGGCTGCCCCTGGATCCCTGGCAGTGTCCAAGGCCAGGCTGGACGGGGTTTGGAGCAGCCTGGGATCATGGAAGGTGTCGCTGCCCATGGCTGGGGTGGCACTGGATGGGCTTTGAGGTCCCTCCCATTCCAGGATTCCATGCTATCCACTGAAATACAGAGGAGACAGGCTCAGGAATTCCTGGATAATGAGGTGTTTATGGGGATAAATGTCGGGCTTAATGTAAAATCATTTGCTCATGTTCAAGGAACCAATTTTCCACAGCTGCTTGTGGGAATTCTGCCCTTGAGATTTCCCTGGTGCTGACATTCCCTGTACAGCCACAGACTTTGGCATTCCCATAATCCCATTTATAAACAGCCATGGGGCAGCTTCCTGCACTGCATCCACAGCTAGGAGAGGGGTGGAATAACAGGACAAGGAGGAACTGGTGGACAGTAAAAGGTTTTATGCTTTTTGTCAAAATATAAGGAGTGGAGTGAGCAGGGAAAAGTTTTGAGTTGGGAGTGAACAATGGGAAGAACGAAATCCCCTGCTTGTGCAGGGCAATGGAATGTTTCCGTAGGAATTCCTAGAAGAGAGGGTAATTCCATGGCAAAGAAAGGATAATCCCACAGGGCAGAAAGGCAACCTGATTATTGGGAATAACTGTGGTGGTGCAGAACTTTAAACCCAGATGTGGAGTTTGGGGAGCTGAGGGAAGAGGGTGTGAGCCAGGGGAGGGGTCCAGAGTGGGAGCTGTGCTTGGAATGGGATGCACGGAGGGAGGGAATCAAGGAGCAGTGGGATGGGGAAGGAAGGAGAGGATGGCCCAGGTGAGAATTATTGCTGGGGAATAACTGGAAGAGCAGAGAAGGTTAAAGAAGGTAAATGACAGCTGGGAAATAGTGGGAATATCTGTAGGAATGGGGACCTTGTGGGATAGAAACTCTCTCAAGGTGCAGTTGGAGTGGTGGAGCTTGGCAGAAAAGCTGGCATGGGATCAGAACTGGAATTTTTAACGGTTCAAAAATCCCTGTTCTGTTCAGAAAGGAAAAGGTTCTGTGACAGGATGGGAACATTTCCCCCAGGGAGAGAGCGACACATTTTCCAGGCAGTTTGTTCTGGGTATTCCAGAGGTTTGGGGAATACAGAAATGAGCTTGATCTCCTGTTTGGAACTGCAGTAATACCTGCTCCAGTGTGGATGTCCCATCCCATGGGAGAGAGGCAGCAGGGACAGGGAGGAAGGGAGAGGTCCCTCATCCCTCAGGAGAAGAGAGACCCCGAGGGGCTGGAGTGTGTCCAGGGCAGGGAATGGAGCTGGGAAGGGGCTGGAGCCCCAGGAGAGGCTGAGGGAGCTGGGAAAGGGCTGGAGCCCCAGGAGAGGCTGAGGGAGCTGGGAAGGGGCTGGAGCCCCAGGAGAGGCTGAGGGAGCTGGGAAAGGGGCTCAGGCTGGAGCAAAGGAGGCTCAGGGGGGACCTTGTGGCTCTGCACAAGTCCCTGACAGGAGGGGGCAGCCGGGGGGGTCGGGCTCTGCTGGCAGGGAACAGGGACAGGAGGAGAGGGAACGGCCTCAGGCTGGGCTGGGGAGGCTCAGGGTGGACATCAGCAGGAATTTCTGCATGGAAAGGGTGCTCAGGCCTTGGCAGGGGCTGCCCAGGGAGGTTTGGAGTGCCCATCCCTGGAGGTGCTCGAGGAATGTGTGGATGTGGCACTTGGGGACACGGCCAGGGCTGCTGGGTGACGGCTGAACTCGCTGATCTAAAAGATCTTTTCCAACCGTACAATTCCAGGGTTCTGTGATTCCACATCTGTGCCAGAGGATCAGCTCTCATTGTGAGTCACAGTTGTGGCTCTCAATTAAAACTTCCTGTCCTGGCTGCAGTTTGTGGCTCCCGTTCCCCTCCCTGGCACTGCCACCCTGCCAGCTCAGCGGAATGCCCCTGCTTCTGCTGCTGCAATCCTGCTGAGCTGATTATCGTGTCAGCAATAATGCAGCTGGATTGTGATGGAAACCACTGGAAAGTAATTGGGGATTCTGTAGGATCCTGTGAGGAAGAAACCCAGACTTACTGGAAGTTCTGTTGTTCCTCCTCGAATCCCACTTTGTTTCCGTGGTGCCCTTAGCAGGTAAATGATTTTCTCTGCTCTTCCTTTGGAGAGCACTTCCAGCCACTGCTCCATAAAGCAGCAAATAAAGCCCATTTCATCCCAAATTTCACAGCAGATAATCTCTTAAACTAAAGGATTACTTCAAATAAAAGCTGCGAGACATCGAAGATCCAAGCAGAAATGTAAATTCCCTGATTTCCAGACAGCACACTTCCCAAAGAAATGTCTCTTGTTTGTTGGGATTCTCTCCTGCTGAAATGTCTGCAGGGTGAGCTGTCAAAGTGATTGGAATTTCTAGCAATTAAGAGCATAATGATTAATTTTGAACATGTGTCACTAATGTGCAACAAATTGCTGGAATTCTGTCGCTTCTATAAAAAGAATCGGGGGTTTTCCTTGAGGTCATGCAGAAATTGTCCGTGGGGAGAACAGGACACAGATTTTTAATCATCAAACCAACCCCAAGCACTGCTTTTGCTGTCACTAAAATGTCCTTGCAACTGGAGTCATCATCACCTCGGATTATCCAAAAAACCCTTACTCAGGAAAGCTCCTTGAGGAGTTCCAAGGCGAGGCCAACAGTAACCTTTGGAATCAATGAATATCTTACCAGGAAAGATAAAGATTTGCCTTTATATCCCAAAGGGCTGAGCTCTGGGCATTCAAAACTGATACTCTGTGGAAATAATTCTTCAATTTTACTTTACCCTTCTCTGCACCTTTCCCACATCTCAAGGTGTTGAGGTCCCAAGGGACCTCCCGGGACTTGTAGCAAAGCCAGGGAAACTTTCCCTCATTAATATTCCCGGGAGACAAAGGCTGAAATCTGATTCTTCATGCTTGGTTATTTTACTTTAGGATTAGCCAAATCTGAATGGAAACCTGAGCACAGACCATTGTAATGGGGACATAATGAAGAGAATTCAATTATCTGCATTAAATGGTGTTTCTGGGGGAGATATGCTGCTTATCTGGGAATTTCTGTGCAGGAAAACAATTCAGATAATATTTCACACCCCTCTCTTTGATGAGACCAATTCCCCTTTGGAAGCTCCCTAATAATTCTGTTGTTGTGACTTCAGAGCCAGAGTTTCTTAATCTTTTCAGGGAGATTAATGAAGACTATTACCAATTATACAACCTGGATAAATCCCTAATTTTGTGTTTCCAGTTAGGAACAGCGACATTCCCGCCTCCCTCACCCAGCTCTGGGGGGAGGTTTGGGAGAAAGTGCTGCTTGCTTCTGAACAGGGTGTGGAAAAGTGTAACTTCAATCAAATAGAGTGACTTCCAGTGGAGAATCCCAGGATTAGTGAGGCTGGAAAAGCCTTCCAAGGTCATTGAGTCCAACCTGCAACCGATCCACTCCGATGTTTTTTTGGGACATCAAAGATTCCACCCCAGCCATGGCAGGGACACCTCCCACTGTCCCAGGCTGCTCCCAGCCCCAGTGTCCAGCCTGGCCTTGGGCACTGCCAGGGATCCAGGGGCAGCCCCAGCTGCTCTGGGCACCCTGTGCCAGGGCCTGCCCACCCTCCCAGGGAACAATTCCTCCCCAATATCCCATCCATCCCTGCCCTCTGGCACTGGGAAGCCATTCCCTGTGTCCTGTCCCCCTTGCTCCACCTCTGTGACCATCCTGGTGCCTCCTCTGGACTCTCTCCAGCAGCTCCAGGTCCTTCCCATGCCCCAGGGCTGGGGCAGCTCTGCAGGTGGGGTCTCACCTGGGCAGGGCAGAGGGGCAGGATCCAGGCTT